>NC_087356.1:14833355-15155543 GCF_030014295.1 Loxodonta africana
CTTACCTCCAGGATGCCACACTCTCTTGATTTCCTGCCACCTCTCTGGCCATCCTTTCTCTGTTTCCTTTGCAGGCTCTTCTACCCTGGCCTGTCCCTTAAATGCTGCTGCTCCTCCGGGTTCTGTGTGAGGCATTTTTCTTCTCTCTACATGTCTCCCCTGGGGGACCTCAAATACTCCTGGGCCTCAAGTCCCACCTGTACCCCTATCTCTGTCTCCAATGCAGACCTCTCTGCTGAGGTTCAGGCCCAGAGAGCTGGCTGCCTTCTAGGTGTCTCTGTGATTGTCCATACATCTCCACCTCATTCCCTGAATCTGCTCCTTCTCCTGGCTTCCTTGTCTCAGCTCACGGCACCACTCTCTGCCCAGGTGACCATGCCAGAAATCTGGGGAGTTGTCCTGGGTGCCCTTCTATCCCTCACCCTCACATCCCACCAAACGAGTCCTGCAAGTCCATCTTTCAATCCTCTCTAATATGTCTGCCTCTCTCTCCCACCTCTGGGCCTAGGCTAGGCCATCGTCAGTGTCACGACAGGAGCATGTCAGCAGCCCCTGATGGTTCGCCATCTCTGGTCTTACTGCTTCCCAATTTACTCTTCACAACGCAGCCAGGAGACTTCTCCCTAAAATGCACATCTGGTTAAGTCATTCCCTTAGAAAACGCTTCAATGGTTTCCCGTTGCCCTTAGGATAAAGTCCAAACCCTTAATATGACCTGAAAGGTCTTTTCTGACCCAGCTCCTGCTTACATCCCTGCCTCCTCCAGAGGGAGGAATGAGGCCTTATTCTCCCTTTGGCTCATCCTCTGCATCCACTCTTGCCTGTACCTGCACCACACCCCTCTACTCTCTTCTGGCTAATCCAGCATCCTTAAGGTCCCAATACAGATGTCAGCTCCTCTGGAGACTCCTGTGACTCCCACAACTCCAGACTGGTCATGCCATTTATGCTTCAGTAGCATCCTAAACTCCCCTACCCAGCCCTAATCAAGATGAACTCTGGTTGCTTACAGGACTGTGTGCTCATACAGCATACCACAGCTTATTGCATGGATAAATGAATTAGTAGGATAAGCTTTACAAAACATTCCTCAAAGCCTCATGGAGAAGGAACAATAATTACAAGACCCATATTCCTATGTGTGCCAGATCCTAGAAAAAAAAGAAGTGTGATAAGCTTTATAGAACAAACACATTACACACACATGTAAACATGGTAGTTAAATTTCTATGCTATCAGAAACTACACAGTGGAAGTGGAGAGATAAAGGTACTAGGAATTAAGGATGAGCTAATTACTGTTGTTGGGCATTAAATTTAACTCTGAGCTCCCTAGTAGCCAAAGCAAAAAATGAAAATAGTGGGAGAGGGGAAGCTATAAAATTCTCATTGGCTGATAAGAAGGAATAACCTGATTATTAGCAGAAGCAGCTTACAGAGATCAAAAGACAGGAACAAGATTACTCAGGAACATGATTGCCACGTGAACAATTATGAACTTCCTGGAAAGTAATATTACCTACAAATCTATGCTTGTCAATAATCTGTAAATTTGACTGACTTCTCACCGTACATAACAAGATGGTTTGAGCTTCATGGCTGTGACTGGTCAGAGCCAGCTTAATCATGCAGAACTTAGCTAATATACTAAAATCAGCAGCAACTATACGAGGAAAGATTTTAAGGAAAATAACCAAAAGTCATTAAAGTCAGAGAGAGTGACTCCACTTTCTCACAAATAACATCTTATGTTTCTTTTGAGAGAAACAGAGAGAGAGACTTAAACACAGGAAATACAGTGCTTATCTTTTTTTCACAGGGGCCTGGAGAGAGGTCTTGGTGGGTAATCCTCACTTTAAAATGGAGGCTTGGAGTCCTCTGGGAGAGAAGTGATTTGTGCGTCCATTCACAAGAGCCAGTATTGACTTTTGGGTTGTCCACTAACAGTGGATCCAGAACCTGGCCAGGCCAGGTGGAGTTTTGAGCGGCTGTCACCTTCCTCCAAGCAGCAGCAGGTAGCATGCCCTCCCTCACCTCACCCAGTAGGGTGTAACCTGATTAGCTCAGGGAGCAAGCAGGCTGAGGAAGACCAAGGTGCAATGACCCGACTCCTTGAAGACCATGCCTCCTAATGGAAAGAGTTCAGTTCGGCCACCTTATAGCTGAAGACTATGTAAAATAACTGAAAAGCAATCTAATGCCCTGGCTATGTCATATGTTGTGTACTTGTTGCTAAATAATAGTTATATTGGTCTAGTTATCAATTTATTGCCCCTCAACTTCAAATTCATCTTCATTGCCTGCTCTGAGAAAATGGAGCTGGGCCCTTTAAATGTTTTTCCTTTGCCAGCTGGCACATGTTTCATCAGTAAAGAGGGCTGGAGAAAGGGGTTTTCTTTCCAGGTTCCAGTGTCCTCTCAGCAGGCTTCTCATGCACAGCTTTCCCAGCTCCTGCACTGCGTGGTGGTCAGCAGCATCCAACAGCCAGCATCTCCCTCAGGTACTCTCCTCAGGTGTTTTTATAGTGGAGCGCCTTTTGTGAGACACCTGCCTGTGAAAAGCTTCCCTCAGAATCCTAGAAGGTAGATTTCTAGCAAGTTCCAGAAGGCGGATTTCCAACAAGTTCCACTAGCACAGCATGACAGCAACTTCTCTGCCATCCCGTGAGTGTGGCCATGCTCTCTCCAACCAGGTTTGGATCTCAGCTTTGAGGTGGGCTTGGGGGTGGGGCTCTATCTCAGCCCAAAGAGTAGCATCTGCTCCTTACATCTGCTGTTCCTTTATTCTTTAGGGTTCTCTTTACTTCTTACCCGTTGACCTTCTTTACTTCAATCCGACTGTAGCCAACAATTTTATATATTGAATTTTCCCTGTTTACATTACTGTGTGGTTTCTTTCTCCCGACTGGGCCCTAACTGATGCATATAACATCTGCTAGAAACACTATTTTTCTGCAGTGATTAAAAATAAGTTTGTGTAGAGCACATAAGCATAAATTTTAGATACCAGTAGACTGTATTCCATTCATTCAGAAGTCTTAGGTAAATAAGGACTGTGTGCTAGACTCTGGAACTACAGAGATGAATAAGATGTGGACCCTGACCATAAGGGTTTGTGGTTTAGTGGGAAAATTAAGCACATAAACTGACAATAAGACATCTGAGCATTCTAATGTAGGAATATATTATACGGGAGCTACATGAAGGGGATCCCGAAAGCATCACAGGCCTTTTACCCTGCTAGCCTGGCTCTTCTATACTGCTCTCCTCTCTTCCTTCCCTACCCTCCCTCTTCAATCTGCCACATTCTCAGCAGTACCATAGTTAGACCGCAGCCCTAGGTACTACGCTCTATAGGGCCCTGTTCTGGGTGACTTCCAGCCGTACTCTCTCCACTGGGTGAGGAGTTCTCATTTGCTCATCTAATTTAAAGGACAAAAGGAATAGGCAATAATCTGACCATCTTTTTTTTTTTTTAATTGTGCTTTAAGTGAAAGTTTACAAATCAAGTCAGTCTTTCACACAAAAGCTTATATACAGCTTGCTACATACTGCCAGTTACTCTCCCCATAATGAGACAGCCCACTCCTTCCCTCCACTCTCACTTTTTGTGTCCATTTTACCAGTTTCTAACACCCTTCTACCCTCTCATCTCCCCTCCAGACAGGAGATGCCAACATAGTCTCAAGTGCCCACCTGACCCAAGAAGCTCACTCCTCACCAGCATCCCTCTCCATCCCATTGCCCAGCCCAATCCCTGTCTGGAGAGTTGGCTTTGGGAATGGTTCCTGTCCTGGGCCAACAGAAGGTCTGGGGGCCACGACCACTGGGGACCTTCTAGTCTCGGTCAGATCATTAAGTCTGGTCTTTTTACGAGAATTTGGGATCTGCATCTCACTGCTCTCCTGCTCCCTCAGGGGTTCTCTGTTGTGTTCCCTGTCAGGGCAGTCATCAGTTGTAGCCGGGCACCATCTAGTTCTTCTGGTCTCAGGCTGATGTAGTCTCTGATTTATGTGGCCCTTTCTGTCTCTTGGGCTCATAATTACCTTGTGTCCAATAATCTGACCATCTTAATGCAACAGAGAAAACTATCCAGCTCAGTAACTTATCTAAAGGTAGAGATTATTTTTATAATTACCCATTGCTGTCAAGTTGATTCTGACTCATAGTAATCCTACAGGGCAGAGTGGAACTTTACGGAAGCGTACTGCCACATCTTTCTCTTGTGGAGCAGCTAGTGGGTTTGAACCACTGACCTTTTGGTTAGCAGCTGACTGCTTAACCACTGCACCACGAGGGCTCTATTTTTATCGTTAGTATGTCATTACTCTATCGCCCATCTGTCAGTTTATCATACTGTGGTGGCTTGCATGGCGCTATGGTGCTGGAGGCTATGCCACCAGTGTTTCACACACCAGCAGGGACATCCATGGTGGACAGGTTTCAGCACAGCTTCCAGACCAAGACAGACTAGGAAAAAAAAAAACTAAACCCACTGCTGTCGAGTCAATTCTGACTCATAGCAATCCTACAGGACAGAGTAGAACTGTCGCATAGGGTTTCCAAGGAGTGGCTGGTAGATTCGAACTGCTAATCTTTTGGTTAGTGGCCATAGCTCTTAACCACTGCACCACCAGGGCTACACTAGGAAGATGGGCCTAGTGATCTACTTCTGAAAATTAGCCAGTGAAAACCCTGTGGACCACAACAGACTATTGCCCAATACAGTGGTCGAAGATGAGCCCCCTAGGTCAGAAGGCACTCAAATACAGTGGCAGCAACAATGGACTCAAGCATACCAATGATTGTGAAGATGGCGCAGGACCTGGCAATTTTAGTTCTGTTGTACATGGGGTCGCCGTGACTTGAAGCCAACTCAACAGCAACTAACATGTCATTATTTTTGCTGATGAAAATGAGGCACCACTTAAGGTCCTATGTGGTACTAAGGTAAAAAGAAAGTAATCAAGCATCTAATCCTTATCTAAACGATAGATTTATGAACGAGACCGAAAGGTTTTCCTTACGTCAGTCAACTCTGGGAATACTCGACTATGCTATATAACACTCTTCAGGAATTTTCTGGGCAGTTTGAAATGATTCTCCCCTTCCTTAAACTGACATTACCTTCTTTGATGCTGGGTAAGCCCTACGTTTGTTCATAAATTTGCACAAAAGCATCGATGCTCATCAAGGAAACAGCTGTCTTAACAACATGACTATGATGTACAGCCACATACGACTTAATGTGATTACTTAGCAGCATCTGCTGGCGGGAATCATAAACACCCTGGATTTGAAATCATTTTGGTTGTGGCAAACTATATATTGTCATCAGGAAAATCTAGCTCCACAGAAAGGTTTTATTTCTTTGTTTTATTTCATTAAATAGGAAGAAAAAATATTAAAATGGTTCACATTTAAATGAACACTGAAGAGGGAAGCATTTTTAAAATCAACGTACCAGTTTACACCGACATATACACTTCTGTAAACATCCCAGAAGTTGAAGAACATGTTGATATATGCTGCTGAGGGATGTAAGCCTAAAATGCACACACATACGTATTAATTTAAAACTATTAAAATTAATATCAAGACATTGACTTATCCTTTTTTGTTACTTTGTATTTTTACAATAAATATTACAGACTCTTTTTTCTTTCTGTTAGAGAAGATAGTTAAGTTTTATTTGCATCTTTTGGTCAAGAACTGCTAGCCATCTCTGTTCTAGGGAAGAAATGTGTACTTGGTGCTCCATGGGACACAACAATAAAACATAAGCCCGAAATTGGGAGTATGTAGCAAGGTGTACATAAGTTTTTGTGTAAGAGGCTGACTTGATTTGTAAACTTTCATGTAAAGCACAATAAAAATTAAAAAAAAAAAAACATGAGCCCAAGGAGGCTGTCAATGGAGAAAGACCATCGATGTGATAACACAGGTGTGAGGTAATGTCTGCATTCCCATAATATTCTCCACTCAATGTCCCATTCATACATAAATTTTTTTCACAGAATAATTTTTTAAAACAAAAAAAAAAAATGACCCCTTAGCAAATATCGACAAATGGGAATTAGATGGCACAGCGTCATATGAACTGTGACTTCACTTAACGTGTGCCTAACCTGTAAAGAAAAACAGTTTATGATCAAATTAGATGATTTGCCAGGCTCTGGGAGGTGCCCGCAACATTTCCGCCATTTTCTGATATTCCAGAAAGCCCACCGTTCAAACTCATTTGAGTCTTGAAGATTTTCCATTCTTTAAGTATCTTCTTTATTTGTTGTTTTTGAGAATATACACAGCAAAACATATACCAGTTCAGCAGTTTCTACATGGACCATTTAGTAACACTGATGACATTCTTCGAGTTGTGCAACCATTCTCATCCTCCTTTTCTGAGTTGTTTCTCCCCCATTAACATAAATTCACTGCCCAATAAGGTTCCTACCTAACCTGAGTTGCTGTCGTCAATTTGATCCCATACAGACAGTTCTTAAATAAGCATAATGCTCAAGGCAGACCTTTTTTACTAGTTAAGCTAAACTATTGTTTGGTTTTAAGAAGATTTCAGGGGATATTTCTGGTTTAAGGTTTAAAGACTATCTCAGAGCAATAGTTTCAGGGGTTCATCCAGCCTCCATGCTCCAGGAAGTCTAGAGCCATGATAATGTGCAATTCTGTTCTGCATTCTCCCCCTTTTGATCAGGATTCTTCTATAGAATCTTTGATCAAAATGTTCAGTAACAGTAGCTGGGCACCATCCAGTTCTTCTGGTCTCTTGGCAAAGGAGGCAGTTATTCATGGAGGCAATTAGCCACACATTCCGTATCCTCCTTCTATTCCTGACTCGCCTTTTTCCTCTGTTGCTCCAGGCAAGTACAGACCAACTGTTGTGTCTTGGATAGCCACTTGTGAGCTTTTAAGGCCCCAGGCCTTATGCAGTTAACTAGGAGGTAGAATAGAAGCACTAAACATGTTATCAGGCCAATTAACTAGGATGTCCCATGAAGCCATGACCCTAAACCTCCAAACCAAGAAACCAAATCCCATGAGGTTTTCGGTTGTACAAAATCAGTCTCAGCAGCTACTCTTTTTTTTTTTTTTTCCTTTTTTGGTCATTTTTGTAAATATATCTATCAATTCAACTTTTTACAGGTTTACAACTTATTGACATCAATTAGAATAATCGGCTGTGCAAATCCTACACTTAATGAAATTTTTCATCACCATTAACCCGCTTTTTCCCCATCTTTCCTGCCCCTGGTAACCGCTAATAAACTTTGTGCTCTGTACATTTTCCTTTTCTTACTGTTTTATGTAAGCGAGGTCATACAATATTTGACCTTCTGTGATTGACTTACTAAGCTTGTCTTCCAGCTCCATCCATACTGTAACATGTATCAAGACTTCACTTCTCCTACTAGCTTAGTAGTATTACAATGTATGTATGTATCACATTTTGTTTATCCATTCTTCTGTTGATGGGCATTTAGGTTGTTTTCACCTTTTGAATATTATCAATAGTGCTGCAATGAACATTGGTGTACAAGTCTCATTTTGAGTCTCTGCTTTCAAGCCTTTTGAGTATATATATACCTAGGAGTGGAACTGCTGGGTCGTATGCTATTTCTATTTTTAGTTTTTTGAGGAGCTGCCACACTATTTTCCACAACAGCTGTACCATTTTGCATTCCCACCAGCAATGGGTAAGTGTTCCAATTTCCCCCCATCCTCGCCAATATTCATTGTTTTCTTTTTTTTTCTTAGCCATCCTAGTGAGAGTGTTAAGCATCTCCTTTTAAAGCTAATATCTTTTCCTATGTGAGGTAATACCTTACCTGAAATTAACAACTCCTCAATGAGAAATTGGAAATAAATGAGGTGTTACAGGGGCAAGCCCTGGGGGAAAATACACAGAACTGGTAGAGGGTCGCTATGAGTTGGAATCGACTCGACGGCTCTGGGGCACTGGGTGAGTAAAGGGAAGACAGGTTGCCTTCTATCTCTTATTTTGTCCAACTCAAAGGACATTATAAGCTCTCTTGCCAGATGCCCGAAGCAGTGGGCGGAGGGCAGTGGTGGTTCAATGGCAGAATTCTTGCCTTTTTTATGCGGAAGACAAGGGTTCGATTCCTGGCCGACGCATCTCACGTTCAGCCACCGCTCGCGTGAGTGGAGTCTTGCGTGTTGCTATGATACTGAACAGGTTTCAGCGGAGCTTCCAGACTAAGACAGACCAGGAAGAAAGTTGTGATGATGTGCTTCTGAATACCAGCCAACAAAAACCGTATGGATCCCAATGGTCCAACCACAAGTCATGAGGATGGCACGGGACAAGGTAGCATTTTGTTCCATTGTACATGGGGTTGCCACAAGCAGGGGGCCAACTCTACAGCAGCTACCTACAACAAGGAGGAGTTCCCTTCAGTTCACTTCTTCCCTGAAACATTCGGTGACCAGGTCTATGTTGGTATGTAAAACCGGTAAAGCCAAGTTTTGTGTACAATCACCTACACTGTCTACTTGGAAATACTTAGAGTCCAGACATGCAGCCGAACTGCCTGGTCTCCTTGGCCTCGTATGGATGGCGTTACAGTAGGAGACAGGCAAGTCCAGATTCCAATTCCATCCCTGCCACTCTCACTTCTGTTCATTCACTTCTCTTGGCCTCCACTTCCTGACCTGTGCAACAGGGATGATGCCTGCCCACCTACTTCTTTGGGCTCAAATAAGAACACAGGTGGTAGTTGGGAAATAACACAATGCTCTAAAAGCAACTGGAAAATGTGGTGTACCAGAATAAAGAACTATATTTAGGCCAATGCTATTGAAATGGTTAGGACCAGAAGCTACTTGTTTCTGAACTGATTGAAGCTGGTTAATTTAGGTGAGTCAGCACTGGATACAATTAGGGAAGAGCTAAAGATTAACTAGTTTTTCTAGTAGTGCCAGTGAATTAGGGTTAAAACCAAACCTGTTGCCATCAAGTCAAATCCAGCTCATAGTGACCCTACAGGACAGAGTAGAACTGCCCCATAGGGTTTCCAAGGAGTGGCTGGTGGATTTCAACTGCTGACCTTTTGGTTAGCAGCCAAGTGCTTAAACACTGCACCACCAGGGCCTCTGGATTAGTCAAATGCATATACTTCTTGTTCTCTCTGTGCTTTCCCATTTCTTTAAATTTTTGTGATATGAACAGGCAACATCCTTTGAGCACTTAAATACAAATTCTGCCACGCGCTCACCATGAAATTAGGTCATGTGCAAATACGGTATTGTTGGGGGGTTACTTCTCCTCCACTTCTGATGTTTCCTTTTATGACGTCAGAGTTAAGTTGTATATCTCCTGGAGTCTCTCTTTTCCTTTCCTTAATATTTCCCAGGGGAGGTGTTACGGATTGTCCCCCCACCCCCCGCAAAATATGTTATAAACCCTAACCTCTATGCCTATGGTTATAATCCCATTTGGAAAGGGTTGTCTTTGTTATGTTGAGGCAAGATTAGTGTAGGGTGTATCTCAAGTCAATTTGAAATATAAAAGAGATTAAACAAGGGAGCAGAGCAGAAATTGGGGAAGAGAGATACCAAGCCACGTGGAGATCTCCAAGGAACAAGGAAACGAAAGCTGAAGAGACAAGGGCCTTCCTCCAGAGCTGACAAGAAAGGGAAAGCCTTTCCCTAGAGCCGGTGTTCTGAATTCAGACTTCTAGCTCCCTAAATTGTGAGAAAATAAATCTGTCAAAGCCATCCACTTGAGGCGTTTCTGTTACAGCAGCACTAGATAACTAAGAAAGTAATGTGGCAACTTTGAGAAGGATTTGGACATGGTCAGTTAAGCAAGATACTGCTTTGTCTTGGACGTGAGTCACCTATAAGGAGCAGCTGTCTGCTCTTGGGGCAGGGCACTGCCCCCTTTTTACTGGGGTAGGGGTTGTCCCGATGGAGAAGCCTGTACCCATCTAGCATTGCCTCTGAGTGGAAGGGTGATTCGGCCTAATTCTGGGCTTCATTTAACAAACTCATTTGGCTCTCACACTAGGTTACGCTCTAAAGCTCAGCCTTTATCAGTAACATATTTTGGCCTCCAGCTGACACATTTTTCAGTTTCTTTCAGAAGTCCTTTCTCTTGAATAGATTTCTAGGAATGGGATTGTTGGGTTGTATGGTATGTCAGGCAGAGTAATAGGCCCCTAAAGATGCCTACAACCTAGTCTCCAGAACCATGAATATATTAGGTTACATGGCAAAGTGGAATTAAGATTGCAGATGGAATTAAAGTTCTAATCAGCAAACAAAGAGCCCTGGTGGCACAGTGGTTAAGTCATCGGCTGCTAACTGAAAGGTCATCGGTTAGAACCCACTAGCTGCTCCGCAGGAGAAAGATGTGGTGGTCTGCTTCCACAAAGATTACAGCCTTGGAAACCCTATGGGGTAGTACTACTCTGTTCTACAGAGTTGCTATGAGTCGGAACACTCAACGGCAACAAGTAATCAGCAAATAGGGAAATTATTCTAGGTTATCCAGGTGACTCCAGTGTTATTATTAGGGTCCTTTAAAAGTGGGAGGAAGAGATAGAGAGGAGTTAGAACAAGATGTGAGAGGATTCGACCCACCATTGCTGGCTTTGAAGATTAAAAAGGGCCACAAACCAAGGAATGCGGGCAGCCTCCAGGCTGCAGGAAGCTGGAAAAGCCAAGAAAATGATTGTCCCTCAGCTCCAGAAAAGAATGCAGACCTGCCAACACTTTGATTTTAGCCCAGGGAGACCCATGTCAGACTTCTGACTTTCAAAACTGTAGGATAACTGTGTTGTTTTGAGTCACTTGTTGTCGTCAGCTGCCACTGAAATCAGCCCTGACTCACAGTGGCCCCACACACAATCAAACACAATGCTGCCCAGTCCTGCGCCATCCCCGTGATAGGTTGCAGATCGGACCACTGGGGTCCACAGAGTTTTCACTGGCTGATTTTCAGAAGTAGGCCACCAGGCCCTTACGTTTGTAGTAACTGGTTACAACAGCCACAGAAAATTAATAGATGGGGTACAAGACACTGCCAAGCTGTTTTCCAGAGTAGGTGCATGATTTTGCCTTCCCCCCAGTGATGTAGTGGTCTAGTCGCTCCACACCCTTTCCAGCACTTGGTACTGCCAGTTTGTTGGCTTTGGTTTTTTAATTCAGCCATTCTACGTCTTTTTTCGGTCTTTCTTCCCATGGATTTATCAACCTTAATATTTTATAGATACAAAAACTGTCTTTTTTCCATCTCATTAACTCCTGCTCTCATCTTTATCAGTTTTCTTTCTTTGGGTTTAGTTTGTTCTTTTCCTAACTTCTTCAGATGGATGTATGGAACAATGGTTTTCAGCTCTAATATATGCATTTAATTTCAACTCTAAATATGGCCCTGGTACGCCTCCCACAAATTATGATGCGTGATATTTTCACTAATGCACAGTCCAAAATATTTTCTAATTTTTTTATTTCTTCTTTGACCCATGGGTTATTTAGAAATGTATTTTGTAATTTCCAGACGCACGAGAGTTTTTTAGTTATCTTTTTATTATTGATTTCCATCTTAATTGTATTATGGTCGGAGAGCATAATCTGGAGGATTTAATTCCTTTACAACGTTGAGATTGCTTTCTAGTCGAACATACGTATGGTCAATTTTTGTAAATGTTCTACATGTACTCGAAAACAAACGTGTACTCTGCAGTTCTTGGGTGCACTGTTCTTTATCTGTTCACAAAGTATAGGTTGTTAAATGTTTCTTCAGGCCTTCCGTCTCTGTACTCATGTTTGTTCCCCTTGTTCTACTATTTACAAGGCATGTTAAAATCTCCCACTGAATGTGATTTTGCATATTTCTCCATGTATTCCTGCCAGTTTTCACTTTAAATACACTGAAGCTATTACTAGGTACATAACCCACCCCCCGAAAAAAAAACTACTACTAGGTACATAGGAACCTAGAACTGTTTTATCTTCCTGGTGAGTAGAATCTTATTTAACGTGTCCCTCCTCGTCTTGGGCAATGCTTTTTGTCTTAGAGTTTTCTTCATTTATAGGAAATACAGCTACACATTAGCTTTCCTTTGGTTAGTGTCTACGTGATGTAACATTTCCTATCTTCTTTTAACCTTTCTCTTGTAAGCTGCATATAGCTGATTTTTAAAAAATGTTTATCTTTTAATTACAGCATGTATGTAATCTGTGTAACTGCTGATATCCTCGGGTACAAATCTACCATATTGCTAAGTGCTTTCTGTTTGTCATGCCTCTCATTTCTTCTCTTTTGGATTATCATTTATTAATCCATTTTTCCCTCTACTAGCTTGGAAGTTACATATTTTACCATACTTTTCGGGTTACCCTACAGATTACAACATGCACCTTCAGCTAACAAAGTCTAATGTTAACTGGTTGACTGGTACCTTTACACTCATTCCAAGTAATGCCAGAACCTTAGATCACTTGATTTACTCCATCCTCCCAACTTATGTGCCACTATTGTCTTATATTTTAATTCTCTATATATTTTCAACCTCATAAGACATTATAATTGTTTTATACAGTCATTATTCATTTAGCTACCATGTTCACTGATACATACTCTCCCCTACATCAGTGTTTTTAAAATATTCCTTGGGTGATTCTATTGTGTACCCAGTGTTAAGAACCACTGTCTCCCTAAAATGTCTGCCTGCCCCTTGTCTAGTTCCCCTCCAACACATCTTTCCCATGAATGCTGGAGGAACACCAGTCCATGTGACTTCCCCCAAATCTTTCAATGGCTCACTGCTGGATTGAGCAAAATACTCTTTAACACAATGTATAAACTTTCTTAACGTGCCCCCTACCTAACTCTAACACCTTACCCCCCTCATGCTCCATTTGTCCCCTAATACTCTCCAGTGGTATTTAGCTACATTACCCAGAGTACACAAGATTTTATGGAAAACATGCTATTCCTCATACCTGAACTGCCCTTTTATATATCTGACAAATTGCTCCTAGTCCTCTAAGATCCAGGCACTTCCCCTGGGCAGTCTTCTTGTGCTTTGTGATAGAGCTGGGCACCCTTTTTAGAGCATCCTATACAGAATGCAGAAATCCGCAGGAATGTTGTCCCTACTGGTCTAGTTGCTCCAGAAGGGCATGGATAGCCTTAATCATGTTTGTGCCCCAATTTCCTAGTCCAGCAGGAGAGCGAGAATGAGAAATTCTGGGCCTAAATGTGGTTCATCTATAAAAATGGGACAATAGTAACAATTCCTGTAATGTTTTTCTTTTGTGCTATTTTCAATCTCAAATGAGAGTCTATGTAAAAAAGCTTTAAAAATTAAAGGAGTATATACAAAGATTAATGGTTTGGGGTTGGGGCAATTCTGTTTCACATACTTTATTAAAAAGAATTTGTAAACTAAACACAGTTAGCTTTATTTTATTCCTAACCCAAACCAAACCCGTTGCTGTTGAATCGATTCCAACTCATAGGCGCCCTGTAGGACAGAGTAGAGCTGCCCCATAGGATTTCCAAGGCTCTAATCTTTACGGAAGCAGACTACCACATCTTTCTCCCAAGGAGCGGCTGGTGGGTTCTGGACCAGTGACCTTTTCGGTTTGCAGCCAAGCGCTTTAACCACTGTGCCACCAGAGCTCCTATTTTGTTCCTAGGAGATTTATTACTTTGAGCATCAGCAGAGAATGACTCACTTTGTAACCCTGTGCCTGAATGGTTGGGAATAAATTACCTTTCTAATGTGTGAAGGAGAGCTTGGACTTCACAGTGCAATCACTTAGAATTTTTTTTTTCTTAGCCAGTGCAACCCTTTTAAAATGAAATCTAATATGGAATCCTAAATACATGGAATAAATTAAAGAGTCACATCGTGGTTGACGCAGGAGTGAGGGCTTCTCATAGCAAAGCACTGAAAAACGATTACCCTCTTGTTAAGTCCAGAGTCTTAGGCAGGCTTCCATTAAGTTCTTTTCAACTAGAAACTTTACTAACTGCTTTGCCATGCCAACAACCAACAGAGCATTTAAAGGTAAATTTATTAAAGCTTAGGATAGCTGTTTCTACAGCTTGTATAATATGGCTACAAAACAACAGTCATTCATTGAATGTTACTAAATTCTTATGAGGAACACTTTTCTCTACTAAAGCCAAGCATCGTGGTGCTGAACCCCTTGTAAAGCAGACTACTTGTCTGCAGGGACCTCACCTATCAGAAGTCAGTTATCCTGAGAAGAGAGTTCACAGCTTTTTCTCTGACACTCATAATTTACCGAAGTCTTAAGAGACTAAGAGGTATTTGTGAGTTTCAAATACAAAAATGGGATTAAAGTGTTTGTAAAGATAAACTGTGGTATAAAATGAAAGGTACTGTTTGTGACTTACACAACCTTCAGGAAAAAGTACACGTTCAGAATCTGACATAAAACTAAGTAAAATATTTTGTTAGTAAAATATCTCTGCTTTTTAAAATAGCTCAAACCTATAATTAAGTGAACTAATTTTGATAAAATGTTTTAAGATGACAGTTTGCAAAAAGAAAAGCTAAACACATTTCAATCAATATGTAGGCATATTTTATTTTTCAAGAGTAAAATGTCAGTTTTACTTCGAAGTATTCAAGTACAAAAAATGAGAAATGATATACCTGTTAAGTATGTATGTATATATATAGACTGTTAAGAAAAGGCTAGAAATAATCAAATTGTTTGGCAAATACTACTAAGGCACTTTGAATTCAAATATCCCTTGAGATGTGAATTACCTGGATTTTTTAACATCTTTAATATTCAGATGTTCGCTTATTTGCTTTAAAAAATGGTTTTTAATAGGATAATTCAACTTCATTATTTTTCCCTAGAAGATAAGCATTTTAAACAAGTATAAAACACATCCTAATGAAAATCATGTGATACGCCCAGTTTCAAAAGGTATTTATACTAGAAAAGAATTTATATGCCTGGATGTTTTTACCTTTAAACATATTTTCTTTCAATACATAAACTGCTGTAAGTCATACTGAAGCCCAGAAGGTCATCATGTTACATAATTTGATACAAAAGCTTAGTATCATGTTACCAACTAGGTAAACACACCAAAAATTAAGAATTTCTATAAAACTAGTCAAAAGTTAGACAGGTTTAGGCATATAATACATTTCAAAACATTTCCAAAATTTTACGTTAGTGTGTACAAAAAAAAAAGGTTTGTCTTGGGACATAAATGCAATCAGGCAGCCATAATATGCAGTTCTGTATTTTAAATGGCACTGAAAATTAGCACTTTGGTATGATGCATTCCCTGCGAAGTTACAATGAAGTTGGCAACAGGGAGAAACCATCTAGATTCCTCTCAAACCAGCAACTTAAACATTTCTACCAACAGCAAATATGTAAGTAATACCGTCCACCCTCACATATGTAATTGACCTTATATTTGAAAATATTTTTCCATAAATGGCATTTCTTGTGTCCATCCACCAGATACAGAATAAGAAATACAGCAAATGTAAAAACAGCAAAGAAAATCAAAGCATACTTCAAACTTTTTAATAACTTTTACTTGTAATGATCTTCTGTGATAGGTAGTTCTAGAATGACTGTCTTATATAAAATTGGAGCTGAAAAGAGAAAAAAAAATCCTTTTGATTAGTACAATTACAAAAAACATACAGGAAATGAAAATTACCAGAATCATTAGTTTTATAAAGCTTTCATAGAAAGAACAAATACACACCTAATATACTGTAGAATATTTAGCTGTAAGATTTGGAGGGGGGGACACCAAACCATATTTTCTTGAGGATAAATGCCTTCTGAGCTCTCCAACAGTGTAAGTTTGGCCATTATTTAGTTTAAAAAAAAAAAAAGCACACACTAATGGTTCTCAAGTGGAGCAGAGTGATAATTCTTACAAGGGAAATGTATCATCTTTCACATATGAAATAAAATCGGGGAATCCAATTTTAGTAACAGTGAATTAAGATAAAAGGATAAGAAGGTAAAAGGTCCCTTAGCTTTTTAATTCAAAGCATGACAAAAAAAAAAGGGGGGGCAATAAATCATATTTATAGTTCATCTTCTGGAAATGCAATTCTTTAGCTAAATAATACATGAGTAAAACATAGCTATTATACTATCGTATTCATTCTTTCAACAAACAACCGCGTACCTCCTATGTGCCAGGCTGGTCTAGGCTCCAGGGATGGCTACATCAGTAAACAAAGATCCACACCCCTGCAGAGCGGTCATTAGAGGACCACATACGAGAACTCCTTTTCTCTTCCCCAAAAAACTATAAAATCCACAGGCTGAGTAAATTCACCAAAATCTTATGGATTTACTTTTCTTCTCCTCATTTCAAAATTGGAAAAGCCACTGTGAGCCAAGATTATGTTTTCCTAACTATTTTGAAATGGAGTTGCAATATTCTGGAAATACTAGACATGGTGGTAAAATTAAAACAGAAGAAGTGTTGCTCTGTGAGGAACCTAAGGAGAACTTGAGGCTACTAAAGCAGAGGTAGTTGGAGTAGATGGAGGCAAAGACTCAAAAAGGTAGCATGCTAAGTAAAGTGAGCCACAATGAATTTCAACAACAGTCAAATAGGACATTTTAAGTGGGAGAAATAAAATGAGGCACACGAAGTACAGAAAGGAATTAACAAAAAGGGGTGAAAAAAATACTTATTTTCTAAAACTTTGGTAACTTTAACACATACCCCAAACCTATCAGCCTTGAGATTATCGTCCAAACGCTACTCATGGCCGCCCCACTGTACTGGAGCCCCTCTACCTTCCTCTGCACCTTTACGTCCACCAATCGGTTCACAAGCTCTGACATCAAAGCACAGGAGTTCCAATCGATAGCCTTGTTCCCTTATCAAAATAAAAATTCTCACGGAATTGGTATCAGTAATAGTTGTTAAAAATAAAAAAAAGTGAGCCTAAGAATTAGCTGTATTTTATATGAGTCCCCAGCGAAGCGCACAGCTTCCATTTATATTGGTAGGTCAGCAGTCGCTAGCTGTGTATTAGAGGCACAGGTCGGGCTACAAAAGAAGAGCAGCCAGTTCTGTTTGTTTGTTTTCCCCCAGCTAACCAACCTTTTCTACAGTGTGATGTGTTTTGGTTTTCTTCATTCACTTTGGAAAATACTTACTGGGCACCTACTGTGTGCCAGGCACTGTTCTAAATGCTGGAGAAACCTCAGTGAACAAGATGGACAAAGTCTCTGACCTGAGGAGCTGACACTTTAGTTGCAAGAGGCAGATAAGGAATAAGGAAACAGACAGTGAAGAAGTGCTATGAAGAAAATCAAACAGGGCAACGAGACAAAGTCACAGGTGGAGAGCGGGACAGGGCCACAACAGATAGGCTGGTCAAGGACTACTTACTTCTTCCGATCCTTGTCTTTCTTGCTACCGGTTGCAAGAAAGGACTGGTTCTGGAATATTTCACAGGTAGCTTTCTTTTTAGAAAAAGCAGCCATTTCTTCTTCCAAAAGTCTTCTCTTTTCTTCAAGCTTCACTCTCTCTTCGTGGTGAACTCTTTTAAGGTGTTCAAATTTGGCCTGGAGCTGGGGAAACAAAGGTGCAATTCTCACTAATGACACAGAGTGGCAGCATATCCACAGGAATGTGCTCTGTCTCAGGAAAACAAGGGATCGCCTTCATCTTCACAAGGTCTCCATCCTCACAAGGTCTCAAAAGTTGATCCTCAGGGTAAAAGTTTAGACGTGGAATTGCCTTGGTAACTTTAATTTTAAATGACTCCCCATGCCAAGAATGCTTGAACCAAATGTAACAAAAATTACAGCCATGAGCAAAACTCAATTTTTCAAACGTTTGACCTTTTCCTACTGAGTTTTTTTTCCTAGCTCTACATTTTCCCCACATAGCTTTTTCAAATAAAGTTTCTCAAATCCATGCTCAATAAAAATACATTCATTAAAAGATACTATGTGTAGCCAGACAGGTGTTGAGAGTTATTCCGCTGAAGTCCTCTAGAACAACAACAACAAAAAAGTCTACTGCCGTCAAGTCACGTCCAACTCATAGCGACCCTATAGGACAGAGTAGAACTGCCCCATAAGGTTTCCGAGGAGCAGCTAGCAGATTCAAACTGCTGACCTTCTGGTTAACAGCCAGGCTCTTAACCACTGTGCCACTAGGGTTCCAAAATCCTCTAGAAAGCAACTGTTAATGTCGAGAACCTTAAAAATCTATTACATTTTTCTACAGTCATTCTCCTTCTTGAAATTTAAACTAAATAAGGAAACCCTAAATTCAGAGAAAGCTTTATACATAAGAATTCACTGTAGGAGAATTTACACCATAATGAAAAAAAACTAAGTGTCCAAGAGATAAAGTAAAAAAAAAAAATTATGCGAAATACTCAATGAAGCCACTAAAACAAGTTCTACAGAAGTTGATAACATTACATGAGATTTCCCTTGTAAGTGAAAACAGCAGAAATGCAGAAGAAAAAATAGTTAAAAGACATCATTCAGCATATTTTCATTTACCTGGGGCTTGAAATCATCTTGATAAACCATAAGAAGGGAACAAAGTCACCTTGGATGCCAGCAGTGACAGGCCTGTGTTTGACTTTATTTTTTTCCACATGTTAAAGAACATCTTGTATGTATCATGGAAATCATGTTTATCAAAGCTATGAATGGCATAACTCCATGGGGCAGTTCTACTCTGTCCTATAAGATCACTATGAGTCGGAACCAACTGCACAGCAACGCGTTTGGTTTCGGTTATGAATGGCATAAAGCTCAGAAATTACTAATAGATAAAACTCCTAAAGCCACTGGCGTTGAGTCAATTCTGACTCACCTGGTCTACAGGCTGTAAATCTCCATGGAAGCAGACTGCCACATCTTTCTCCCAAGGAGCCGCTGGTGGTTTCAAACTGTCGACCTTTTGGTTAGCAGTTGGTCACTCTAACTACTGTGCCACCAGGGCTCCTTAATAGATACAAAGGAAGTTAAAAAAAAAGGCTTATAAGAAAAAAGAAAAGCTATTTTACATTTTTACCATGATGCCTGGCATATAGTAAAAAAAAAAAAAATTTTTTTTTTTTTTTTTTTTTTGCATATAGTAAGCACCCAATAAATATTAGTCATTATTTTAAAATTAAGAAAAAAAAAGCTCACCTTTCTCCAACCCCTGCCCTGGGCTAAGGGCTCCCTCCCCTGTGCTCCATTAGGACCATAAAAGAAGCCCTAAGAACAGCAAGTCCTGGGTAACTGTTCACATGACCACCGCTGCCTCAGCACAGGAGCTATGCCTTTTCCCTCTACATACCCCCGGCACCTAGCAGTCCGTTATTCACTACAACAGGCACAAATGCTCAGGAAAAGATTCTGAAAGATGTTGAAGGACTGGTAACAAGATGAAATGTAAACGAAATGTATGTGAAGTCCTGCATTTAAATCCAAAGAATCAATTCTACAAGAAAGAATGTTTCCTGGTTTAATTATGGTTTACCTAATAAGAATCAGGGGCTTCAGCTGACTCACTACTCATCAGCTGAGTGACAGCCTGCCAAGAACACAAGCACAGTGTCTAGAAACTAGATGAAGAAAGTTATTTTTTTTTTTCTCTTGGTCCTCTGGCAGGGTCAGATACACGTAAGATGAGTAATTTCAGTTCTGGGCAGCAACCTAGCGTTGATGCAGAAAGCGGGGTTCGGCGTCTAGAACAGACGGCACATAATAGTGGGGGAAGTATTCCACTAAGAGGCTGAGGGTGGATAGCAGAGAGCTAAAATGCAGCCTAATAAAAACTACATGTGCAAAATATGGACTAGTTGTCACGGGAGCCAGTGAGCCCCCGATAGGACATGTATTCAGATGGAAACCAGACAGAGTTGAAACAGATGACAAACGTAGCTCCTTCCAACCTAAGACTCTTTTATCCCAGAGGCTGCCCTTCCAGAGAAATACCACTTCCTTAGTTCTGTTCGGTTCCTGCTTTTAACAAAAATAGATACTGAATGTATTTGTGTGTTTAGAGGGTGGTCTCACCTAGCTGTCACGCATACCAGGGGTGTAAATAAAAAGAGGGGAGCATGTGCGTACTCCGAGCACGCGTGCACCCCTGTACATGTGGGAGAGGGGCAGAGAGAAGGGTGAAGCTGGCAAAGGGAGGACACGGGGGCAGATTTATATATACCTCCGACTGCTTAAATGGAGGCTCATGCTTGAGTATCTTAAAAAGATACAGAGTACTTCATATATCATTCATGAAGTTGACTATAAATTCCAGGAACACTGTGAAGACAAAAACTAAAGAAAAAAAGGAGGAAGAGGGTTCACAGCTTTGACAACAGCGGCCCGTTCCACATACATGAAGCATATTACCACTCACTCGTGGTTCTGTTCAGAAGCCCTAGTGGCTCACTGGTTAAGTGTTCAGCTGCTAACCAAAAGAACAGCAGTTCAAACCCGTCAGCTGCTCCCTGAGAGAAAAGACCTGGCCATCTGCTCCCGTAAAGATTACAGTGTAGGGAAACGGTATGGGACAGTTCCACTCTGTCCTACAGGGTGCTATGAGTCAGAATCACCTGGACGGCACATAAGAGTAACACAAGAGGCACACAAGAGTAACAACGTGGTTCCTACAACAGGCGTAAATTCAAACACATTTCCAAATACTCAAAAAATTAAAAACCAAGGGATCTTTTGTGCTGTTCATGACTAGTCGTCAATGCTCTTATGCTTGGATCACTGACAGGGCACCCCCGCTGGGTCTTTAGTAAACACTACTTATGAGACTATTGTTCAATGATCCTTCTAAAAACACCCTTTCTTAGAAATGAGAAATGAATGCCAAAGAAAACATTTCTCTCCTGTTGAACGCACAGGCGTCTTTAATCTGAGCTGTAGCTCCCTGTGGCCCCTTTTGCCCTGACCACCTAAAAGTCAGAGCAAAAGGCTATGTGTCCTTTAAGAAGTCACCTGACCAGGCCCCTCAGCTGCACTTCTGTGCAGCCCGCTCTCCTGGCCCAGTATTATATGGCTCCTGCTCTCTTCCGTTCCCATGGTTATAATACATCTGAAGGTTTCTTGTTTTTTTAAACTGTAAATCGTCTAGCATATTTTTTGGAAGTATGGGGGCATAAATATTAAGTTAACATATTATACTAAGAAACAGACTTACATATAAAATGGGGAAGTTTTAATATTTCGATTATGGCTACGTGCTTTACTTGAAGGATATACACTGTCCTTTTTCTTGTAGTGGGGAGGGGCTATGGGAAATCTGTCATAGATAAGATGCCTCCTCATTAGTTCATTTAGAATGATGGTAATAAAGAAGCAGAAAAGGTAACATTTAAGCAGTATTTCCAGTTAAGATACCATTTGTCCAGTGCTTCTCATTACTGTGGTTATCCAGCGTTCACATACTGCCATCTAAGTGCATGTTACTTTAAGCAAATGATCTATGAAAATCTAGATTTATACAAAACATAAATAAGGGATATTTGTAGCATAAATAACAGGGTCCTCTAATACACACTTTAAGAATGTTTTGGATTACCAAAAATTATTTTATTAGCTGCTGCGAGTTTTTTACTGATATAAATAGCTTTAAAATGCTAAGAGCCCAGTATCAGGTAATGAAATGTCCCTGTATGCCCACAAGAGACCTGGTTTACACCTACCTTTTACTGTCCCAGTTGGAAACCCTGGTGGCGTACTGGTTAAGTGCTACGGCTGCTAACCAAAGGGTCGGCAGTTTGAATCCGCCAGGAGCTCCTTGGAAACTCTATGGGGCAGTTCTATTCTTCCCTATAGGGTTGCTATGAGTCGAAATCGACTCGACGGCACTGGGTTTGTTTTTTTTGGTTTATTGTTCCAGTATAATTATTAAGCCCCGTCTTAGTTATCCAGCACTGCTATGACAGAAATACCACAAGTGGATGGCTCTTAACAGACAGAAATTTATTTTCTCACAGTTTAGGAGGCTAGATGTCCGAATTCAGGTGCCGGCTCTAGGGAAAGGCTTTCTCTCTGTCAGCTCTGGAAGACGGTGCTTGTCTCTTCTGAGCTTCTGGTACTGGGCAATCTTGGCTTCTCTCTCCCCCCATCTCTGCTCTGCTCACTTGTTTAATCTCCTTTATATCTCAAAAGAGACTGGCTCAAGGTATACCCTACACTAATCCTGCCTCATTAACATAACAAAGACAACCCATTCCCAAATGTGATGATAACCACAGGCGCAGAGGTTAGGACTTACGATACATAATTTAGGGGGACACAATTCAATCCATAACACCTCCTTTCCCTCTAAAACTGTCCTAATTAAGACAGTAAATTATACAGTCCCCCTGAGTCCTTGCATCAATAATTCTTGGTCTCACAGGAGGGATGATCACTGACTCGATGCCCTTCTACACAGACGGGCCCTGGTTGCAGGTATTACTAATGCTGGCTATAAACTATGGAAACTGGTCACAAAGTGCCCCTTCATATTAATAAAACGGATCACTGAAATCGATGTCTCTAAAGCTATAAAGTTAAAAGCTTAGAATGCTTTGAATAACTTTTGACTTTGGTACTTCAGGTTTAAAAAGGGCACTTGAACCAAAAACCCAAAACAACAAACAAAAATTCACAAACCATCTAATGACAAATTTTTCCTTTCAATAATTTGGTCTCACTGAATTTTCAATTTTCCTTTTAAATAACACATCACAATTAAATACAATATTCTTCTATTAAAAAAAAAAACATTGCCATCAAGT
This sequence comes from Loxodonta africana, assembly GCF_030014295.1. Lineage (NCBI taxonomy): Eukaryota > Metazoa > Chordata > Mammalia > Proboscidea > Elephantidae > Loxodonta > Loxodonta africana. The sequence goes on from NC_087356.1 coordinate 14,856,141, forward strand.
CAATTCTGACGCGTCTATACGATTTTAAAAGTTAAAAATGGACTATAGACCACTTTTAAATCTCTCTCTTCTCACTGGTGAATTAAGGATGATATATGCGACAACACTAAATTTTAACGCAAATAATGGCCGCCTTCTCTGTTTGTTTGCCAACTGCACCCTCCCCCTGGTGAAGTATTTTTTTTGTAAGCGCACTAGGCTAATTTTTTTACAGCAACAAGTAAGAAAAATTGGCTTAATGGTGCTTATGAAAATACCTCACAAAGGGAGGGCGTAGTCGGCAAACAAATGCAGAAGGCTCATGTTACTTATGTAAAATACAGTAAACTCTTAAAAGTTTTACCCTGATATCACCCTAAGATGAATCTGCTAATTTAAGAAGAAAAAAAAATCACCACCCTTACTTCCATTACAACTCCCTTTCCAACATTCACATTTAAAAATAACTTCGATTTAACATAGTAAAAATGTCTATTCTACCAAAAGCCGTCTATACAGACAATGCACTTCTGATCCAAATTCCAATGACATTTTTTAACGTGATAGAAAAACAAATCACCAACTTCATATGGAAGGGAAAGAAGCCCTAGATAAGTAAAGCATTACTGAAAAAGAAGAAGAAAGTGGGAGGCCTCACTCTACCTGATTTTAGAACCTATTATACAGCCACAGTAGTCAAAACAGCCTGATACTGGTACAAGAACAGACACATAGACCAATGGAACAGAATTGAGAACCCAGATATAAATCCATCCACATATGAGCAGCTGATATTTGACAAAGGCTCAGTGTCAGTTAATTGGGGAAAAGATAGTCCTTTTAACAAATGGTGCTGGCATAACTGGATATCCATTTGCAAAAAAATGAAACAGGACCCATACCTCACACCATGCACAAAAACTAATTCCAAGTGGATCAAAGACCTAAACATGAAGACTAAAACGATAAAGATCATGGAAGAAAAAATAGGGACAATGTAAGGAGCCCTAATACAAGGCATAAACAGAATACAAAACATTACCAAAAACGACAAGGAGAAACCAGATAACTGGGAGCTCCTAAAAATCAAACACCTATGCTCATCTAAAGACTTCACCAAAAGAGTAAAAAGACCACCTACAGACTGGGAAAGAATTTTCAGCTATGACATCTCTGACCAGCGCCTGATCTCTAAAATCTATATGATTCTGTTAAAACTCAACCACAACAAGACAAACAACCCAATCAAGAAGTGGGCAAAGGATATGAACACACACTTCACTAAAGAAGATATTCAGGCAGCTAACAGATATATGAGAAAATGCTCTCGATCATTAGCCATTAGAGAAATGCAAATTAAAATTACGATGAGATTCCATTCCACTCCAACAAGGCTGGCATTAATCCAAAAAACACAACATAATAAATGTTGAGGAGGCTGCAGAGAGATGGGAATGTAAAATGGTACAACCACTTTGGAAATCTATCTGGCGTTTTCTTAAAAAGTTAGAAATAGAACTACCATACAACCCAGAAATCCCACTCCTCGGAATATACCCTAGAGAAATAAGAGCCTTCACACAAACAGATATATGCACACCCATGTTTATTGCAGCTCTGTTTACAATAGCAAAAAGCCGGAAGCAACCGAGGTGTCCATCAACAGATGAATGGTTAAATAAATTGTGGTATATTCACACAATGGAATACTACGCATCGATAAAGAACAGTGACGAATCTGTGAAACATTTCATAACATGCAGGAACCTGGAAGGCATTATGCTGAGTGAAATTAGTCAGAGGCAAAAGGACAAATATTGTATAAGACCACTATTGTAAGATCTTGAGAAATAGTATAAACTGAGAAGAACACATACTTTTGTGGTTACGGGGGTGGGGGAGGGAGGGTGGGAAAGGGTTATTTACTGATTTGTTAGTAGATAAGAACTACTTTAGGTGAAGGGAAGGACAATACTCAATACAGGGAAGGTCAGCTCAACTGGACTGGACCAAAAGCAAAGAAGTTTCCGGGATAAACTGAATGCTTCAAAGGTCAGCGGAGCAAGGGCGGGGGTTTGGGGACCATGGTTTAAGGGGACTTCTAAGTCAATTGGCAAAATAATTCTATTATGAAAATATTCTGCATCCCACTTTGAAATGTGGCGTCTGGGGTCTTAAATGCTAACAAGCGGCCAACTAAGATGCATCAATTTGTCTCAACCCACCTGGATCAAAGGAGAATGAAGAACACCAAGGTCACACGATAACTATGAGCCCAAGAGACAGAAAGGGCCACATCAACCAGAGACTTACATATCATGAGACCAGAAGAACTAGATGGTGCCCAGCCACAACCGATGACTGCCCTGACAGGGAGCACAACAGAGAACCCCTGATGGAGTAGGAGATGTAGACCCCAAATTCTCATAAAAAGACCACACTTAATGGTCTGACTGAGACTAGAGGAATCCCGGTGGTCATGGTCCCCAAACCTTCTGTTGGCCCAGGACAGGAACCATTCCCGAAGACAACTCATCAGACATGGAAGGGACTGGACAATAGGTTGGAGAGAGATGCTGATGAAGAGTGAGCTACTTGTATCAGGTGGACACTTGAGACTGTGTTGGCATCTCCTGTCTGGAGGGGAGATAGGAGGGTAGAGAGGGTTAGAGACTGACAAAATTGTCACGAAAGGAGAGACTGGAAGGAGGGAGTAGGCTGACTCTTTAGGGGGAGGGTAAGTGGGAGTATGGAGTAAGGTGTATATAAGCTTATATGTGACAGACTGACTTGATTTGTAAACTTTCACTTAAAGCACAATAAAAATTAATTTAAAAAAATAAATAAATAAAAATAACTTCAAACTGGGACGTCCTTGAGTAAGAGAAACTAGAGAAGCGTAACATCCAAATGCAACATGTGATCCGGCATTGAACCCTGGTTCAAAAACTAAAACAGAAAGGGCGGGCCCAAGCTGACGTGTGCCATCCGACTGAAGATGCTATAAAACCAGCAAGGTATTTTAAATGGACGCTATGTTCATCTTTAAGATATGTAAAACACTGCTTAGTAAACCAGTCCATCACAAGTCCTTGGTAAACCACTTCAAATTTTAATTTTGGACTATGATTTTTTTTAATCTATATTCAAGAACTATGTGTTAAAATAGCTAACTTTTAAAGAACAATTACCATCTCAACTAAATTCTTGAGATAAAGCTTCCAAATTAAGAGGACACCTGAAAAATACATGCAAATCACATCAAACCAACAGTACTTGCCTCTCTTTCAGCTTCTTTCAATATGGCTTCTTTCTCCTTTACTCGCTGCACAAACGTCTGCTTCATTTCTTCTTCCTTCCTCTGACGTTCGCCATAGAATTCGTGTCTTTTGGCTTCGTAAGTCTCTTGAAGACTAAAAAGTTATTTGTGGTACTCTCATGTTAAAAAGATGACATAACAAACTGGCAGAAACTCATACATTTCATGTTAGGCCTCGTATGTAAGTGAAACCTGTTGGTGTTGGTGAAGAATATTAAATAGACCATGGATTAAAGTGATAAATCTGTCTTGGAAGTAGTACAGCCAGAATGCTCTTTAGAAGCAAGGATGGTGAGTCTCCATCTCACATACTTTGGACATGTTATCTGGAGGGACCAGTCCCCGGAGAAGGACATCATACTTGGTAATGTAGAAGTCAACAAGAAAGAGGAAAACCCTCAACAAGATAGATTGACACAGTGGCTGCAAAAATGGGCTCGAGCATAGCAACAATTTTAAGGATGTCACAGGATCGGGCAATGTTTGATTCTGTCGTACACAGGATCACTCCGAGTCACGATCAACTCAGCGGCACCCAACAACAACAATCTTTATGGAAGCTGACTGCCACATCTTTCTTCTCCAGAGCAGCTGGTGGGTTCGAACTGCCAACCTTTCCGTTAGCAGCCAAGCACTTTAACTACTGCACCACCAGGAGTCCTCCAGAAGGGGTTAATACATGCAATTCTTAGTTTATTATGCTACCAGACGTTTAAGAAAACACGAAGAAGTTAGATACACAGGTTGAGGAAATGTAAAAATTTAACCTCATCTGTTGTTAAATCTTGCAAAAGGACTTCCTGCCGTAGCAGCACTGATCTGAGGTTCTCCTCACCTTCGTCCCTTTGTGTCTTTTCTGAGAAGGACTAATAACCAGAAAGGACGGCAATGCAAGTAACAAAACAGAATAAGAATCTTCAGTCTCCGTGACAGAGTTTAAGACAGTGTCTGTCCTAAGGATTTCACGTTTTCTTCCATGCAAATTTGTTCTGGAATGCTACATCAAATCAAATTTGATTTACTATGTTAAGGATTAGAGAGTTTCAGGTGTAATGCGTTTTAATTTTTCAAAAAAAGTCAGAAATGTAGCGCCATATGAAGTTACCAAGCAAGTTTATAATACAACATCATTAAATGCTCTAATCGATGAGCAAGGTCATCAGGTCCTAAAATCCTTAAAATTAAAGTATTATAAGAAACAATCCAATTTCTGACTCCCTACAAGTACTCTGGAGCCACGGTGGTGCAGTGGTTAAGCATTCAGCTGCTAACCAAAAGGTCGGTAGTTCAAACTCAACAGCTACTCTCTGGGAGAGAGAAAGATACGGCAATCTACTTCCGTAAAGATTACAGCCTTGGAAATCCTACGGGGCAGTTCTACTCTGTCCTACACGGTTGCCATGAGTCAGAATTGACTTGACGGTAGCAGGTTTGGTTTACAAGTACCTTCTTTCTTTACAATATATTTTGCTAAGTTTAAGTCACTCTAAAACTTTCTGCAGGGTGAAAACCAACAAAAAATGTTTTAAGCTCACTTGATATGGTTAAAATCCATCCAGAGGTGTCTCGGAAGAAAGGCCTGGCTATTTGCTTCCAAAAGGGCGCAGCTACGAAAGCCCTAGGGAAGCCCTACTCTGAAGCACTCACGAGGTCACCGTGACTTAGAATCGACCAGACAGCAACTGGTAACGGCTCATGTTCCAACTTTCTTTGGTAATAATTAAATGTACTTTCATTTTCTTTATAGAACTATAAAAATAAACCAAACAACGGGGTTTTTATTCCTTCAGATATTCATTTCAGCATTTACTGAAATAAGGTAAGCCCTTCCGTATGCTGTTCCTTCTATCTAACTCCATCTAAGTGAGAAGGCTATTAAAGAGCCTCCGAAGGTAGGCTCTTTAAATAGTCAAGAAGCACAGTAACTAATCATTATTAAGTGATTCTATTTCATGATTTTGAGCAACTTCTCATAAACTTATTCTCCATCATCCTGGATATATAAAAGGCTACAACTCCTTCTGACTTCCACTTTGCTGGCTTCCTCTCAGCAGCAGCTTGTCCAAGAGCAATCCCCACTTACCTGACTGGCTTGTTCTCTGGGCCGACATCTTTGAAGCCCAATTCCTCCAGCTTGCAACGCCTGTAAAGTTCATAGTGTCGACTGTGCGTCTGTTCTCGCAGGTCTTCCATATTTGTACAAATCAGCATTTCCCGGAGCTTTACAAAGTCACAATGGTTTTCATTTTCCACTACCCAGAAAACAAATGAAACAGCAACACTAGTTTTTAAGTTCTGACACACAATTGGTATTTGTTGAATGGATGAATAAATGAAAACACATTTAAAATAACAAACAGCCAGATGATCAGTCTGATTGACAGCTATGATTATTTCACGCAAGTAACCAAGAAGAAACTCTTGTGTTATACACACCACATTATAAACCAGGTTAATGAACAGACCAGGAAGTTTGTTTTAAATTTAGTAGCCAATGGATAAAGAGGACATAGCAAAGAAATACATTATATTACCGAACGCTCTAGTTATTGACTAATATTTTGTTAGCAGCTTACAATCCAGCCTCCGGATATTTCACATAGTGCTTAAAAAGAGTATCTAATAGCATTTCACCAAAGCTTCAACGTTGTAAATTTTGCAGACTCAAAGAGTACCGCCTGTGCATGCTACGATTACCAAATTTTTTTTATACAATACCACATTTATGATTCTGTGTTAGACACTGTAATGGACTGAATTGTGTCCCTCCAAAAATATGTGTCAACTTGGTTAGGTCATGATTCCCAGTATTCTGTGGTTGTCCTCCATTTTGTGATTGTAATTTTATGTTGAGAGGATTAGGGTGGGACTGTAACACCACCCTTACTCAGGTCACCTCCCTGATTCAAGGTAAAGGGAGTTTCCCTGGGTGTGGCCTGCACCACCTTTTATCTCTCAAGAGATAAAAGGAAAGGGATGCAAGCAGAGAGTTGGGGACCTCATACTACCAAGAAAGTGCTGGGAGCAGAGCGCACCCTTTGGACATGGGGTCCCTGCGCCTGAGAAGCTCCTTGACCAGGAGAAGACTGAGAACAAGGACCTCCCTCCAGAGCCTACAGGGAGAGAAAGCCTTCGCCTGGAGCCAACAACCTGAATTTGGACTTGTAACGTACTAGGCTGTGAGAGAATAAATTTCTCTTTGTTAAAGCCATCCACTTGTGGTATTTCTGTTATAGCAGTACTAGAAGACAGAAATTATTCAAAATTACCGAGTAAACATATATGATCCTTCTTCCATGTTTATGGTGACCCAAAAAAAAAAAAAAAAAAAACCTGTTACCGTCAAGTCGATTCCAATGAATAGCAACCCTACAGGACAGAGTAGAACTGCACCACAAGGTTTCCAAGGAGTGGCTGGTAGATTCGAACTGCCGGCCTTTTGGTTAGCAGCTGTAGCTCACCATGGTTCTTAATCACTGCACCAACAGGGCCCCTTATGGTGACCAGAAGTCTGTAAATACAGTATGTGTTTCTGTGGCCAATGGTTTTAAGTACAATTAGTACTTTTATATTCTTTACACATTAAAAATGTGAAGTTTTCTCAATATTTTTCATTATTTACCAAATTTGTCAATTTTTAAAAAGGAGCATCTGGAAACCAGTACTGGTGGGGGTACTCCATTCCCCATTAGTTGGCCTCAAGTAAATAATCCAGTACTAAAGAAGTACTAACTACTTTGTCATTATAATGATAGATAAATAACCTGTCAAGTGGATTTAGTTTTTCAGTTGACTGGTTTGTACTGGAAATAGGCAGCAATACTTTGTCCTGTTGATCAGTGAAAATATATAAATTTACAAGATGGCTTACTGTGCCCCACATTAAGTAGTTTGTGTATCATGTTTAAACACTACTTTGTTCTTATTGTGTGCTGCAGTCGATTCTGACTCACAGCAACCCTTAGGAAAGAGCTGAAATGCCCCACAGTGTTTCCAAGGCTGTGTGTGTAATCTTTATGGGAGCAGCTCACCAGGTCTTTTCTCCCATGGAGCAGCTAGCTGGTTTGAACCACCAACCTTTCGGTTAGCATCTGAGCACTTAACCATTGCGCCACCAAGGCTCCTTTTAATCTTTTTTTTTTAAATTGTGCTTTAAGTGAAAGTTTACTAATCAAGTCAGTCTCTCACACAAAAACTTCTACAGGGCTCCTTTTAGACACTATTATTTACACTCAAATTTTGTTCCAAGTGCCCCACCAGTGCTTCCCACCTGCTGAGTGTCCTGGCACACCCAGGGAGGTGATTAGGTGTGTGGCACAGTGCAGAAAATGAGGCAGCTCTGTCTGGCCTTTACAGGCTTTGGCCTACAACAGTACATGGCAAACTCTTGTGACAACCAATCATAATCCAAACTAAGTGTCACCTCAAGGAAGGCATTAAATGCAACTTTGAGACTATTAGGTGACACGTGTTTCTAATAATCATTCCCAACAGTTCACATTTATCTTATTTACCTTGTACAACACCCCAAGGATACTGACGAGCTTTGACCATCTTATTTCCGACTTTCACCTCATCCATACTTCCCACAACAGCAAATGGTAAATGTGCCTGGAAAGGAACCATAGTATCAATCACATCTTCTCATACCAATGGGATCATCAACTAAGAAAGTTTTATGAAACCAACAGAGAATAATTCATTCTCAGGTTTTAAAACTTGGCAGTGAACATGTGCTCATTTTTCTACAAGAGTCATTTTCATAAGGCAAAATAAAATTTTTTTTAAAACAAAAGTTATTTTCAGACCCTATAAAAAATTAAAAAATTATTTACTGAGCATCACCTAATGCAAGGCACCATGCTATTGGGAATGTAAAAAAGCAAAGAATTCTAGTATCCATATCATTTCCCTTAATATTATCACTGCCCTAAAAGATACTGTTGAGGAAATTACCCACACACACATGCAAACACAGGCACGCATACCCATATAGTATACAGAGCTGAAGTGTATGCATACAGCTATGTGATACTTATACAAAGTAATATACAAGCCCCGAAGTAATGCTAAAGATAGTAAATGCTACAAAAATTTAGAGGACTGATCACTATGAGCAGGAAGAATGAGAGAAAGGTTGAAGAAGGCAGTGCAACTCAAGCAGTCCTGTAAAATACATCTCTTGTTTCCACCTCATCCGGAGCAAAGGAAAATGAAGAAAACCAAAGACACAAGGAAAATATTAGTCCAAAGGACTAAGGGACCACATGAACCACAGCCTCCACCAGCCTGAGCCCAGAAGAACTAGATGGTGCCCCGCTACCACCACCGACCACTCTGACAGGGATCACAGTAAAGGGTTACGGACAGAGCAGGAGAAAACGTAGTACAAAATTCAAATTCATAAAGACCAGACCTACTAGTCTGAGAGAAACTGGAGGATCCCCCAAGACTATGGCTCCCGGACACCCTGCTAACTCAGAACTGAAGCCACTCTTGAAGTCTACCTTTCAGCCAAAGATTAGACAGGCCTATAAAACAAAAACACATGTGAGGAACGTGATTCTTAGTTCAATCAAGTATATGAGACCAGATGGGCAACACCTGCCCAAAAGCAAAGACAAGAAGGTAGGAAGAGACAGGAAAACTGGACAAATGGACACTGGGAACCCAGGGTAGAAAGGGAAAGGGGGAGAATGCTGACACAAGGTGGGGACTGCAACCAATGTCACAAAACAATTTGTGTATGAATTTTTTAATGAGAAACTAATTTGCATTGTAAACGTTCACTAAAACATGATAAAATTTTTAAAAAAGAAAAGAAAGTACAACCCAAGCTGCATCAAAAAGAATTAGATTGAGATCGATCGAGAAGAGCAGGAAGGACCAACTTAGGTAAGGAGAAGGTTCTGAACAACCATACAGAAACAGGAACATGCAAAAGGCAGATTCAGGGGCAGTGAGCAGACTCCCTGTCTGAAGTTGAGGATTAATACAGGGGAAAAGCCTAACGTACAAAGTTTTAAGTACTATGTTTAATATTTAATAATTAACATTGTTTAGTCTCTTAATTGCTTCTTTCTGAAAAATTCTTCCAGGTGAGTACAAGGAATAAAATTAGATGTAAAGACAATTTAACACAAAGGAATTAAAATCATTTTGTTTAGATTAGTCAGCTTTTTATATATTTAGTTTAGGTAACTTAATATAAACAAAGTATGAAAAAATCATAAAAGAAAAAAAGAAGAAATGGAATTAACATTTTTTGAATGGCACTGTCAGGCACTTAACAAAGGCTGTATCACTTAATCCTCAAAACACCTGAGATGAGTATTGTTAACCCCATGTGTAGACAAGTTCACAGTATCAGAGAATAATGCCCACAATAGACGGTTAAGTCCAGCTCCAGAATTCCTGATTGTTCAAAACATAATCAGACGTTTAAGAAATTTGTTAGCCTGAAGAAAGTAAAACAAAGAACTTTGTCATTTTCAATTTTCAATTGTATTAATAAACTAAAAAAAAAAAAAAAAATGAAACTTGTTGCCATGAAGTCAATTCTGACTCATAGCGACCCCTGTAGGACAGAGTAGAACTGTCCCATAGGTTTTCAGTGAACGGCTGATAGATTCAAACTGCTGATCTTTTGGTTAGCAGATGAGCTCTTAACCACTGTGCCATCAGGGCTCCAATAAATTAAAAGTTATGTGAATATTTAATAGGTATATGAGACACTATAAGAATGAGCTTAAATTCCAGATTAGAAAAATCCACTTGAACTAAAGATTTTAAGTTTCTGAAGCATTCTAAACGAGGCTGGAAAGACAGAATAGAAAGTCATCTTTCTGAGGCAATTTATTTCCACAAAAGGTCTATCCCATTCACATAAATGTACTGCTTTATTTGGGTGACAGAAGGGAGGAAGGAAAACATGCTTAAAAATATATTATTATACTTTTTCCAACTCAAGAAAATTAAACATTTTTGAAAATTCACCTTGTTTGAAGTCTTTTTGGAAGATACAAGTGAAAATATATTGTAGCAGTGTTACTTACAAATAATCTTTTTATTTTCACATGTAAAACAGAATTAATAGTCAGCAGGAGCTTACATTCATTGAAGAATTGATTTTAGCAATAGTTTCATCATCTGTTGGGAACTGGTATATCTGGACGCCATTGCTAACCAATTCACTCATGAGCTTGATCTTAAACTTCTGTAATTCAGTTTTAGAAATTGCATCTGCTTTGGCAATCACGGGTATAATGTTCACCTATTAAGAATAAAGAAAAACGAAATCTCATAACTGAGGATTTGTTTTTAATCCTATAAGCTTTCACATTTAAAGCTACCCAACCAACCAACCCAGCGCCGTTGAGTCGATTCTGACTCATAGCAACACTAAAGGACAGAGTACAACTGCCCCATAGGGTTTCCAAGGAGCACCTAGTGGATTTGACCTGCAGACCTTCTGGTTAGCAGCTGTAGCTCTTAACCGCTATGCCACCAGGGTTTCCTTAGAGCTATCAGTCTCTGACAATTTCCTCAACCTAGATCAGGAGGTCAGGAGAGGTTCATTTCCCTGTCTATTTTTAATAAAGTTTTATTGGAATACAGTCTTGTCCATTCATTTACATATTATTTATGGCTGCTTTCATGCTACGACAGCAGAGATGAGTGTTATAACAGAGACCATGTGCCTGCAAAGCCTAAAGTAGTTAGTACCTGGCCCTTTACAGGAAAGCCGGCCAGTCCCTGACCTAGATAATCATTCTTACACGTGCTATATACAATCATTCCTACAAATGCTGGCTTTATAATGATTACTTTTAAAAAGCAGAGTTTGCATAAGATTACTCTTCTACCTGATTTAGGCTTAGAAATCTCACTTTTTCTTCTGTCTCCCTCAAAGTCTCTTACAGTTCCATCACACACAAAATAACTAAAATGTAAGCAGTAAACTGAAATAGCCTGCTTAATTCACTAAGAATTTTTATTTCTTAAAAATCTAAGTAGGAGTCCCTGGTTGGTACAAGCAGTAAACACACTTGGCTGCTAACTCAAACGTTGGAGGTTGGAGTCCATCCAGAAGTGCCTCAGAAGAAAGGCCTGGCAATCTGGTTCTGAAAAACCAGCCCCTGAAAGCGCCATAGACACATTTCTACTCTGACGCGTATGAGGCTGTCATGAATCAAATCACCTCAGCGGCGACCTGTTCAATAACCTGAGCGCTAAATCATCAGGGTGACTGACCTCTCAGCAGAACTAAGAAACAGATGGTCTGTCCTTCTCTCATTTCAGCAGGTCCCTTTCCTCACCCCCAATGAATCCGTCTCTGTGACTCACTGTCAGACTCTTACCTAGATGTCGCAGGAAGGAAATTTTACAAATACCAACTGAAAGTATTCATGATGCAAAGCAGTAACTTTCTCAGCACTATTTAAGGTCTGTTAGTGGCCAGAAGGAGGAGATCTGGGGCCATGAAGACCGACTGATTCCTAAGTCTAGTCCTGTAAAAGACTAACATCTCCACGAGAGACTGATGTCTGCACAATTTGGGGGCTGGTTTTTTTGGTATTCTTTTTCCCCATTTCCTTATTTGTCTTTAGTCATATATTTCAGGCTAACCAGTGACATGTGTGAAGGGAGTGAGCTCACAATGTAATTTTCAGACAAAAGTGAAAAGTACAAATCATAATCCCTGTTCCGTTTCTTCTCTTCTCCAGGGCCCCACTGATTGACTGTGTGCATTTAAATTTATTAGTCTCCCATATGTTTCAAAAAGATAAAAAATTTTTCCAACTATTCATGAAATTAATGCTAGAAAATTTCCCAATGATTATGGGTAAACAATTTTCATGATAAATTAAAGTACCTAAAAAATCTGATGCCAAGTTCACATGTTCAATATCACACTTAGCTATCCCATAAATTATGCCAAGTGAATAACTTATAATTGCCTCTACAATAACTACAAGTCGACTGAATGTTAAAAAAATGTTTCTGTGTCAGGGAGAGGTAAAATTAAAGGTTTCTCAATGAAGGTAACTTGTCACTATTTCCATAAGATAAGGTAACTTTCCATGTCAATAACTTCTCAAGTGTTCTGCTTTTAGAAACAAGATAACCATCCCCAAGGCGGCTGAGGAAACTAGGAGGAGAAGCCAGCAGGACATCTCCCATCTTTATGTAATTAAAAACAAAACAAAACAAACCAGTTGCTGACCAGTGGATTCTAATTCCCCGAGACCCCAAGTGTGTGGAGTAGAACTGCGCTCCATAGGGTTTTCAAGGCTGTCACCTTTCAGAAGCAGATGACTAGGCCTTTCTTCCGAGGTATTTCTGGGGGAGTTCAAACTGCCAACTTGTCATCGAGTGGTGTAAATTAGGATCTTCCTGTACCTGCAAGGAAACCCTGGTGCTGTAGTGGTTAAGAGCTATGGCTGCTAACCAAAAGGTCGGCAGTTCGATTCCACCAGGCACTCTCTGGAAACCATATGGGGCAGTTCTACTCTATCCTATAGGGTCATTGTGAGTCGGAATCAACTCAACGGCAATGGCCCTGGTTTGTTTTTCTATCTTCCATTTCGCTGTGGGTTAACAGCTGTCTCCACAAGAAAGCCTGTGTATCCTTATATACATCTCATCAAGCAACTGAAGAATACCTTCATTTTACCTAGAAATCTAAATCTCATTAAACAAGTAATGAAGCTTATCTGTAACATTCCTTTCTGGTTTGTAAAACTGAAAGCTGAAGACAAGGCGTCTTTGATAAAGGTATCCCATCAACTGAATAAAGCAGAAGAGGGTGGTGACAGTCTTTAAATAAGTGTACAATACTCATGATCTTTTACTGTTACCATGAAACATTAGAGTTTGAGTGAAGTAACAAAATATTGTGATACTATTCAAAGTCTTGTGGTAATGTATAATCTCCATCTCAAGCTAGTGAGACAGGCAAGAGATCAGGCTGGCTATAATTAAAAGGCCTTTGACTCAGTATTCTTGGAATCTGAACCTCAGTGCAGACCACCACATAACTTTTACTGACAGCACCCAAGAACTACTTGTGATTAACAAACTAGGTGCTCAGACAAGATAAGGGGCTACATTCCAAGGCCCTGTGTGCTTGACCAGCTATAGTTAAATAACCTCTAATTCAGTATTCTTGGAATCTAAACCTAAGTGCAGACCACCACATAACTTTTATTGCTGGCACTTGAGGACTACTTGTGACTAACAAACTAGGTGCTTAGACAAGATAAGGGGCCACATTCCCTATCCCTACATGCTTGACTAGCTAGAAGTTACTGATAACCCTCCTGAGCTGTTTTTCAAGTCCCCCACCAGATGTAGAGCATACGCAGTAAAAATCAAGGTGGCCTATGAATGACTTTCCACATGAGATAATTATGAGCAAAGATCCCTTGCCAAGACTTGGACCAGGATCCATGCGCAACATCCCAGAATAAGTCCTGTTTGACATCCCAGCTGCCTTTGTGACAGACTCCATCTTAGTTCCAGCAACCTCTGTGAGGAAATCCATCCTGAATTCCAACTGTGGGCATTTGATTTTCATAATCCCTCCCCTTCTCCTAAGAAATCTCCACCCATCCAATGAATAAAGATAATGTCTTTTTATACCCCACCAACCCAGTGCCATCAAGTTGATTCCAACTCACAGTGACCCTATAGGACAGAGTAGTACTGCCCCATAGAGTTTCCAAGGAGCGCCTGGTGGATTCGAACTGCTGACCCTTTGGTTAGCAGCCGTAGCACTTAACCACTATGCCACCAGGGTTTCCAATGTCTTTTTATAAGTCCTAAGAAATCCTTCGTTCAGAGACTGGAGGCTAGCGTAGATGAAAACCCCTCTCCATTTCTTCCTCGTGAGACTTTTCCTAATAAACCTTTGTTCATGTGGAACCTCAGGGCCTCTCCTGGTCATTCTTGGTCAGAAGAAGGTAAGAGCCTAAGCAGGGCTTAGTCCCAAGCTGGGAAGCCCTGCCCTGTAACTCTAGTTGTTGGTAGGGTTGGTAGCATATATGGTTTATTGCTGGTCCAAAGATGAGCACTAACCAAGTGCTCAATATCTCTTCCATTAATTTCTTGAAAAATCTACTTTTATCTATATAAATTACTCCTAGCTAGCTCTGCTCAAAGACTGACGACTCAAAAGCTGGCTAACATAAACCAATAACTAAAATATCAATATTTAAACATTTGGAATAAGACTGTGCCTATTAATTACAAAACAGTTTTAAAATAACAGAATAAGTTACTTGCTGGGTACTTCCTAGGTGCTGAGCATTGTACTAAGTGCTCTGTAATTCACCTCAGTTAACCTTCACTGACATCTTAAAGTTCGCTCACTGTCCCCATTTTACAGATGAAGAAAGTGCGGTTCAGGTAATTTGCGCACGGTCACGACAGCTAGCAGGTGGCAGGGTAAGACATTGAATCCAGGCAGGTTGACACACAGCCATGCTTTTACCCTCAGTTCTGCTTATTTTATTCCACCCTAGAGAACTGAGCTGGGTAGGCCTCACCTAACTCTGAAACATTCTTGCACGACATAAGAGGCAGAATGCTTTTTACCAGGTAGTTTACATTTTATCATAAAAAATAAAAAGTATCTTTAAATCACCAATTCTAGAGAAGCCTAGAGAGTGTATGTTTACACGTTGTACTAAACCAAACTTTTGCTCTATGCCATATACAGGTGGTCCCTGTTAATGTAACTACAGGTAGTCCCTGACTTACGATAAACTGCACTTACAACTGTCCAGGATTTTTTTTTGTACATCTTATCATTAGTACTATGTACTATATACAATGTTGTAGCATGTAATTTTCCAATGTTATCATTTTCAGATGTTCACTAGCAGATTTCAAAGACAAAGAGTGGATTTATAAAGACACTGATAATAAAGGGCAATAATAATGAAAACTAAAAAAAACAAAGAGGTATTTGACTTACGTCAGAACTTACAACGGAGTCATCAGAACAGAACCTTGTCGTAAGTCGGTGGCTACCTGTAGTTATATTCTGGCTACTCAGAAGGGTGACTGTGCATGTTTACATGTTTTGAACTTCACATATATGTGATAAAGGCTTTAAATACATTATTTCATTTAGTCCTCACAAGACAATGATAATAGCTATCTTTAACTGGGCACGTCTATTTGTCATGCACTTTACTAAACCCTTTACATGCATCAATTTAACTACTCCTCACATCTACCGCTTAGGAAGGTCATCTCCCAAGTTTTCACTCTAGAGGTAAGGAGACTGAGGCTCAGAACGCTAAACAAACCTGCCCAAGATCCAGAGCTAATAAGTGATAGAGCCAACATTTAAAACCAGCCTCTTCTGATATCAAATTCTATCATCTTTAGACATACTATATCATGTTATTTCTGTCTAACACTACTTTCATTTTTATATTCCTTTAATAAACCTAAATTTCCATATAATCAGATTAAACTACGGAAATAACTGGCTAGATGGTTTGAGCATCAATCAAATGAATAGACTATCATATAAGCCCCATCATGATTTTGCTAAATCCAGGGGGCTGTGCAGCTAGTCAGAAGTCAACCTATGTATGCACCAAGCCTTCACTAGAAGGCTTTCATGCTTTCCATACCTATTTCTATAGACAGCAGTAGCAGCCAGAACACCCTTCCATTCTGAATCCTACGTTACATAATAATAGCCAGAAGGTTACAGGAAAACCCTGGAGTTTATTTATTTAGCGTAAGTAGTTCTTAACCATCTTTAAAAAAATAAACAAATAAAAACTTCTGAAATCAATTATTCTGTATTTTTTTTAATAGCTCTTTGAATTTATATACAGTTTCTTGGCTTAAAAATTCAGAAGTCGGTTTTCTTGGTATGGTCTACATTAAAATACTGTTATTATAATATGAAACATTTTTCCATGAAGCACCTCTTACCTAATAGTGCCATAAAGTGAAATCAGTGTCAACTAAAGTCTATATAAAAAATATAGATGAAGTCCCATGTTCTGGCATGCAATTTAATCACTAAAAAGGGAACTACGATTTTATTTTAGTGTTCCTGCTTTACATCTGATCTTCCAGACTGAATTTCTCCGGAAAATAGGCTGAGACTGAAATATCCAGCGTTTTAAGATGCACAGGAAAAAAAATAATATGATACAGACTGTCCCTGGATTACAAACGAGTTCCGTTCCTAAGCCTGTGTTCAAGTCAAATTTGTACGTAAATCAGAACAGTTAGGTACGGTTCATATCTAACATCAGGTAGTCAAATATTTATCTTAATACATAGTATATAGTGTACCTTTCTATGCATAAAAAAATTAAACAGATACACTGAAACATCTTTACCATAATAATAGTCATAACAATGTTTTCATGTGCGTCACAAGGTAGCACCCATCTGTTATTATGAACCATTGTATGTATCTCAAATGTATAATAATAGGCTTTACAGGGATTGATTCATAACTACTAGTTGTGTGTAAGTCAGATGTTTGTAACCCGGGGACTGCCTGTATATACGAATACCTTAAAGGTGTGCTAAGAGTTCAAAATAAATACTCAAGCATGATGAGTCGATTTCTTTCCCCAAAGTACCTTACTGTCAAGATTTTTCATTGTCAAAAGATCAAGTGTCTTCAGAGAGTGGCCAGTAGGCGAAATGAAGTAAAGGCACACATGGATGCGAGAATCATGGTAGTTAAAGAGACACCGTTTAATCTTCAGCTCTTCTTGGAGGTAGGCCTCAAACTGAGCATCTATGTAGTCGACTATTGGTTGATAGCTGAAAAAGTAATTCAAATATTTAATACAACATGCTACCTTAAGATATCTGTGTAACTTTATAAAGTCTGCGGTCTGCATTTTCACTAATAAACAGTTAATAGCTATACTCAACAGATAACCTGAGTGATAAAACATTAACATTCAGAACCTGCGCATACAAAGATATTACTTCAAAGTGATCAGAACCACCTGTACTTTAAATTGTTTTATAGAAATGATACTGACTTGGCATTGACTCATTCCTGCATTCATGTACATCCTGAGTCCCTTTCTGACAAAGGTTCCCATTTGGCAGACTGATAGGCGTCTAATTTGTAACCTAATTAGTGTATGGCATATTTCTCAACTAATTGAAAAAAGGCGTGGGCATGAATAATTTAAAAAGATATTTAAGACACATTCCATGACTCCTTGCCTCTTAAGTCAGATTCATAGGCATGAAAAGGCTTAACACAATAAAGAGGAAAGGCACACATCAAGCGGAAGTATCTAACTAGTAATGCTGCCACGATTTTATTTTTGTTTAACTATAAGGAAAGGAGCATCACATCCTGTGCTCCATGTTGTTTCGCCTCCCTGGAATATCTTCTTCCCTCTGGCTTTCTAATCCTAGTCATCCTTCAAGATCCAAATCACATCTCAGTCTATATGAAAAGCCCTTTGCTAACATTGTTTCTAAACATACCACCTCATTTTGATATGCTAAATTACTACCTATGCAACTTGCCTTTCCACTCATAACTATTCTCATTACTTAACTATGGGTTGCCAAGTGAAAATAATAGCAAATAGTGCTGATGTCAAATTTCAGGAACACCTTCCTAATTATCCTTGAGCCCCCAAAATGGAGCAGCACTTTGTGCTTATGAGGCACTCAATTAATGTGTGCAGAAGTGAATTCTTACATAAAGTTGTCTGACCCTTCTGGTCCTTGAGTAGCATCACTTCTTTTAAACTCATACAAATCACTGTCTCCCTACCCAGATGGCATGCAATTTGAGGACAGAGACAGGATCTTGGAATTTTTTTTTTTTTCAAAAGAACTACCCTAATACCTTCAACATTATAAGAACTCAATTGATTATACAGTGGCTATTATTAGGAGTACCAGTAAATGACCCTTGGGAAACTGGTCTAAACGTGAGATAACATGATTCCCTCCCCAAAACGATAAAATAGTAAAAGTTAATTTGTAAGAACAAATTTAACATAAAAACGCCAATGAAGGTTCTTACTTATGACTTAAGACAGGTTACTAACATGATTCTCTTTTCCCAGAAAGTGAAGCAGAATCCTAGTAAGAAATTTTAAAATGCTACTAGTCACTCAGGCTTACCAAGATATTAAATATAAACAAATCATCTAAAAATAAAAAGCCATAAATGTTTATCTGAATGCTTTGTTTCATGCTTTTCAAAAGTAAAAGCCATAAACATCTTCTGTAAAATACATTATGTACCATAGGAATTCTTCCATAGGAATTTGCCCAAGTTTTCCATTTCCAGTAAATAAGAGACTCTCCTTTCCAGCAAAAACAAGGACACTGGCTTAAAATATAAAAATCACCTCCTTAAAATCATCAAAGATCTCAGAAGGTGACATGGAATTAACCAGGCCAAAATTGGAGAAGAGGAACTGATAACTGTAAGCAGAGCACTAGAGCAGGGGTCAGTAAACTATGAACCACAGGCCAAATCCAAATCACGGCCTACTTTTGTAAATATAAAGTTTTACTGCTACACGGCGACTTCGTTCATTTATGTATTGTATATGGCTGCTTTCGTGCCACAATGGCAAAGTTGAGTACAGGCAGTCCCCCGATTACAAACGAGTTCAGTTCCTAAGTCCACCTTTAAGTCAAATTTGTATGTAAATTGAAACAGGTACGGTTTATAGTATATAGTGTACCTTTCTATGCATAAAAAAAAATTCCAGATACACTAAAACACCTTTAACAATATAGTAATAATATTATTTTGATGCACGTCACAAAGTAGTACCATTTGTTATTATAAACCATTGTATGTACCTTGAATTTTTAATATCATAGGCTTTACAGGGATAGGTTTGTAACTACAAGTTGTACTTAAGTTGGACATTTGTAACCCCGGGACTGCCTACAGTTGGAACAGAGACCACATGTCCCACAAAGCTTAAGATATTTACTATCTACCCCTTTGTAGAAAAAGTTCGCCAACACCTGCATTAAAGCATCAAGGCTGCTTTCACCCTGATGGCATCTGACAACACAGTTCATGGGCTTTGCTTCTGAAGGACACACAAGGTAAATATGAAAAAATCTAAACCCAGTACCCACACAAAGTGGGGGAATCTAATGAGACCCTCCCTATACTGAGCTGATATCCTGAAGCGGATACCCTGATCACCGTCCAGGGTAAGGGTGAACCAGAAGGAAATCTACAACTCCTCCCTACCCTCTAAGGACCTGCAGGGAAGGTTTTCTTGACACTAAATGGAGACAATAAAACGGGGTGGTGGATCATTCTTGACAACCTGTGGCCACAGAGCTAGCCCCTGCACATATCTATAGCCCAGGTTCACATTGCCTCTTTGATTCTGGGACCCTCAATCCATGAAATAGGTTTAGGGACCTCTAGGCTATTAATGTGCAGAAGGGCCTAGCATAAGCAAATTATGTTATTCATTGATGCTGTTCACATCATGTTACGGATTGAACTGTATCCCCCCCCCACCAAAATGTGTGTCAATGTAGCTATGCCATGATTCTCAGTATTGTGTGACTGCCCTCCATTTTGTCATCTGATTTGATTTTCCTATGTGTTATAAACCTTGGCTCTGTGATGTTAATGAACCAGGATTAGAGTTGCGTTAATGAGGCAAGACTCAATCTACAAGATTAGGTTGGGTCTTAAATCAACCTCTTTTGAGATATAAAAGAGAGAGGCAAGCAGAGAGACAGGCGGGCCTCCTACCACCAAGAATGCAGAACCAGGAGGGGAGAGCATCCTTTGGACCTGGGGTTCCTGCATTGAGAAGCTCCTAGACCAGAGGAAGACTGATGACAAGGACCTTCCCTCAGCGCCAACAGAAAGAGAAGCCTTCTCCTGGACCTGGCACCCTGAATTTGAACTTCTAATATCCTAGGCTGTGAGAGAATGAATTTCTCTTTGTTAAAGCCATCCACTTGCGGTTATTTCTCTTATAGCGGCACTAGATAACTAAGACAATGGTTAAGGCAATAAATTCAAAAATATGAATGAAATGGACACATTCCTAGAAAATTATAACTTATGAAAATTGTCTCAAAAAAAACCTTCTGAACCATCCTAAAACCATTAAAGAAAATGAATTAATAATCCAAAATCTGTTCAGAAAGAAAACTCCAGGCCCAAATGGTTTTATTGCTGAGTTCCACCAAACATTCCAGGGAAAAATATCTGTAACAGGTATAATTTTACACAAATTTTTCTAGAGACTAGGAAGACAGTAAAAAAAAACTACCCAAACTCATCCTAGGGGATGGCTAAAGTGGGTTTACAATTTCTCTGTATTATTTGATATTTTCACAGAAATATATAATAAAACATAGGTATTATTTTGGTAGTTGATAGAAAACAAACAATTCAACACACAAACGGGAAAAATTAAGTTATAATTTATTTCCGGGACGAAGTTACATAGAAAGTTATACCTATTGTGAGTCTTACTCCACAATATAATGAAATTTATTCAGCAGGTCAAGCATATTCACGCTATGTTTAAGTTCATTTAAAATTACTTTCATTATTATACACTAATTAGTTATAAGTTGGTACCTATCTTGTAAGTATTAATAACATTTAAATCAATGTGTTGCAGGCTTTGCCTCTGCCACTCATCATTGACTTCTTTCATAAGGCCTACACAAATCATTTCTTCATATTTAACGTAGAACACAAATGCATTGAAAAGACTATGCCAACATAAGTCACAGAGAGTCATTTTTGCAAAATATTTTCCTTCTAAAGAATACTTTCAGAATCTAGAAAAATTACTTATGATAAAAATGTATACATTTTGGTAAGGAAAAAACTACATTACTGCTTTGTCCCAATCTATTTCCCCCTCTCATAGCTTACATTTGATAGTCTATAACCAGTCTTTACAATCCTTTATAATAGGAGAAACAATGACATAAGATAGAATATAAATAAAAATTTCATTATCAAACCTCCCCTGCAATGCTGAGTAATGTATCTGGCTGTTTTGGTTAGAATTTCACACACACAAAAAAAATGCACACACCATGTATTTGGTCGCTGCTTATGATTACCCTCATATGTCTTTTGTTCTTTCCTCAGCAAGACAAGATCCTGTCTGAAAATCAGTACACATCACTTAATACAGACTGACATGCATACTGGGAAATAATTAAAACTATTTTTGCTGAAATATGTATTTTAGTAATGTGATTCAAATTATTCTAAAGAAATTAGACAACCGGATAGAAAAAAAATGTCAATTTTCTAAAAAGAATGGAACATTACTTAATTATTTAAAAAAGTAATAAGGTCTGGGAGGAAAACCATGGATTACCGTAGTAGAAAATCAAATCACAGCCCTTGGAGCAAGAAAGGAAATTTCTCAATATAACAAAAGCTTGTTTTATTAAAAAAAGAAAACACAAACCTCTCTTCTTTGTTTATTTGGTCCCCAAAGCCCACTGTATTCACAATGGTCAACTTCAATCGAACGTTACTTTCCTGGAGTTCATAGGTCTGAGCCTTAAGTCTAACGTGTGGGTAAAAATGTGAGGATTCATGGTCTTCGAAATTAGTGTTAAACAATGTATCAATCAGCGTTGATTTTCCAATCCCAGTTTCCCCTGAAATAAACAAAGACACATCTTCACAGGTGCGTTTTATGGCTAAGAAGAAACGTAACTCTAAATTCTCATGGTCATTTCAAGGATCACAAATATTTCAAAGGCCGGGTTGTCTCTAAAAGTACAGATGGTAAGGCTGGTCCACTGAGTCATGAGCAGAGCATTTAAATGAGTACGTATGATAAGTTACTCAGCACTCTGAAGAAGGCACTGAAATGTTTGGGGAAAAAAAAGTTTAATGCGGTCTGGCCAAGAAAGCGAAAACGGACAGAATTTAAATAACTGAAAAAAACTTGGGGTCATGACCTCAAACTGGTAACATCAGCATCAAACTGCTTATGACAAGTGGGAAGTGAGCACAAGAAACAAGAAGGAATGATATAGAGGAAAAGTGTGGCACTTACCGACACAGAGAATATTAAAACAGAAGCCTTGCTGAATGGATCTATTGACCAGCTGATCAGGCAAACTCTCAAAACCAACATGGCCAGACATAGTTAAAGAACGAATATTTTCTTTCTTCTGCTGAAGGAAAACAAAAACAACAGTGAAAGAAAAAAAAAAAAAAAAAACTCTTATTAAAGTAGGAAATAGGCACATTTGAAAGGACAAATATAATTTATCAAAGAAACTAAAGATTTTACAATTATCTTCACCCAAGATAGAAGTAAATCTGTAATAAAAGAATTCTGTGTCCAGACACTCCAAACACATATTTCTTATTTTTAACAGTGCAGTATGATTTATAGCATCAAAACATTTGATTTCCAAAAGTAAAAAAATATCCAAGTAAACTATGGTAAACTCATTCACAAAATGGAGCATGTAAAATCATTACAGATGTTTATTATGATACATTTTTAATAACTTGGAAAACTTTTACATTAAAATGTCAAGTGAAAAAAAATGTACTACAAAATTACATATACAGTTCCAACTCCCAGAAACAGTAATTTATGTCAAACTAACCTTCCTAACTAACAATTATAAGCAACGCCTTCAAGTCACCAAAGGCAGGTAGACACTGGACAGAACAGGACTTGTGAAAGAAGTGGGATGCACATTTATCTCACTTTTTCCCTGAGGGCACTTCACTGTCAGAGCAGCACAAGAAAAATGATGCTCAAGAAGAAAGTGGTGTAGTCTTACTGGGCTGGGAAGTCAGTTAGAGATTGGTGCAGGCATTCCCGCTAGAAATTGACAGGGAAAATTCCAGAAAGCAGGAAATCTGAAGTTTGCAGACACGCTCCCCTTAAATATTTGACTGACTGCTGAACTGCGCATGTACAGAAGGAACACAAAGAGCCCAGCAGGAGGGAAATGAGAAGTGGAAGGTGCCAACCAGAGCTGTCAAGAGTGTCATCCTGGGGAGACAGAGTTTGAATTGCAAGTTTTCTAAGTAAAAAGGGCTTGGTAAACACCATAGGCTTTCTACTGAAAACCTGTATAAGCCACATATTAGGAGAAAGGACCACATCCCAGGAATTAGGAATGCTCTCTAGCATTGAAGGCAAGCTGAAACAGACCTGCAAAACAAAGCCTAAAACCAAAGCACAACATGAACAAAAGACAATTTAACTGCCTGCTAGAATAAAATTCAACACACTTCCAAAGAAGAAAACATAATCCAGAATTTCTCCAATGCACCATCCACAATATCTACTGTATAATCAAAACTTACTAGATAGGAAGAAGCAAAAAATGTGACTCATAATCAAAAAAAAAAAAAAAAAAGGGTCAACACAAAGAGATCCACAAATGAAAAGCAGATGTTGAATTAGCTGAGAAAGACTTTAAAATAATTATGACAAATATGCTAAAAAAATCTATAGGATAAAGAAGGATATAATGCGATGAGATGACAAGGAATTATAAGAGATACATAAAGCTCTTTTTAAAAAGCAACAAATGGAATTCCACAGTGGAATAAAAAATACATTGGATTAAATTAACAGCAGGTCAAATAATGGAAGAAAGATTTGTCCAATAGTAATTACTAAGTGAAAGCATAGGGAGAGCCGCAATGACCTGTAGGGCAATATCAAAAGGTCTAACATCCCTATAATTGGAATCCTAGGAGGAAAAGAGAGTAGGACAGAAAATATATCTAAGAAGTAAAACTGAAAATGTTCCCATTTTCTAACCATCATCATCTCTTCTATTCACTTTAGCTACTCTGTGCTTAAGAATGAGTTTCAAAGTATGAGAGGGATTCAAATACAAGAAGTTTTCCTTGCTGGGCTTTGAAGAAAGAGGGGGCCACATGGCAAGGACCTGAGAACTGCCTCTAGGAGTTGACAGTAACTCCCCAGTCAACTCCCAGCAAGAAACTTAATTCTGCCAACAACATGAAGGAGTCTGAAAGCAGATTCTTCCCCACAGCCTCCAGATAAGAACCCAGCCCAGCTGATACTTGAGCATAAGACTCTGAGCAGAAAAAGCCAGCTACACTGTGCCTCGCTTCCTGGCCTACAGGAAGAAAAACAGGTGTTGTTTTAAGCTGCTAAATTTGTGGCAATGGCTTATGCGGCAATAGAAAACTAGTACACTGTATTCTCTTCTGTGCCCTTGAGTCCCTTTTATTCATGTAAGCGTGTTATTTTTTATGGTTAACGGAAAAAAGATTGTGAAGAAACTAGAGCTTTGAACCAGTTCCTTCTGCCTGCTGAGAATTTGCATTTCTAACAATTTCCCAGTCAATGCTAACACTGCCAGTCAGGGACCAATTCTGACAATCATTAGTAGAGCAGTGGTTCTCAAAACGTATTATACATAAAAATCACCTGGGGATCTAGTTAAAGTGTAGATTCTGATTTAGTATATCTGGGATGGAAGTGCAAATTCTCAGCAGGGGTGCGAACTGGAATGAACCAGTTCAGAGGCGTGGAAGAAAACTGTGTTTTCAAGTTATGAAAGTTTCAAGAAAGGATGAGAAAAATATTCATTAAGAGTTTCCATGGAAAGCACCGCTTACCAGATGAAAGTTGAATTAAATGGCCTCTAGGATCCCTTCTGGTTCTAAAGATGTAAGATTTTAACGTCATGGGAATAAAGAAAGCATTTTTAAAAAGGTGTGGTCACCATGACTTAATGCAGAAGAGAGGCCAGAGAAAACGCGGAACGAGCAACAGCCACTCAATAGCTTAGTCACTGAGAGATTCCTGTGATCTCGCCAGTAGTTTCTGCAACGCAATGCGTTAGGAAGCAGATTTAGAGTAACTCAAAAAGTCTGGACAGTGATAAAATAAAGATGCAATAGACTGTTGACTTAAAAGAATTGCCAGTCTGAGAAAGAAACAAAAAAGATGGTAGTTTGGTGGTAAAATTAAGTCTTATCGAAACTGCAGGAATCCTTGCATGTACGGAGGTAGAGGAAAAAACAAGAGACCATAATTAACCGAACACAGAACTAAGAGACATTATTTAATCTTATTAAATTACCTATGTTTGTATTTGAATTTTCTTTTTTAAAAAATATACAACTCACCTCTTTCAAAGTTTGCTACTTCATTTTAAATATAAATTTTAATGTGAATTACAAAAAACTTTCCCTCACATACAGAAACGTTTCAGAAGGAATCTTAAAAACATAAAAACCTCCCACTCAGCAACACCTAACAGGTGCCCATCCAGCTCCTTCCTTAAACTCTGTCAATAAGAGTTTTCTATAATCCACAAACTTCTACAAGTATGTCCATCAAAAGCAGTGGTCATCTTCCCACCACATGTTGTTGACGTTCTTGGAGTTTTCACTTATTTTCCTTTAATGTCAAGTAGGTTTTTTTTTAGGACAGAGACATGTGGATACTCCACAATTAACCACCACTGGTTTGTTATAAATTCAATCGATATAAAAGTTGATTCACATTCAAGCTAAGTACACACATAAGCCTCTATCACAGAAGTTTGTCAGTTCGTTCTCTGAATAGCTATTTTGAAATCACAGAAGCATTTAGAGTACAATATGCAGTCTTCTATCTAAATATATACTTACTCCCTGTTCATCATCAGATACTGGAGAGGATATACAAGTTTTCGCTGCCATGTGAGTTTGAAAAAGCTGAAAAAAGAAAAAAATAAAAACTTAAAATACGGGCATATCTGGTTTTATTGCACTTCACTTTATTGTACTTCACACATACTGTATTTTTCACAAATTTAAGGTTTGTGGCAACCCTGTGTCCCGGAAGTCTATCAGCACCATTTTTCCAACAGCATGTGCTGACTTCATGTCTCTGTGTCACATTTTGTTGATTCTCACAATATTTCAAATGTTTTCATTATTACTGTATCCGTTATGGTGATCTGTGATCAGTGATCTTTGATGTTACTATTGTAATTGTTTTGGGGTGCCACTATCTACACCCATATAAAACAATGAACTTAATAAACATGTGTGTTCTCTGAGTGCTCCACCAACCAGCTGCTCCCCTCTCTCCCTCTTCTTGGGGCCCCCTATTCCCTGAGACATGACAATATTGAAATTAGGCCAATTATTAACCCTACTGTGGCCTTCAAGTGTTCAAGTGAAAGAAGAGTCGCATGTCTCTACTTTAAATCAAAAGCTAGAAATGATTAAGCTTAGTGAGAAAGTCGCAGCAAAAGCTGAGATAGGCCGAAAGCTCTTACACCAAGCAGTTAGCCAAGATGTGAATGCAAAGGAAAAGTTCTTGAAGGAAATGAAAAGTGCTACTCCAGCAAACACGCAAATGATAAGAAAGCAAAACAGGTTTATCACAGATATGACAAAGTTTTAGTGGTCTGGATAGACGATCAGCCACAATATTCCCTTAAGCCAAAGCCTACTCCAGGGCAAGACCCTAACTCTCTTCAATCCTATCAAGGCTGAGAGAGGTGAGGAAGCTGCAGAAGAAGGGTTTGAAGCTAGCAGAGGTTGTTTCATGAGATTTAAGGAAAGACGTCTCCATATCATAAAAGTTCAACATGAAGTTGCAAGTGCTGATGTAGAAGCTGCAGCAAGTTATGCAGAAGATCTAGCTGAGATAATTGATGAAGGCGGCTACACTCAACAACAGGTTCTCAATGTACATGAAACAGCCTCATACGGGAAGAAGACGCCGATCTAGGATTGTCATAGCTAGAGAGGAGAAGTCAATGCCTGGCTTCAAAGCGTCAAAGGACAGGCTGACTTTTGTTAGTGGCTAATGCAGCTTGTGACTTTAACCCTTTGGTAACCCAATTATTTTCGCCTTTGAATTTTTTTGTCCATACCATGTATTTTCACTAATGGAAGGCATGCCGATTAAGGGACCAACTCAGAATTTTTGCTATGAGTTATGGATTTTGATATCCATTATCTGGGATTACATTATGGGTGTAGTAAATCCTACCAATATAAGTCAACGAAAGCATGGTAAGAATAACTTACACAAGGTCAAGTCTTTTGAAAAGGACCACTGCAATGTGTTAGTCCTTATTGGAAAGGCATTATTTACTGTTCAGAAGCTAGAAAAGAAGGGAGCCAGTAACACCTGGAAACAATGAATGGCATAAAGGAGAAAATGGCCACTATGACTGAACGAAGTTCATTCTCACAGTAAGCACATTCTCTCCAGAACATAGTGACTGGGAAACAGTGAGGAAGCTTATCTTACAGAAATAAAGGCAAACCTGTCAAAAGTTTAGAAAATTCACATATTCAGGACATAGCACCTATGACAATGCTCAAACTACACAAAAATGAGGCTCCCACTCAGGATTTTTGAGTTTCAGGGATTTCAAAAGGCTCCAGCCTTAAGGCTAAAAGCATTAAACTCCAGAGGCATAAAAACTGACTGGGAAGTATGTCTCACAAATCTCCAGAAGGTTAAGTTGAAGTCAATGCTCATTTACCATTCTGAAAATCCTAGGGCCCTTGAGAATTATGCTAAATCTACTCTTCCTGTGCTCTACAAATGGAACAACAAAGCCTGGATGACAACACATTTGTTTACAAAAGAGTTTACTGAATATTTTAACCCCGCTGTTGAGACCTACTGCTCAGAAAAAAAGGTTCCTTTCAAAATATTACTGCTCATTGACAATGCGTCTGGTCACCCAAGAGCTCTGATGGAGAGGTACAAGATTGATGTTGTTTTCATGCCTGCTAACGCAACATCCATTCTGTAGCCCAAGGATCAAGGAGTAATTTCAACTTTCAAGTCTTATTATCTAAGAAATATATATTTCATAAGGCTATAGCTGCCACAGTAATGATTCCTCTGATGGATCTGGGCAAAAAAGTAAATTGAAAACCTTCTGGAAAGGATTCACCATTCTAGATGCCATTAAGAACATTAATGATTCAAGGGAGGTCAAAACAGCAACATAAATGGGAGTTTGGAAGAAGTTGATTCCAACCCTCATGGATGACTTTGAGGGGCTCAAGCCTTCGGTGAAGGAGGTGACTGCAGATGTGGTAGAAAAAGCAAGAGAACTGGAAATTAGAAGTGGAGCCTGAAGATGTGACTGAATTGCTGCAATCTCATGATAAAACCTTAAAGGATAAGGACTCGCTTCATGCGGATGAGCAAAGAAAGTGGGTTTCTTGAGGTGGAATCTACTTCTGGTGAAGATGCTGCGAACATTGTTGAAATGACAACAATGGATTTAGAACATTACATGAACTTAGTTGATAAAGCAGGGTTTGAGAGGACTGACTCCAATTTTGAAAGACATTCTGCTGTGGGGAAAATGCTATGAAACAACATCGCATGTTACAGAGAAATCTCTCATGAAAGGAAAAGTCAATCGATGCAGCAAACTTCAATGGTGTCTTACTCTAAGAAATTGCCACAGCCACCCCAATCTTCAGCAACCACCACCCTGATCAGTCAGCAGCCATCAACATCAAGGCAAGACCCTCCACTAACAAAAAAATCACTATTTGTGGAAGACTCAGATGATGGTTAGCATTTTTTTTAGCAATAAAGTTATTTTTTAATTAAGGTATGTACATTGTTTTAGACATAATGCTATTACACATTTAATAGGCTACAGTATAAAGATAACTTTACATGCACTGGAAAAATTTAAAAATCTGTGTGACTCACTTTATTGCGATATTTGTTTTACTGCCGTGGTCTGGAACCAAACCCACAATATCTTCAAGGTTTGCCTGTACAAGCACTACCTCGAAAAAGTCTAAATCTAAATACTATATTTACATTAAAAAAATATTCAAATACTGTCATTATCATCAAGTTTTGACTTAAAGTCTACACTACTCACTCAAGTCTAAAATTGTAGTTTCCTTGCTGGATAGGTATCTGCATAAATAAATAATACGTAATATTCAACGTATACAGTGAAACCTGTGAGATTCAGAATTTGACAAGACTGCCTTGTTGTTACAGGTCTTGCAAGTTTTCCGCCTTTGTCAGGGTGCTGTCAACACTTTTCTATAACTCTCTATTAAAAGAAAATATTTTAGTTTTCCTTCTCTGACAGGTTTCCGCCTTACAGAGGTTCCAGATTTTGCAGTCTTTACTGTACCACAGTAAAAAAACAAAAACCAAACCCTGTGCTGTCGAATAGATTCTGACTCATAGTAACCCTAGAAGACAGACTAAAACTACCCCAATAGGGTTTCCAAGGAGCGGCTGGTGGATTCAAACTGCCAACCTTTTGGTTAGCAGCCAAGGTATGCTTTATAGTATATATATGGGTGCACTCAGCTGGTAACTAAAGGTCAGCGGTTCAAACCCACCAGCAGCTCCACATGAGAAAAGTCCTAGCAATCTGCTACCATAAAGATTATAGCCTTGGAAAGCCAATGGGGCAGTTCTACTCTGTCCTATAGGGTTGCTATGAGTTGGAATCAACTCAACAGCACAAAACAAAAATAATATTTAAGCGCTCCCCTAGTTTTTAATTACAATCAATGAACTATGCAGCAATTAACAGTTTTGTCCATGAGAGGAGCACGGGGTGTGATGTTCCTGGAAACCCCACCCCCACCCCATTAGAATTATGAATACAATCCCACACAAACAGCCTAGTGTGCATCACGACTGGTTTTTCCAGAATGTAAGAACATTCTTTCTCAGGTACATTATGGGTAAAATAAGCTTTTGCCGGCTGGTCTTATGCTTAATCACTACAGGTAACATCATTTCCAAACACTGAGGAGTTACCAACACATTTTTCTAACATGACGCTTGTTAGCTGAGAAATGCTCAACTAAACAAGACAATAGAGCATTCCATGCTCAAGTCACCATTTATCCTTCCCAGAGACCTGGCCTAGCAGTGTTATTTCCCCATGTAACATTTACATGCAGTCCTCACAGACATGGGTAGGTTCCAAAGACCAGGTCATTATACAAAAATCGGTATTATGAAAAAATGGAAGATGACCACATCAGATCACAAAATGAAAAAGGGCTACATAATTACATAACTGCCAAACCACTGAGAAGCCTGGCCCAGCCAAGTTGACACATAACCTTAACCATCACAGCCAGGGTTACTTGTGCCTCACACCTCAGCGTTTATTACTACCAGGCGTATGTAGTTAATGAGCAAAACAGATAGCATATTTTTTACTATTGTCATAAATGCAAAATGTCAGATAACGAGATAGCCAATAAGTGACAAGTAGGTATATTTACTCACATTAGGGTATCTGAGTCTACTGTGATACGCCACACATCTAATTAACTGAAGGCTAACGAAGGCTTGTATGGGTAGCACACACATTTAACACACTCTGCCGCTAACTGAAAGTTTGAAGGTCCGTGTCCACCCAGCCGTGCCTAGGAAGAAAGGCCTGTCACGTGCTTCCAAAAAATCGGCCACTGAAAACCCTACGGAGCACAGCTCTACTCTGACACACTTGAAGCTGCCATGAGTTGGAGTCAACTTGACACCAACTGGTTTTTATTTTATTTGGACCAATCAACTATAGAACTTTAATGAAAACTAAACTTTTTAAAAATTACTTGTAAGAAGTAGTATTTGGTTTTACTATAATGGATAGAATTTCATTAAATTTTCTGAAATGCTGCTTAATAAACAGTTTGGTTGATAACAAAAATTTGCTTAGAAAAGAATATAGGTTTTGTGCTTATTTGCCATCGAAGTTTCACTAATCAAGTGTAGGATAAGCTTCTGTCAATTGTGTAAGTTCATATCGAACATGGCTTTTGTTTATTTACTTCCGATGTTTCTGAATACCTGCCAAAAAGCCTACTTAAAAACTCTGTGGATAAATGTTTTGATTAGGAAGCTTGAATGAGTCATACAAAAGTAATATAAATAGATGTTTTTAATATTTCCTACTAGTACTACATGACTGGTCAAAATTTCAAAACAAGTTTTAGAACAAAAATAGTTTTCAGTTAATTAACAGGACGGTGTTTAAGGTAAAATAACACAAAGATAAGAGTTGACAGAGTCCCTCTAGCAGCCAAAAGAGCTCGGTGTAGGGTTAAGAAACTCTACACTTAAAACGAAAAAAAACAATCTACAAGGGGAATTCAGGTTCACTCCATCACTGACCACCTACGAGCAAATGACTATTTTGGGGCACTGGGATCTCAAGAGCAGTAAGACATGACCCTTGACCTTAAGGCCTATCCAAAGAGAAGCACTAATTCATACCAGGCACTCACAATCTCATTTCAAAGGAAAAGGCGACTGAGAAAATCAACATCCAAAATTAGTCAATTTTCTTTTTATGTAGTTATTAAATACATATATACATCATACATATGCAAAACAGATATGTATTTACACCTACATACCTACTATGCAGAAGGGAAAAACTAATACAATGCCTTTAACTCCTAACAAAGCCTAACACATGCTTACGAATTTTGAAAAACAAGAGTTGTAGTATTTAATGAATCACAGAGAATATCTGAAAAATAGAAAAATCATAGGGAAAAATAATATCCATATGTCTACAAAGAAGACCAGTTAATACAACTATTATTTAAATTTACGCACCAACCACTAAGGCCAAAGATGAAGAAACTGAAGATTTTAACCAATTTCTGCAGCCTGAACTTGATCAAGCATGCGATGAAAATGCATTAATAATCCCTGGCAATTGAAATGTGAAAGTTGGAAACAAAGAAGGATAAGTAGTTGGAAAATATGCCCTTGGTGATAGAAATGACAACGGAGATAGCATCATAAAATTTTGCAAGACCAATGACCTATTCATTGGAAATAGGTCACTGGTCTTGCAAAACAAGTCATTCATTGGAGAAGACAAAGTATAAAATATTATAAAGAAACGTACAAAGACTGGAGTTAGAAGACCAAAAAGGAAGAACACGCTTGGCATTTCTCAAGCTGAAAGAATTGAAGGAAAAATTTAAAACTTGAGTTGAGAAGCATTCTACGGGCAAAATATTGAATGACACAAGAAGCATCAAAAGAACATGGACGGAATACACAGAGCCACTGTACCGAAAAGAACTGGTCAACATTCAACCATTCAGCAGGTAACATATAATCAAGAACCGACGGTACTGAAGGAAAAAGTCCAAGATGCACTGAAGACACTGGCAAAAAATAAGGCTCCAGGAACTGACAGAATGTCAACTGAAATGTTTCAATGGATACAACTCTGGGAGCACTCACTGGTCTATGCCAAGAAATCTGGCCAATCGACTAGAAGAGATCCATATCTGTGCCCATTTCAAAGGAAGGTGATCCAACAGAATGCAGAAACTATTGAACAATATCATTAATATCACATCCAAGTAAAACTTTGCTGAAGATAATTCAAAAACAGATACAGCAGGGAACTGCCAGAAATTCAAGCCAGACTCAGAAGAGAACAGATGGATCTTGGCTGAAAGCAGAAGAGTGCCAGAAAGACGTTTACCTGTGCTTTATTGACTATGCAAAGGCATTCGACTATGCAGATCACAACAATTATGGATAACATTGAAAAGAATGGGAATTCCAGAACACTCGAGTCTTGGTTATCTAAGGCTGCTGTAACAGAAATACCACAAGTGGATGGCTTTAACAAAGAGAAGTTTATTCTCTCATAGTTCAGTAGGCTGGAAGTCCGAGTTCAGGGAGCCAGCTCCAGAGGAAGGCTTTCTCTCTCTGTCAGCTCTAGAGGAAGGGCCTTGTCATCAGTCTTTCTTGGTCTGGGAGCATCTCAGCTCAGGAACATCAAGTCCAAAGGACGCACTCTGCTCTCGACACTGCTTTCTTGGTGGTATGAGGTCCCCTTGTGTCTTTTGGCTTGCTTCTCTCTTTACTCTCTCAAAAGAGATTGGCCTAAGATACTATCTAATCTTGCAGATCCCATCAATATAACTGCCACTAATCCATCTCATTACATCATAGTGATAGGATTTACAACACACAGAGAAACCACATCAGATGACAAAATGGTAGGCAGTCATACAATACTGGGAATCATGACCTTGCCAAGTTGACAGATATTTTGGTGGGACACAATTCAATCAGTGACAACCTGACTGTGCTCATGCAGAACATGTACATAGACCAGGAGGCAGTCGTTCAAACAGAACAAGGGTATAGCATGCATGGTTTAAAACAGGAAAGGCGTGCATCTGGGTTATATCCTTTCACCATACTTATTCAATCCGTATGCTGAGTAAATAATCCAAGGAAGTTGGACTACATGAAGAACAGGGCATTAGTACTGGAGGAAGACTCATTAACAACCTGCAATATGCAGATGACACAACCTTGCTTCCTGAAAATGAAGAGGACTTGAGGCACTTACTGAAGAAAATCAAAGACCACAGCCTTCAGTATGGATTACATCTTAACATAAAGAGAACAAAAAATCTTCACAACTGGACCAATAAGCAACATTATGATAAACAGAGAAAATACTGAAGTTGTTGAGGATTTCAATTTACCTGGATTCACAATCAATGCCCATGGAAACAGCAGTCAAGAAATCAAACCACATATTACATTGGGCAAATCTGCTGAAAAGACTTCTTTAAGATGTTAAAAAGCAAAGATGTCACCTTGAGGACCAAGGTGCCTCTGACCCAAGCCATGGTATTTTCAATCACCTGATATGCATTCAAAAACTGAACAATGAATAAGGAAGACCAAAGAAGATTTGATGGCTTTGAATTACAGTGCTGGCAAAGGATACTGAATATATCATGGACTGCCAGAAGAATGAACAAGTCTGTCCTGGAAGAAGAATGATCCTTAGAAGAGAGGATGGCGAGACTTTGTCTCCCCTACTTTGGACATGTTATCAGGAGGGACCAGTCCCTGGAGAAGGATACTATGCTTGGCAGAGGGTCTGTAAAAAGAGGAAGACCCTCAACAAGATGGACTGACACAATGCTGCAACAGTAGGCTCAAACAGAGCAGCGATTGTGGGGATGGTGCAGGACCAGGCAGTGTTTCATTCTGTTGTACACAGGGTCATCATGAGTCAGAACCTACTAGGCCACAGCAAACAACAACAGAAAAAATTCTGAGAGCACCCTGGGATAGAGCTGGAGGAATATCAAGTTCTCCACTGTCTTTGAAATTTCAGCATTGGGGGCATGGGCACAGACATTCCTGAAACTGTCTCATATCCTCTCCCTAGATGATATAACAATGAGCTTCAGAGGAACAGAATCCTGACTTGGCTTCAATTTAACTTCACTTTCCACAGTTTTTACCTTTATATAAAGCAGGACTTAGAATGAGTTCATTCTGTTTTGAACCCTGCTGAGAATTTGCATTTTTAATAAGCTCCCTGCCAAAAATTTGCATTTCCACCCCAGATATACTGAATCAGAATCTACAGTTTAACTAGATTCCCAGGTGATTCTTATGTATAACTTCCTGGGAACTTGTCAGAAATCCGAAGCCCTAATCAACAACTAAGCACAATGCAGGTATTAGATAAAGCCTGGCCTTTCTGCCCAACACAGGATTCTTCTAACTGGCAATCTTTGCCCCAGAGCTCTCCACAGGGTTGGATAAGACTATCAGATCCACATTGCTATCTGAGGCTCTCTCTGTGCAGTTCTGCTTACTCCTCTTGGTCATCTAGGGCTGCTATAACAGAAATACCACAAGTGGATGGCTTTAACAAAGAAGTTTATTCTCTCACAGTTCAGTAGACTAGAAGTCTGAGTTCAGGAAGCTGGCTCCAGGGGAAGGCTCTCTCTCTCTGTCTGCTTTGGAGGAAGGTCTTTGTCATCAGTCTTCCCTTGGTCTGCGAACATCTCAGCGCAAGGACCTCAGGTCCAAACGACACCCTCTGCTCCTGGCGCTGCTTTCTTGGTGTCATGAGGTCCCCAACTCTCTGCTTGCTTCCCTTTCCTTTTACCTCTTGTAAGATAAAAGGTTGTACAGGCCACACCCCAGGGAAACTCCCTTTACAGTGGATCAGGGATGTGACCTTAGTAAGGGTGTTACACCAAAAAAAAAAAAACCAAACCATTGCTGTCAAGTTGATTCTGACTCACAGCGACCCTATCAGACAGAGTAGAACTGCCCCACAGAGTTTCCCAGGAGCGCCTGGCAGATTCACACTGCTGACCCCTTGATTAGCAGCTGTAGCTCTTCACCACTAAGCCAGCAGGGTTTCCCATCCCACTCTAATGCTCTTTAACATAAAACTACCATCACAAAATGGAGGACAACCACACAATACTGGGAATCATGGCCCAGCCAAATTGATACACACATTTTTGGGGGGACATAATTCAATTCATGACACTCCTGCTGCTTTTCACAGATTTAAGTACCTGCATCATGCCCTTAAGGCTTTCCCTGCCCAATCCTGCTTCCTTTCCCTTCATCTTTCCTTCTTCACAGGTGTTAGGTCTCCTTCCCTGTCCGTCAATAAATCTCTTGTCCTAATAAATCCTTTTCAGCATCTGCTTCTGAAACTGACACACCTGTATAGGCATAAATCATTTTGTACATCCGATAATCTCCTTATGACCAATTCCTAGAAGTGTAATAACCTGTCAAAGCTATAAACATATTGCCAAACTGTCCCTCAAAAAAACTGTTGTTAGCTGCCAATGAGTTGGCCTGCAACTCATGGTAACCCCAGGCACAACAGAATAGAACACTGCCTGGTCCTATGACAGCCCCGTGATTGGTTGCGGATCAGACTGTTGGGACCCACAGGGTTCTCACTGGCTGATTTTCAGGAAAAGATCGCCAGGCTTTTCTTCCTAGTCTGCCTTAGTCTGGAAGTGCCACTGAAACCCGTTTGGCATCATAACAACACACATGCTTTCACTGACAAACAGGTGGTGGCTGGGCATAAGGTGTATTGGCTGGAAATCAAACCTGGCTCTCCCACACGGAAGACGCAAATTCTACCACTGAACCATCACTGCTGTCCAATAAAACTGTACCTGCTTACATTTCCAGTATTAGTCTATGAAAGTGCCCATTTCATTACACAGTCATCAACACAGGGTGTTAACAGCTTTTAAGTTTTTGTCAATTAGATGGGCAAAACTAACATCTTAATTTGATTTCTGGTATTTTGAACATTTTTTTCAGGTTACTGGCCATTTCTAAGACGTTTTTACAAATCACTAATTCATGATTCTCTCCCATTTGTGTGTCAGGGTATTTTTGTTGCTGTTGCAGTTTCTTTATTAACAAGAGCTGCTGGATATACGCTGATTGTTATGTGTATTGCAAATGTATTTTCCTAGTACTGCAAATGTTCTCCTAATTTGCCACTCATCTTTTCAAGTTTTACATAGCCCCATCGATCTTTTCCTTTACGGCCTCTTTCTTAGTTTTAAAGCTTAGAAAATCTTTCCACATCCTGAGGTTAAGAAAAAAAAAAAAGCATCTAATTTTTTTCCAAGTTTTTTTATGGTTTCATGTCTTATATATATGTCTCCAATCCTTCTGGAAGTTATTTTCCAATACTCTGTGAGTTAAAGAAATCTGACTTTTTCCCCAACACTGTTAGCCTATTGCATGATCAGAGGGTCAAGGGACAGCAAAGCATATTCAAATATCTGTAGTCTGTCATAAGGATATAAATCTCCAGAGAAAAATGAGGACCAGTGAATGGAACAGAGAGGCATATTTTGACAGAATTAAGATATTTTATTTCAGGATTAGAGCTATCTAACAAAAACTGAATCCAGCCTTTTGAAGAGGTGAGAGTCCCATCACTGGAAATACTCAAGCAGAGAAGCCCAGTAACTGTCAGGTGGCATGCTATAGTGCTGATTCCTGCACTGAGCGGGAAGCTAGAATAATGATCATCTAAAGCCCCTTTCAAGTCAGACTTTATGACTGTATACCTCTGAGCAAGCAAAGAGGAAAAAGTATGTGATGTGGCGGAGGATAAAGAATGAGTAATGGAAACTGCATGTACTGACAGGCTGGATTAAGGAAAGACACAACAAAATTGTACCCAGTTTTTCTTTTTATTGTGCTTCAGGTGAAAGTTTGCAGCTCACGTTAGTTTCTCATACAAAAATCTATATACACATTGTTATGTGACCCTAGTTGCTATCCCTATAATGTGACTGCACATTCCTCCTGTCCACCCCTAATTTCTCATGTCCATTCAACCAGCTTCTATCCCTTTCTGCCTTCTCATCTCAACTCCGGACAGGGGCTGCCCATTTAGTCTCATGTATCTACTTGAACTAAGAAAGAAGCACACTTTTCACAATTATCATTTTATGTCTTACAGCCCAGTCTATTCTTTGTCTGAAGAGTTGGCTTCGGGAATGGTTTTAGTTCTGGGTTAAGAGAGAGTCCGGGGACCAAGTCTTCTGAAGTTTCTCCAGTCTCAGTCAGACCATTAAATCTAGTCTTTCTTACTAAAATTTGAGTTCTGCACCCCACTTTTCTCCTGTCCATCATGAACTCTCTAGTGTGTTCTCTGTCAGGGTGATCACTGATGGTAGCCAGGTACCATCTACTTCTTTTGTGTACCTAGTTTTTATGGGAAGACTTCAGGGAATTGAAATTTCAAGTCCTGGTTATATGAAAAGTAGTAGATGGCTTAAAATCCTGGAAGAGGGAGCAAACTCCAAGAGCACTAGAGGGTAGAAAGGCCAATTAAATGCAAGGTCATTTATTGAACACAGGAAAAGCAAATATAACAGGAACTGAAGAAAAAGGGAAGGCAGAAGAGATGAGCACTCATTAAAAAGACTTAAAATTGACAATGAGCATTTGGGAAAGAAGAATATTAAGGAACCAGTATGAAGTCTAACAATAAACATTGGTTTTCATTTATTCCACAAATATACTCTCTATTTACTAAAAGACATTACATTTTAAGGACAGAAAAACAGACTGCAGGCACTGAGGATCAGAGATGAGTAAGTCCATTTCCTTACAGTTTAAATTTTAGTACAGGTGGGGGATATGCACACAACTCAAAATATGTACAAGACACAGTAGAAGCTCAGGGTATAATGAACTCTGCTAGGAAGCCAGAGAAGGCTTTGCCAAGGAAAGGCTTGAGCTGAGACTTGAAAGAGTAACAGCAATTATCCTAGCAGAAAAAGAAAGAGAGAGGAATCAATGTGTACAAAAGCATGCATGTATGCTTTCTGTGGTTAGAAAACTGCAGTAAACTCACTAATACTTAAGCCTAAAGGAACAAGGACAGCAGGAGAGGCTGAACACACATCATGCTTTAGTGCGATGTCACGAGAGACTTCTAAAGTCTTAAACTGAAGGATATCTTAAACTGAGATGGTACTATGAAACAAGAGAGAAAATATCAGATAAGTCGGCACAGGTATGGTTCAATTTTGGAAACACTGAGTTTAAGTTTCCTGTGGACACCTTGGATACCTCAAGGAGACTCCTAACCCTCTAAAAGTTTAGTCAAGTGTATAGTTAATCTAGAATAATTTTTCATGATTATCAAACATAAATATATATACCCCAGTGGTGATTCCCATTTTTCTTGAAGCTTCTACTGATTCCCTAAGACTTGAATTCTTCCAAATCAATAAGAGCACTAAAGGCCCAGCCCAACTCACTTGACCCAGGCAGGCTTACTTTATAAAATGAACGCAGTTCTACTATACTAGTACCAGGTTGCAGTTTAAAAGTTATTATTTCATGCAATCCCAATTCATATCCAAATGGCATTTTTTAATGAGATGGAGAAACAAAACACCAACTTCATATGGAAAGGGAAGAGACCCCGGATAAATAAAGCATTACCGAAAAAGAAGCACAAAGTAGGAGGCTTCACATTACCTGATTTTAGAACCTATTATACTGCCACAGTAGTCAAAACAGACTGGTACTGGTACAGCAACAGATACACAGACCAACAGAACAGAATGAGAATCCAGACATAAATTCATCCACCTATGAGCAGCTCATATTTGACAAAGACCCAAAGTCCATTAAACGGGGAAAAGACAGTCTCTTTAACAAATGGTGCTGGCATAACTGGATATCCATCTGCAAAAAAATGAAACAAGACCCTACCTCACGCCATGCACAAAAACTAATTCAAAATGGATCAAAGACCTAAATATAAAATCTAAAACAATAAAGATCATGGAAGAAAAAATAGGGAGTCCTTATACATGGCATAAACAGTATATAAAACATTGCTAACAATGTACCAACACCAGAAGAAAAACTAGATAACTGGGATCTCCTAAAAATCAAACACCTATGCTCATCCAAAGACTTCACCAAGAAAGTAAAAATATAACCTACAGACTGGGGAAAAAAAAAAATTGGCTACAACAAATCCGATCAGCATCATCTCTAAAATCTACAAGATACTGCAAAACCTCAACAAGAAAAAAGAGAAATAACCCAATTAAAAAATGGGCAAAGGATGTGAACAGGCACTTCATCAAAGAAGGCATTCAGGCAGCTAACAGATACATGAGGAAATGCTCATGATCATTAGCCATTAGAGAAGTGCAAATCAAAACTACGATGAGATACCACCTGACCCCAACAAGGCTGGCATTAATCCAAAAAACACAAAATAATAAATGTTGGAGAGGTGTGGAGAGACTGGAACACTTATACACTGCTGATGGGAATGTCAAATGGCACAACCACTTTGGACATCAATCTGGCACTTCCTTAAAACTACCATACGATCCAGCAATCCCACTCCTTGCAATATATCCTAGGGAAACAACAGCCTT
Source organism: Loxodonta africana (assembly GCF_030014295.1). Classification (NCBI taxonomy): domain Eukaryota; kingdom Metazoa; phylum Chordata; class Mammalia; order Proboscidea; family Elephantidae; genus Loxodonta; species Loxodonta africana. The sequence goes on from NC_087356.1 coordinate 14,896,199, forward strand.
CACACGAATAGATATACGCACACGCATGTTCACTGCAACACTGTTTACAATAGCAAAAAGAGGGAATCAACTAAGGTGCCCATCAACGGATGAATGGATAAACAATGGAATACTACGCAATGATAAAGAACAATGATGAATCTGTGAAACCTCTCATAACTTGGAGGAACCTGGAAGGCATTACACTAAGTGAAATTAGTCAGCCATAAAAAGTCAAATATTTGTACGAGACCACTATTATAAGAACGCAAGAAAAGGTTTAAACACAGAAGAACATTCTTTGATGGTTACGAGGGTAGCAAGGAAGGGAGAGGGGAATTCACTAACTAGATAATGGGCAAGAATTACTTTAGGTGAAGGGAAGGACAACACACAATACAGGGGAAGTCAGCATAACTGGACTAATCCAAAAGCTAAGAAGTTTCCTGAATACAACCACGCATTTCAAGGGACAGAGCAGCAGGGGCATGAGTTTGGGTCCATGGTTTCAGGGGACATTTAGGTCAACTGGCATAACAAAGTGTATCAGGAAAATGTTCTGCATCTCACTTTGGTGAGTGCCATCTGGGGTCTTAAATGCTAGCAAGTGGCCATCTAAGATGTGTCAATTGGTTGCAACCCACTTGGAGCAAAGGAGACTAAAGAACACCAAAGACACAACAAAAATATGAGCCCAAGAGAAAGAAAGGGCCACATAAACCACAGACTCCAACAGCCTGAAACTGGAAGAGCTACATGGTGCCCGGCTACGACCAATGACTGTCCTGACAGGGAACACAACAGAGAATCCCTGAAGGAGCAGCAGAACAGTGGGATGCAGACCTCAAATTCTAGTAAAAAGATCAGATTTAATGATCTGACTGAGACTGGAGGGACCCCAGAGGTGACGGCCCCCGGACTCTTAGTCCAGGACTGAAACCATTCCCGAAGCCAACTCTTCAGACAAAGCTTAGACTGGACTACAAGACATAAAACGATACTGGTGAGGAGTACGCTTCTTAGTTCAAGCAGACACATGAGACTATGTGGGGCAGCTCCTGTCCCGAGGCGAGATGAGAAGGCAGAGGGGTACAGGAGCTGGTTGAATGGACATGGGGAAACACAGGGTGGAGAGAGGGTGTGTGCTGTCACATTGTAGGGAGATCAACTAGGATCATATAGCAATGCGTGTATAAGTTTTTGTATGAGAAACTGACTTGAATTGTAAACTTTCACTTGAAGCACAATTTAAAAAAAGTTATTATGTCACTTTTATTACTCAGAAAAAAATCTTTAAAAGAAAAAAGTTGCATATATGAAGAGTCTATACTGAAATACTGGGAACGGGGAATATAATTACAAAGCTGAGAAGCAATTATTATTAAAATTAAGACAAATAGGTACGACATGCTGTTAAGTGGCAAAAAGGAGGATTCAAGATCTTTTCAACACCACGGTTATAGGTAAAAATATTTATGTGTATGTGCAAGCCCTAGAAGCTAATATAGAAAACTCAGAGTCTCATTCATCAGAGGGAGAGAATAAATAAATATTCGCCTTTCTTTTTGATATCCATTAATATTATAAGAAACCTTGGTGGAGTAGTGGTTAAAAGTCTGGCTGCTAACCAAAAGGCTGGCAGTTCAAATCCACCAGGCGCTCCTTGGAAATCCCATGGGGCAGTTCTATTCTGTCCCATAGGGTGGCTATGAGTCAGGATCGACTCGGCAGTAACGGGTTTGGCTTTCTTTTTTTTTTCCAGTTATCACCTATGTGAATTTAACAAAAACTACAGTGGAAAAAAGAATATGAGTCTTCCTGAAATTTCTACAAAAAGGCATGTATTCAACAAATATTTATTGAGTAACTACTGTATTCCAGGGATTGTCCTAAGCACTGGGGATACATAATTTAATAAAATAGAAAAAAATTCCTGTCCTTATGGAGCATACATTCTAGTTGGGGAAGGGGGGTGAGATAAAAATCTAAGTGAAGCCTATGCTATGTCAGAGAATAATAAATACAATTACCGTAAAAAAAGAATAAGGCAGGGAAAGGGGAACAGGAAATGTGAAGGTGGCATGGGGGAGTTGCCATTTTGAACAGGGTGGTTAGGGATGGCCTCGCTAAAAAGGTAATTTGTTGTTGTTAGTTGCCCTCGAGGTAAATCCAACAAAAAAACCAAAGCAGTTGCCATCAAGTTGATTCTGACTCTCGACAACCCAGTATGTGTCAGAGAAGAACTGTGCTCCATTGGGTTTTCAATAACTGCTTTTTCAGAAATAGATCACCAAGCCTTTCTTCCAAAGCACCTATCAGTGGATCTGAACATCCAATCTGTCAGTTAGCAGCCAAGCTGTTATTTGTTTACGCCAACTCAGGGACTCTCACACTTGTCATACCACCCAGTAATGCCACTCCTACATATCTACCCAAGTGAAATGAAAACATATAATCATGCAAAAACCTGTACATGAATGTGTATAGCAGCTTTATTCACCATCATCAAAAAACTGGAAATCCAAAAGTCCTTCAACAAGAAAAAGGATAAACTAAATTGTGGTACATCCATGCAAGGGAATAGTACACAGCAATAAAAAGGAGCACATACAACATGAATGAATCTCAAAAGTATTACACTTAGTCAAAGAAGTAAGCTCAAAGGCTGTATATAATTGCATTTACACGGCTCTCTGGAAAAGGCAAAACAATACGGACAGAAAATTTATCAGTGGCTGGGAGAGACTGAGGGTGAGAGGAGGGGTTAACCACCAAGAAACAAAAGGGAATTGGGGTGGAGGGTGATCGAACAGTTTTTTATCTTGATTGTGTTTGGGGTTACACAACTATATGTGTTCATCAAAACCCACAGAACTTTATATTATAAAGTAAACTTTACTATATGTATCATTTTTAAAAAGTTAACCCATAAAGATGTAAGATTTTCTGACTAAAGATAATTAATCAATATATGAGAAAGCAGTAGCTAACAAAAACTTAATAGGACATCTGAGGACTAACTAATTGATTAATAAAAAACCAAAACCAAACCCAGTGCCGACGAGTCCATTCCAACTCATAGCGACCCTATAGGACAGGGTAGAACTACCCCATAGTTTCCAAGGAGTGCCTGGTGGATTCGAACTGCTGACCCTTTGGTTAGCAGCCATAGCACTTAACCACTACGCCACAAGGGTTTCCAAGTGATTAATACATGTATTAAATACAAAACAAGATGAAGTTATTTTCTCCAACTGTTCAAACTGTACTGCAGTATTCAGTTCTCTAAGGCCTGTTATGTGAAAACTGTAAATTATAATTCTTTTCTATACAACAGGATCTCTGTTACTATATGACAAGCAGCCCATCTTCTCTCAAAACAGAGAGGCCCTAGAAATTATCTCAATGACCCATGTCACAATGGAGAATGAACATGACATCAGTATAAATGTATGGCTTAAAAAGGCTATTAGAATTAACTGCTTGGGGGCAGCAACAGATGCAAACTGCTGTCACACTAAATAACTGCCAAAGCCATGTATAAGGACCTGGGGCAAGGAGGTACAATGACAACAAGAACAAGAGCTATTTTGTTCAACAAAATTTGGGAAAGTTGACCCTCATCCAACAAAATGGAGATGACAGTACCCATCAGCTCATGGGGCCAGGAGAACAAATGTGACAAAGCAGGTAAAGTACTTGCCACAGTGTGTGCACTTGGCATCTAAACCAAAAACCAAACCCATTTCTGTCCGGTCTATTCCAGCTCACAGCAACACCACAGAACAAGGCAGAACCGCCCCACAGGGTCTCCAAGCCTGTAAATCTACTAGCATTCCATTAGAGCAGTGGATATTTTTAAAGCTTCAAAGGAAAAATCCATACAAAAATATACCTTGAATATTTTAACATTTGCAAAGATCTTTAGAGATTACTAGACCACTAAAAAAGTAAAAATATGTCCAAAGGAGTTTAATGTAACAGCTAAAGCTCACTGTCTTTAAAATATGCATTAAAGACAAATTTTAAGCTGTTTTTTCATGATTGGTAAATAAAAGGCTTCTGATGTTATTTTAAGACTGAGTGTATAGACAGAGTCTAGGATGATGAATCCTCTTCCTGCCTAAAACATTCAGCCAGCTCTTCTCTGCTAACCCAGGTTCACCTCTTCAATATTAGGTTAACATTGAGCTTTTGCAAAAAGCCTTCTTTCTTTACATATTTAAAGCTAGTATTAACCGTACCCTCTCAAATAGGTTTTACCCCAAAAGCTCATTTTGTAGGCTGCTTAGAGTAAGAATGCATTCTTCACAGAAGCAACGCTATAAATGAAATTAAGGTACTAAGTAGGTTCACAAACACCTTACTTATTTAACCCATAATTTATTGAGTACAGGTATCCCCCACTTTTGGAAAGTTCACTTTACACCCCTACGCTTTCATAAAAGACCTATGTTAGTACCTGTTTTCACTAACTAAATAAATCAGAAGACCATATTTGCTTTTACAAAAAAAAGGGCAAAAAGTGGAAATAACGTTCAGCGTTTGTATCTGCAGCAAGCCGGTAAAGAGGCAGCACATGCCCCGAGCAGCGAAGAGTGGCGTCACCAAGCTCCTTCCCCAGGACCACACTCAGTCTCACCATCAAGTCTCCAAAGCTGTGAGCTGTGTCTGTGAGCATCTGTGCTTTGATCTGGATTTATTCTGTGCATCCGTTAGCAAGACGTGTCCTGAGGTGTCAGAAAAGCCTAAGGCAGCTCCTGAGGGTTATATGTGGTATTTGTATGCTTTGGTAGGTTACTTTTCGGGTACAGGAATACTCAAAAAAATTTCCCGTGTAAATTAACGGTAACTGCTTCTTCACTTTATGTCATTTCAGCTTGCAAAAGGCTTCAGAGGAACACTCTATTTTCCCAGATACCAGGGAAAATCCGTATTTACAAACTTGGACTAAGTTTTCAAGTCTGGAAGAACAATAAGAAGAAAGCACATTTATTGCTCTCGTCCTAGAAAGGCTAACTCTAGACCATGCAAGCTCAGTGGGACAGTATTATCCCTCAAGAGGGCAAAAACGAATTCTTGGGGGACAAAAGAAATCAGATATTACAATGGTCTGTGGCCTTCAAAGCTCAGCTCTGTCAGATAAAATCTTATTCCTCTTATTGTATTTCTCTCATTAGGGAGAACCGGAAGTGAAATTGGGTTAATTAATTTAACTTACTTAACCATATGTATTCATTTTTTATGCATTAAATTTTTTTTCATTAAGTTTGTTATTAATTAAATTTTATTTAAACTAACTTTTTCTCCTGGGACCGTAATGAAGAAAAGATTGAGAAACACTGTTCTAGATAAACCCTGAAACGGTCAGAGTTTATATTTAGCATTTTCCTACCTCCCTTTTTGAAGTCCTTTCCCATGCTGCCCTAATAACCCCCACCCGCCACCTCACCCAGTCTTGCACTAAATCCAATCTACCCACCCTGTTTGTCCCTTACAAAACTTTTACTTTCTTGGTTACCAAGATCTCACTAGGTGCTAAGAAAGTGACCCACTGACTAACCTCCCCATGGAGAATCTCTACTTTTTGCCATCACGTTGATTCCAACTCCTAGTGACCCCATACGACAGAGCGAACTGCCCCATAGGATTTCCAAGGAGCCGCTGGTGAATTCCAACTGCTGACCTTCTGGTTAGAAGCCGAGCTCTTAACTGCTGTGCCACCAGGGCTCCTCTCTACTTTTACAAGAGGGAAAAGACTTTCTAGTAAAAGGATTTCATGAGTGTAAGTGGGGAAAATGCTGGGAATGATACTGGAAGTGGGTGGATAATACTCAGCTAAGCAAAAATATCACTGTACACAACTTCTACTGTCCATGAAGAAACTGGAGCACGGACCACTCACAAAACACTTAAGATATCCGCCAGTATACTCTGTACCTATGTTTCACTACTTATGACCTCTTCCTACACATACCATGCTCTCATATTAGAACAATAGGACTTCCCATTGTTCCCATAAATATGTCCCAGAGAGGAGAGAATAAACTTGACCTGGTTCTTAAGAGAAGAAGGTAAAAGAGATCAGACAAGATGTTCTCCTCCCCCGCAGTTCTCCCACCTCATCTTTGGTAAGCCCTTTGGTCATCTACGCTAAGCTGCCTGAAACTAGTGTGGAAGAACTGGGCACATACCTGGTACAGACCTGCCGGGCCAGCTAGTTTACCTGTCCGCCTGGTCCCTCCCTTCTCCCCACCTCCAGCATCAAACAAAAATTAAGTCTCTTTTCCCATCCCCCTAACAAATACCCCTTCTTACTCCTCAAGATGTGTATTTTATTTTTTCAACATATGGCATAATTTAAATTCATATTTCAATTGTATTACTCAGATCTGACATCTCAGAAAATTACCCTATGCCTCCTATGTAATTTCTCCTTCTGGTAATAAACATTTCTAGAACACATCCTTTGTTAGCTCAACGATTGCTATACAATCTCTACTAATCTGCCATATACTTACTCTTACATCTGTCCGTTGTCTCCGGCCTACGTATCAGAGTAATTAGGATTCTTTAAATGGAAAGAGATTTGGGCAACTTTACAGACTATGGCTGAGAGGGTGTACCTCGCTCCCTCCCCCTTAGTAAATGTTCTGTAGTCTCAGCTCCCGAGGACATTCCTGTTAGACAAGCTACCCGCTATTCATTCTCCTTACTTGGGTCTCTAAGCACCTTTCCTTCAAACAGAAGCAAGACTGAAGCTCAGCTTCCTTTCTAAGGCTGTACTTAAAAATCTGTCCCCTGCTCTGATTTTACCTTCCTTTTCTTGTTTCAACACCTAGTTCACTTTTTAAAATTCTCCCCAACAAACCATTTATTCCACAATTTAAAATCTTCTCATGTCTGAAAAGGATTGTCTGGGTGATGCAAGCTGTTACACATTTGACTACTAGCTAAAAGACTGGTGGTTCGAATCCACCCAGAGGTGCCTGAAAAGACAGGCCCGGCGATCTGCTTCTGAAAGGTCAGTCTTGAAAACCCTATGGAGCAGTTCTACTTCGGGGTCACCATGAGTTGGAATCAACAGGACAGCAACTAACAACAAGCGTCTGAAAAAGTAGCCTGAAGGAAATCTACAAATTCCAGAGTTTGAGTATTGTCGACTCATGGTTACTGACAGATTACTGTGACCATGTACCCCAAAACAGAAGCTCCAGATACATGGTCTAAAAGAATCGTGGTACTTGGAAAGACAACTAGCTGTTCCAGAAAACCCAGGACTCAGGACTGCACTAACTAGGTAAAAATCCAACCATGTACCTTCATTTGTTTGTGAAGTAAGGGCTTCACGTAGCCACAAGGGAAACCCATACATTTGATGTGGCATTGTTCAAATAAACCACAACAAACAAATCAGCAAATACTGGATGCCCATGTAATTCTGAACAACTTTAAGAGTACCAAACAAAAATTCACCTAGAAGATGTTCTGAAATTAATCACATGACATAAATGAACTTTGAGTTCCATTATATCTAAACTGCTACATTTAAAAGTCACTGGACTTTTTGAACAATAGAAAACAGTTAATTTTAAATAAGTGTAACTGCCAGGTATAGGAGCCCTGGTGGTATAGTGGTTACGGCCTCTACTGCTAACCAAAAGGTCCGCAGTTCTAACCCACCAGCTGCTCTGTGGGACAAAGAAATGGCAGTCTGCTTCCAGAAAGATTAAAAAAAAAAAAAAACAAAAAAAATTACAGCCGTGGAAATCCTATGGGGGCAGTTCTGCTCTGTCCTATAGGGTCACTATGAGTCAGAATCGACTCAGCAACACACAACAACTGCCAGGTGCAAAATTTCAAAGTCAGGAAGACTATTAGAGAAAAATATGTATATTTATAAAAAGTAGCACTAACATTCTAGCCTAGTAAATCATGACATTTGTTTTAAATATATTTCACTGAGTTTTTCACCTTTTAATTATGTTTTGTGACCATGAGAGCTGTGATTTCTACTTCCGTGATCTTGTCGGCCTTAGATAGAAATCCTACAAAGTGTTAAATAAATTTTTAAAATAAAGCATCATCTAAATCAAACGTTCTCCCAAACATAATCAGAAGAAGGAGTAAGAATTAAAATTCAGTGTGGAAAAGCTTTCAGAACCAGGTTTTTTAAATCAGGAATACTCAAAATCTTAAGCAAAGAAAATCAGATAGAATATGATTGAAAATGAGGGGCCAATACGTATTCTTGAAGAAAGGAAATCTATCCTGTCTTTAGTGGAATATAATAAGAAGACCCTTCTCCTCTTCTCCCAAACACACCAAAATTATAAATAAATAAATACAGATACAAATAGTTATAGTCTGGGGATGGTGGAGCTTCACGAGAACATAAACATACACTGAAAAACAGCTCCTGGCTGCCTAGAACAGTTTACAATTTATTCATCTAACATTCAACAAGAATAAAACCATTCAAGCTGAGTATTTTCCATACTTAAAAAAAAAAAAAAAATCAATACCTGTCCTCAAAGATACAAGGTCAGGGCTATGAAGGATACAAAGAATAACACGAGTTACCTCTTTCTGAAGAAAGATCATTTGAGGCGAAAAAAAATGGAAGCCTCATTAAAAGCTAATTGATTCAAAACCTTAAGTAAAAAACAATAAAAAAAAAAATTACAAAGCATTTTTTTTTTTTTTTTTGCAAGGTAGCATGGTACTAAGTGCCAAAAGGACAGCAGGAGAAGACTACTGAGGGTTGGGATTCTCTGGGAAAGCTTCAAAGCAGGTGGGACGGGGAGTTGGGTCTTTCATTATGCTATAATGATTATGGAATCTGGATCAGTGGGGGAAAAAAGATGTCTCTCCAGATGGAGAGATGGGAATATCCAAAGGCACTGAGGTGTTAACTCCAGGACATGAAAGGAAAAAATTAAGAATCACACCTTTGGGAAAGAAAGCAAAACAAATGATGGAAGCCTCTAAGATTTTCAGATCTTCACTTAAGGGTAACTAAAAAGAGTTCAGAAGCATCACAGCTGAAACACGAAATGATAAACGTGGCTAGGAATTGAAAAGATTTAGATACCATTTACAAAGTGTTTGGTAAGGGTAACCTGAACAAGTGGAAAATTATGGGTGTGCTTCTCAGGGCACAGGAAAAGGGAGTTGGTGGAATGTACTCAACATTACAAACCACTATTGCAGTCAGCAATAAGTAATTATATGTCAAGATCTCCTGAGGCATGAAACTGTTGTAACTACTAATAAGGGACATACTGGAGACAATGGATGAGACAATATAGTATAGCAAGTCTCACCACTACTAGCTGTGCTTCCTCGAGCAAGACACTAAACCCCCTAAGTCTTAATTTGCTCTTCTATTGAAAAAGAAAAAAAAGTTTAAAAATCTGTTAAGAGTATCAAATGACATTTAACGTAAGAACTTTGATAAAAATAAAGGTAGAATGAAAATGAAAATATACAACATATCAGAATTTATGGGACAGCTAAAGCAATGCTGAAGGGGAAATTCATAGCCCTAAATGCATACATTACAAAAAAAGGAAAAGTCTCAAATCTAAGCTTACACCTCAAGAACCAAGAAAAAGAAAAGCAAAAGGAAATAACAAAGATCAGAACAAGTATCAGTGAAGTGGGAAACAGAAAATCGATGAAACAAAGAGCTGGATCTTTGAAATCAATATAATTAACAGTCTTTAGCAGAACTGACAAAGAGAAAAAGATAGAAAACAGAATTACCAACACCAGGGATGAAACGGGGGATAAACAGGCCCTGAAAACATCAAAAGGATAAGGGAATACTACAAACAACTCTACACACATAAATCTGACAAACTGAAAAGGATGGATCAATTACTCAAAAACTACCACAACTCACCCAGTATCAAACATTATGAATAGCCTCGTAATTTATTAAGGAAATTGAATTTGTAATTTTAAAACTCCCATAAAGAAACATCCAGTCCCAGATGGTTTCACCAGAACAGACTAATATTCCTTAAGAATACATACACAAGAATCCTTAACAAAATATTAGCAAAACATAACTCAGCAATATATAAAAAGAATTATACGCCATGACCATACCAAAACCAAACCTGTTGCCGTCGAGTTGATTCCAACTCATAGCGACCCTATAGGACAGAGTAGAACTGCCCCACAGTTTTCAATGAGCGCCTGGTGGATTTGAACTGCCTACCTTTTGGTCAGAAGCCATAGCTCTTAATCACTATGCAACCAGGGTTTCCATACACCACGACAAGTAAGCCTTATTCCAGGGATAAAAGGTTGGTTCAATATTCAAAAATCAATCAATATATTCTACCGTATCAATACGCTAAAGAAAAAAAACCATATTATCATATCAACAGATGCAGAAAAAGCATCTGGCAAAACTCAACAGCCATTCGTGACAAAACTCGCAGAAACATAAGGGTCGAGGGAAACTTCCTCAGCTTGAAGAGCATCTACAAAAAACTTACAGCTAACATAACGCTTACTGGTGAAACACTGAATGCTTTCCCCCTAAGATCAGAAGTAGGCAAGGACGTCCGCTTTGACTCCTCTTACTCAGTAGAGTAAAGAAGCCCTGGAGGTACAGTGGTTAAGCGCTCAGCTGCTAACCAAAAGGTCCCCCTGGTTCAAACCCACCAGCCACTCTGCAGGAGAAAGACACCGCAGCCTGCTTCCATGAAGATCACAGCCTAGAAAACCCTAGGCTGTGATCTGGTTTTACTCTGTCCTATAGGGTTTTTTTTTTATAGGGTTGCTGTGAGTTGGATGGTGACAAGTTTGGATTCAACATAGTACTAGAAGTTTGTAACCAGTTCAATAAGGCAAGAAGTGTGTGTGGGGGTGGGGGGGAGCATACAGATTAGAAAAGAATGAATAAAACTGTCCTTATTTGCAGAAGACATGATTATTTACATAAAAAGTCTCAAGAAATCTATAGAAAAACTCCTAGAATAAGTGAGTTCAGCAAAGTTGCAACACCACCAGATGAGCACGCAAAAACTGATCACATTTCTAGGCATTCACGATAAGCATGTGGAAACCAAAATTAAAAACAAAAACAAAAAAACACAATACCACGTGCAACTTCTCCACCAAGGAATGAAATGCTTAGGTATGGATCATGCGCACATATGGTCTGCAGTCTCAAAATTACAAAAGACTGATGAAATCAGCCAAAGAAGACCTAAAGAAACGGGAGACACGTTGTGGTCAAATACCAGAAGGTTCAATACAGTAAAGATGTCAGTTCTCCACAAACGGATACACTGGTTTAACATAATTCCTATCAAAATCCTAGCAAGACGTTTTGTAGCTATAGACAAGATTGTTCTCAAAGTTATAAGGCGGAGGAACTAAAACAGCTAAGCCCATCTGAGAAAGAAGAGCCTGGCAGGCACCAACGGTTAAGCACTGGACTGCTAACTGAAAGGCTGGCAGTACGAGCCCACCCAGAGCGGCCTTGGAAGAGAGGCCTGGCGATCCGCTCCTGAAAGGTCACGGCCACGAAAACCCTATGGAGCAGTTCTACTCTGGCACACACAGCATTGCCAGGAGTCGGAGCTGACTGATGGCAACTTTTGTTTGTTTGCTGGTTGGTTGGTTGATTTGTTTGGGTTTTTTTCCACTTCAAGGTTTATTACACAGTTATAGTAATTAAGACTGTGTGGTATTAGAGGAATAACACAGACATGCAGATCAATAAAACAGAATACAGAAACCAGAGATAGACTCACACAAATATGCTCAACTGATTTTAGAAGAAATGAAAAAGCAATTCAACGGACAGCCTTTTCAAAAAATGGTGCCAAAGCCAAGTGGTCACCTACAGGCCAAAAAATGAACCGAAGCCTCAGGTCTTACACAAAATTAACTCAAAATGAATCAGACTTAAATGCAAAGTGTAAAACTACAAAACCTTTAGAAAAAGAAAACATGAGAAAATCTTTGAAATCTAGAGTTAAGCAAAGCGTTCTTAACACATCACCAAAAGCATGAACGATAAAAACTAATAAAATGGACTTCATCGAAATTAAAAGCTTTTGCTCTGCAAAAGACCCTGTAATGACCCTGAAAAGACATACATCTAACAAAGACTATTATCTTGAAATTATAAAGAAACTCTACACTCAACAGTTAAAAAAAAAAAAACCAGCTTTGTGCAATGGCAATATCGTAGCCAGTGAGATTTATCCAAGACGTGATTATTGTTACTTGAAAAAAAAAAAATCCAATTAGAATCCAAGGAAAAGACATGAAGACAACATACAGATGTTAAGCACACGAAAAGATGTTCAACATCAATAGCCATTAGGGAAATGCAAATTAAGGCCTCAATGATATACCACTCCACGCCTATCAGAATGGCTAAAACAAAAAATAGTGACACCACCAAATGCCAGTAAGGATGCGGGGAAACTGGGTCACTCATACATCGCTGGTGGCTATGTAAAATGGTACAGTAACTCTGGAAAACAGTTCGGCAGTTTCTTATAAAACTAGGAGCTCCGGTATTGTAGTAGTTAAGAGATCGGCTGGTCGCCAAAAGGTCAGCAGTTCAAACCCACCAGCTGTAACTTGGAAACCCTATGGGACAGTTACACTCTGTCCTATAGGGTCGCTATGGGTCGTCACCAACTCAATGGCAACCGGTTTGTTTTGGTTTATAAAACTAAACATGCAGCTACCACACAACCCAGCAATTGCATGCCTGGGCATTTAGCCAGAGAAATGAAGATTTACGCTCACACAAAAACCTCTGAGTGAATGTTTAGAGCTCCTTCATTCCTAATAGCCCAAAACTGGAAACAACCCAGGTGTCCTTCAAACAAACTGTGGTACGTCCATACCATGAAATACTACTTAGCAATTAAAAGCAACAAACAACAACATGGATGAATCTCCAGAAAATGATTGTTGTTATTGTTAGCTGCTGTTAAGTCAGCACCCCACTCATGGTAACCCCATACACACGACCAGACCATTGTGATCCATAGTTTTCACCGGCTGGTTTTTCGGAACTGCCAGGCCTTTCTTCCTAGTCTTAGTCTGGAAGTTCCACTGAAATCTGTTCGGCATCATAGCAACACGCAAGCCTCCATGGACAGACAAATGGTGGCTGCACTTGATGTGCACTGACCAGGCACCCAGAAAACGATGCTGAGTGAAAAAACCCAATCCCAAAAGGTTACATACTATACGATTCCATTATGTAACGTTCTTGAAATGAAAAAATTAGATGGAGAACAGGTTAGTGGCTGTCAGCAGTTAAGGAGGAGGTGGGGGCAGGAGGGAAGTGGGTATGGCTATGAAAGAGCAACATGAGGGATCCTCATGGTCATGGAAATATTCTGTAACTTGACCGTATCATTGTCAATACCCTGGTTGTGCTATCACACTATAGTTTTGCTAGATGTTTCCAAGGGGGACGCTGGGTAAAGAGTATAGCGGGTCTCTTTATTATTTCTTACAACAATTATCTCAAAATAAAAAGTTTTAAGAACAAAAGTGGCGTCAAAACAAATGAAGAAATCTAATAGTGAATAAATGAAGTGTCCTCGTCTGCCAAAGTCTGGTATAATACTAAAGATTACTCTGAGAATCGACAACTGTACAAGACATACTCTTCCTCTCCCATACATACACTCAAACACGGCAAGTTTAAGGAGGCAGTTCTGACAAGACAAGTGAGACTTTACTAAGTACCTGATAAAAACCAAAAACCAAACCCAGTGCCGTCGAGTCGATTCTGACTAGCAACCCCATAGGACAGAGCAGAACTGCCCCACAGAGTTTCCAAGGAGCGCCTGGCAGATTCAAACTGCCGACCCTTTGGTTAGCAGCCGTAGGACTTAACCACTATGCAACCAGGGTTTCCAAGTACCTGATACATACTTCTACATACTATCAGAATCAGAGAAGGAAAATGCTTGTACAAAACAAATGAGCTGTGTAGGTTTGGACAGATCACCTTACCTCTCAGCCTGTTCTCACAATCTGAATTTAGAAGGCTGCTTAGACTAGCAGTTCTCAAACCTTTTGGTTTCAGGCAAAAGATTTTGTTTATATGGATACCAAAAAAACCAAACCCGTTGCCATCGAGTTGATTCCGACTCACAGAGACCCTATAGGACAGAGTAGAGCTGCACCATAGTTTCCAGGGAGCACCTGGTGGATTTGAACTGCCGACCTTTTGGTTAGCAGCGGTAGCTCTTAACCACTAGGCCAACAGAGTTTCCACATGGATTATAATCATTTATAACTACCGTATCAGGAATTAAAACACATTTTTACAACACAAGAATATATAAGAACATATTCCATTAGCATTAAGCACGATGTCATTACATGTTATGTAGCCTCTGGTTAACTGCTCAGCTACTAACTGAAGGTGGTGGTTCAAATCCACAGAGGTGCCTCAGAAGAGAGGCCTGGCGGTCTACTTCTGGAAGTCACAGCTACTGAAAACTGTGGAGCACAGGTCTGCACGGAAACACATGGAGTCACTGGAAGGCAGAATCTACTCAACAGCAACCGGTTTGGTTTGGTTTCATTGTTACGCAAATAGTTAAGACCACACTTTGAAAACCCCTGGCTCTCAAAAGAATGCATATTTATACGTATATGGAATGTGTATATGAGAACGATTCGAAAGGTATAAAAAACACTATACAAATCAATCATGTGTTTTCTTTTAATGTACCGGTGCCACGGCAAAAAAAAAAAAAAAGAGGAGGGAGCAGCCTGGACAACCAACACCACAGCTGGGTAAAAACGGGAGAGCTTCTGAAAGGCCAAGGGAGCGGGACTTCACCCAGAGAATCCAGAGTCACGGAAGTGTAATCAAGCCGTAAAATCACTACTACTGTACTAAGCCTGCACTAGGTGTTCAAAACCGTTATAAAAATAAGGAACACACATCACTTTTAAATCTAACTTTTGGCAACGACCAGAAAATCAGGCAAAAGGAAACCTCCCCGAAGTCCCGGCCTTCCAGCCTCCTCCTCCACGGCTCGCTCTGCAAGCTGCGCGGGGTCCGCCTTCGCGCTCCGAGTTTGGGGGTGAGGGGCGAAGTGGGGGCAACCCGTGCGGAGGGAGCCGCGCGCTTCCCGCGCGGGAGCGGGACTGACTCAGGCCGCCCTTCCCGCTAGAGCGGGAGACAACCGCCCCCGCTTCCCGCCTGGGGATCGAGGACCCCGGGTCCGGGAACCAGGCTTCGCCCGCCCGGGGGACGGGGCTGAGGGGGGCCCAGACCGGGAGGGGCGCGGCGCCGAGGGCGCGCGTCACAGTGCGAGCCCGAAACAAACGGGGCCGAGGGAGAAGGGGAGGGTCGCCGGGGGCAGCTCGAGGGGCGGGGGGAAGGGCCGCGGCGCCCCGAGGTAAGGAAGTTACGGTCGGAAGCCCGGGGAGCGCACCCCAGGAGGGGGTCCGCGGGCGTGGGCTCCCCGGGCGGGGGCGGCGCTGGGGAACGGCGTCCGAGGGCCCCAAGGTCGGGGCGACAGGGATTCTGGAGGGGGAGTGGGTGCTAGAGAGGGTCCGGGACTCACCAGGTGCCGCGACACTTCGGAGGAGGCCATGGCCCCGAGCGGGAAGGCAGCGAAGGGCGGGGCGGGGGCCAGCCGGAGCCGCGGTCACAGGGCCCGCACCCCGAGCGGCCGGTCCGGGCGGGAGAGGTGGAGCCGCCGGGGGAGTCCGAAGGAGGGGAGAGGGCGGGGCCTGGGAGGACCGAGGGAAGGGATGTAACCGGCGGCGCGAGGGCGGCCACCGAGCGCGCGGAGGCTGGCCCGGGCGCGGCGGGACGCGGCCAGTGGAGCCATGCGGCCCGGGAGGGGGCGCCCGAGGAGCCGAGGCCTGGATTCGGAACCTCCGCCCGAGGACGGGAGCGGGGCAGGGGTGTGAGGTCGGGCCCGTCGCTCCGGTACGGAACATGGGAGGGGTCAAACCTAGCGACCTCGGTGACTAAGCGGTGCGGGCCCCGGAGGGGCCAGGCCCCGCCAATCGGGGTCGCGAGCCATGAACCGCGCCAAGTCCTTTAGCGCGCGTGTGGAGCGAGCCCCTCGGGGAGTGTAGGTGGGACCTCTGTGTTCTAAAGAATGAGACATAAGTACACGGGGAGCGTGAGTGGAGGACACTTGGGCTGTGAGGAAGAAGCGCAAGGAGGGACGACCCGGCCTCCTCAGCGCCGGCCTCCTCAGCCCCCGCCCCTGACGAGCCGAGCACAGATTGCGGGCCGGCCGCGGAGACCGGAAGTGGGGCGGGGCGGGGGCGGGGCCTGGCGACGCGGGCTGCGGGCGGGGGCGTGTCCGCCGCGGCGGCTCCTCGGTGAGGTGGTGGCGGCATCCTCCCGCCTCAGACGCCCGGGCGAGCGGGGCCGGCGCAGGAGAGCCCGCGAGGAGACTCCGCCGGCCCAAGCCCAGCATCTCCGAGCGGGGCCGCTCTCGGCGCCCGCCATGGGGCCGGGCTGAGCCGCCCGCCGGCCGGACAAGTAGGAGCCGGGATGGAGGGCACCGCGGAGCTCAGCCAGGAGGCGGTGCTGCGCTTCCTCGGCCAGCACGGGGGCCGAGTCCGCAACGCCGAGCTGGTGGAGCACTTCAGGGGCGCCCTGGGCGGAGAGCCCGAGCAGCGGGCCCGCGCCCGCGAGCACTTCAAGCAGCTGGTCAACGCCGTGGCCACGGTCCGCACCGACCCGGCCGACGGCGCCAAGTACGTGCACCTCAAGAAGAAGTTCAGCGCGGGGCTCCCGCCGCCCGAGGAGGTCCCGGCCCCCGCCGCCGGCCCGGCGCGCCCTCCCAGCCCCCGGGAGGCCCGCCGCGCCGGGGAGCCCCGGGCCAGGCCCGAGCAGCCCCCGCCGCCGCCCCCCGACGACGCCGTCGCCGCCCCTCCTCTACCCCCCCGAGATCTGCCGCGCATCTCAGTGACCGCGGAGCCCTGCGATGACGATCCGGGGACCCCAGAGGACCTGGCCCAGCCTGGGGAGAGCGACCCGCTCCCCGCAGAGGCGGCCGAGCACCCCCCGGCGGAGGGCCCGGCCGGGGAGAGCCGGAGTGAGCCGCCCAGGTCCGGGCAGGTGCCGGCCCTGAGCGTCGGGGTCCGGAGGAGAAACTCGGGGCGCAACCTGCAGCCCCTGCCCCGGGCACCGCCCCCAGGGCTCTGCGAGGAGCTGGAGCCCCCGCCTCACAGCTGGGAGGACGCGGATGGGAGCAGCTCCTCTGGGGGAGCCACCACCCCGCGATCTACCCGCAAGAACTTCCGAGACCTGGTGATGGGCAGCTCCCCGCAACTGAAAAGGAGCTTCTTTCCGGGGGGCAGTAGCCCGGGGAGCTCCTCCGGGGGAGGCCGCGGCAAGGGCGGAGGGGACTCGGACAGCGCCTCCCTGGCTTCGTCGTCGGCGGAGGAGGAGGGCAGCGGCGGGGGCTCGGTGACGCTGGACCCCCTGGAGCACGCCTGGATGCTCTCGGCCTCGGACGGCAAGTGGGACAGCCTGGAAGGGCTGCTGACCTGCGACCCCGGCCTGCTGGCCAAGCGGGACTTCATCACCGGCTTCACCTGCATGCACTGGGCCGCCAAGCACGGCAGGCCGGAGATCCTGGCCAGGCTGGTCAACTTCGCCAACAAACACCAGCTCCCGGTGAACATCAACGCCAGGACGAGCGGGGGCTACACGGCCCTGCACTTGGCGGCCATGCACGGGCACGGGGAGGTGGTGAAGCTGCTGGTGGGGGCCTACGACGCCGACGTGGACGTCAGGGACTACAGTGGGAAAAAGGCGTCGCAGTATCTGAATCAGAGCGTCGCCGAGGAGATCAGGAACCTGGTGGGAGCCTTGGACGAGGCCGACGCGGAGAGCGCAGCCGGCAGTGGAGGTGGGCGCTGGAGCTTTTCGAAGGTGCTCCCCTCGCATATCATCACCCACAAACTGTCGCACACCCTAGAGGACGGAGGGGATCACCACCACCACCATCATCACCCCCACCACCTCTTGGCCGAGGCGTGGGCTGGAGGAGGCAAAGCAAAGGATTCAGGTCGCAAGGCCTCAGTCGGCTCTAGCGGGCGGTTAAAACCCAGACTCAACAAAATCCGTTTTCGAACCCAGATCATCCACACCACACCCTCCTTCAGGGACCTGGAGCAACCACTAGAGGAGGAGGAGGAAGACGAACGGCCCCTGAAAGGCCACACATCCTCCTCATTCAAACTGAGACCGAAGTCCAACGTATTTGGGTAAAAGTAATTTCTTCTAGACAATTGTAAGGTTCGTTTGCCTTCGGGAATAGAATACGGGGCGTGGGCCAGGAAGTGAAACCAGAAAAGACCGAGGCTAAATTCTGTAATGGAGCAGGTGGGATGGAAGAAGTAACAGGTAAAAACACCTGGCTTTCCGTGCGTGTGCCCGTGCCGTCTGCAGGCTAGCCTTCCTGGGGAAGTGGCTTTCTTTTTAAACTGGTTCATCATACCCTGACCTGTGCCTCTTTGCCCACTCTTCCTTCTGCCCTGGAGTCCCTCTTTCTGTGGACTAGAAATGTGGCCGAATTGGCGGGACCATCGAGCATTCTTTGCTGTAACCATTGCCTGATGCCATGAGAAGGAAGGAATTTTCTCTGTTTTTAAAAGTTGGTGACTCTTCCAAAAGCAACAAGAAATGCAGATTGTGACCGGTAGTCTTTATTAAGAGTGAACAAAACTGCCTGCAGCCCTGTTGATTTACTAATTGCAGTTGATTACTAAGGTACGACTGAAGGTCAGGTCAAATTGAAATGCAGAAGTTCTCAGTAGAATAATGTGAATAAAAATGGGAATCCTGTTTGTATTACAAGTAACAGTGCAACTTTTTGAAAAAAGCAATTTCAGTTTTAATCACTGATGTGAAAAAAGGCAACATTCACTTGGAGTTAATCTGTAGTCTGGTTTCTGTTTATCTCTCACACCACTACCCTCGGTATTAAGGTACATTATTAATAAATACACAGTTTTTTATTAAAAGTTAAGAATACTCAGCATCCTGCAGTCCGTGTAAATAAAACATTGCCTCTCCTGATTCGCATTACTTATTTTGCTGTTGTAGAAGTCTAAATTTGCCGGGGTTTTATTCTGGCGGCCATATAACCATTGGTTTTATTTGGCATGACCCTATTTGGTGGTGCTTAGATTGACTTAAGGAGCCCTGGTAGCACAGTGGTTAAGCACTTGGCTGCTAACCAAAAGGTCAGTGGTTCGAACCCACCAGCCACTCTGAGGGAGAAAGATGTGGTAGTCTACTGCCATAAAGTTAGATTACAGCCTTGGAAACCCTATGGGGCAGCTCTACTCTGCCCTGCAGGGTCACCATGAGTGAGAATTGATGGCAGTGGGTTAGAGTTGAAATTGCACCGAGAAACCATTTCTCATTTAGACGATTAGCAAAATTGGCGTAAATGTTAGTAGGCCTACACTTCTGTGAAGTAATGATTAACTCAATGACTTTCACTTAAGGTACACTTTTTATTTTACTAATAAAATAACATTCATAGCCTCTATACTTTGTAGCAATGTTTGCAAATGTTTAAAATTATAAATCCTTTAAATTTTCCAATGTTTCTTTGAATTTATTAGAGACCTATGGTAAAGTTACTGAAAAGCTGGGTAGTAAACCCACCCAGTTAAAGATAGCACTTTATAAACAAGGAAAGAAAAAGAGATGGGACTATTTCTATACTTACATGCTGCTGACTATTGACTCTTTGTATTTAAGTGGAAAGTACTACCCATTAATTAAAGACTTGTTTAAGTGGCTCATAATTACATTTCATTCAAATATGTTAGGGTAAATGGCTTTGTAATTGCTTTAATATCTAACTCACAAACAAATCTGCTTGTAAGGAGGTTATAAACAACTTTTGTGGGGGACTAATTTGAACAGTCTTTATCCCTGAGCCTTCTTGGTCTCATTGTTGCTGAAACATAATTACCTACAGCCGAGAGAGGTAAGGAAACCCTGGTGGCGGGCGTACTGGTTAAGTGCTATAGCTGCTAACCAAGAGGTCGGCAGTTCGGTTCTGCCAGGTACTCCTTGGAAACTATGGTGCAGTCCTACTCTGCCCTATAGGGTCCCTACGAGTCAGAATTGACTAGACGGCAGTGGATTTATAGAGGTAAAGTAGGTGCAGTAACAGCCTGCAGAAGGAATGAACTGAGCTGTGAACTGCACAGGGCAGCAGCATCTAGAATTCTTAGATTTTTTATTTCCCAGGTCGGAAATCTGTGACAAGTTTATCATCATGCCTTTCTCTAGGTAGCAATTGGATTTGTTTAAAAATGAATGAAAAAAATCACATAAAATATATGAAGCATTATACATTTGTGCCTTTACATTTGTCTTAGGATTATGGAAATAGGGCATGAACACCTGGGAAGCACTTTCATCCACACAGGTGGGTGAAGAACCAGTCTAATTTTGTATAAAGATAGGTTCCTTGAAGGTGAAAGTGGTCGTTTGTCCTGAAATTATATCACCATCACATGCATCTAGTGCAGACGAGCTATGACTTCCAGGGGAAGACTCTTCAATTACACCGACATGTAACGCTAAGGTGAACTATAAAGAGTGGACGCTTCAGAACCACCTAGATGTTCTACTGAACAGTCAGTATTAATCTCTGAAATGTGTGTTAGTAACTAACTGCACAACATGTATAATTTCCTAGATCTTTACCAATTGAATCAATACTTCATTTACTTGTTTTTCACCTGAAAAGCTTTGACTTTTCTATTAAAATATATTTTAAATTTTACAGAAAAAATCATTCCTGAGGGAAACTACTTGTAACCTTCATTTTTACCTTGTGGTTGTGTGCCGTAAAGTGTAGCATTTTCAGCTACTCAGCTCTACATTCCTCTTATTTTTTCCATTTCAAAAGCAAGAGATTATAAAAAGCAAATAATTTGTGTAATTTGATATTTATAGAGTTGTGCCTACCATTAATGGAAATGTGTACATCAGATATTTAGGTGTTTATCAATATAAAACTGTGTGATCATATGTGTTTCTTACAGGTGCACTTGAAACTCGTAAATGTCACAGTTTTGTTAAGATTTTATGGTATGTAAAATGCAGCTAGCTTACATAACTTGAAAATTTGGTACTATTTCATTGTCATGCCTGAAAACTTGGAGTCCAGGATGTCTTGTCTTATTTTTTAAATAAGTGAAGCTTTGAGAGTTTGAGAATGTAAACTTTGTTTATAAAGTTAGTTTTATCAAAATAAAAGAAGCCCACTAGAGTTTTTCTGTCTGTAGTTCATTTTTCCTTTGTAATTCTTTATACTTTTCACTTTTTTGTACAGTGCTTTACATTTTACAAAATGCTTTTTGCAGTTCCAACTTATCTGATCCTTTCGCTATCCTTTAGGGTTCCTGGCCATATATCCCTAATTTACAGATGAGGAAATGAAGCTGAAGATCGATGGTTGTTCAGGGTCAGAAGTAAATGGCTGTTAGTAAGGTCTTTTGATTCAGTGCTTTTCCGTATTATGTTTTCTACACTGCGGATTGCCAAGTTTTGGCAAAACTTCTGTAGTTTGGTCTCAATGATGGAGGACTCAGCTTGCAGAGAGGGTAGCCACCACCTTAAAAAAAAAAAAAAAAATGCACACACCATCTGCCATAAATCCTCCCTACCCAAACTTGATCTTAGATAGGTATAGGAATAGTTTTTTCCGTTTTCTTCAGCATCCGTCCAGCTTTAGACATCAACAAATTCATCTCATCAAGCCTTCCTTTGATCTATATTTTAACAAAATTCACCTGTATAAGAGGGCACAGGAATGTGGCAATCCTTGGTGTAGCTTCCCACCATTGTGCTCTCTTAGGGAGAGTGCATTGTGATTGCTGCTGGCTTTTGGTCATTTTATGACAACCCATACAACATTTTTTAGTATAACTGAATATCTAGGGAAACCTAGTTTATTTCTAGAATGGCTTCTTTCCCTAGAAGTATGTATCTTAAAAGGACTCATTGGTGATCTCTTTCACATTTTTCCTAGTGAAAGGTTTTTATTTTGTTAAAGAAATGACATTATTTGGGATTCCTCCTAAGGTTAACTCTAAAAGTAAATGGGAATTTGCTGCAAACCCGTGTTCCTTCAGCGATGAGTCATAAATTTTCAGAAAATACTAAATAGTAGAGAGCTGGAAGATGGAACTTGCTTCTCTAGATACAGCAGTAGAGTTGGTTATGTTCCTATTTGCTTTTTTCCCCTAACATTATAAAGAAATAACCTTCACGTTATCATACGCTTTCCCCTTAACTCTCTCTTTAAATGTCAGTTTCAACTAGGAAGTGGCTTCCCCATTCCGTTAGTAATTACCTATTTGATGTATTGATGAGGAATGTGTGACAAAAGCCTCTTGGCACGATGCCTGGCACATTGAAGGTACTCAATAAGTGGTGTTGTTTTATGGAAAATACTGAAGAAATATTTAGTAGCAATACATCATATACTTAACATGGATAAATTCAATAGCTTGCACTCATGCCAAGTGAGTAAAGGTGTTTTTCATACAACATACCTCCTAACTGCCAGTCAGCCACTTCATCTACAGCTCAAACAAAAGAACAGCAGTTGATTCCAATTCTGGAAGTAAAATTGCTTTTAATGAGATTTTAGTTTGTAAATGATTTTAAGAAATTTTCAGAAGTAAATTAGACTGTAAATTTTACCTAGAAGCTGACTCAAGTATAAAACCCCTAGGAGATTCTAACTGGCTTTAAATATTCTACGTACTGTCACGTATATAAATGTCTATTATGTGAAATCCTAAAAATCAAAAAGAGTAGGGAGATGAAGTTTAGCTTAGCCTACTGAATTTTCTAATAATCATTTTAACATGGCATGATTGCCTCCTTAGATCTAGAACAGTCAACCTTTGAAAATAATGTCAGAGGTTACGTGAGCACATAAAAGATTAAAAGAGATCATTTTAAAGCACCCTTGTGACCAGCTCTGTCTTGGGAACCACTGCTCTAGGCCATATCTGTTCTGACCAAAGGTTTAACCAGAAATGGCGCTAACACAACCACAGAATGACGTGATTTAATCAGCCCTTCATTACTGGAGTAAAGTAGGATCATGTAATTTTTTTTTTTAACCCAACATTATGCTGTCCCAAACAAAAAACCTGGAAGCCCCTGTTAGAATACTCTCCTAGGTCTCTAAGAAGCTTTGAATTTAATAGTCTAGAAATATAATCGAACATCCCTGAGATTCGTCCAGAAGTTTCGGATAGTGATCAATGTGATCCTCAAGTTGGTAGCGTTTAAGAGGAAATCAGTCTGGCTCTAGTCAACAGTTCAATGCTATGTGAGATTCTAAATCTGGCTAAGGATTTTCTTTGGCATTAGGAAAGCACACTTTACAAAAAGTAAGCCTTTTAATATGACCCTCATCTACTCATTCGATTTTGGTATGCATTGTATCGATAGCACATTGAGGTACAGCGACTCAGCTATTTGCTGAATTCACTGAGCTACTTGCTTACAAGTTCATGTTGCTAGTTCATAGCAGAGCCTGGCTCTAGGGTTTGTGCACTTGACCACTGTGCTATGCCACTTCTCTGGGAATGTCTCTTAAGACAGTCAACTGGCCCTCAGCTTACAGAGCTACCACCTAATGATGCAGAAAATTGTTGACCACAGTACCTGTAAAAGAGATCAAACTAAAGACCACTAATGGGTAAAGCAAACCTGATGGCTACAACAAATAATGGATTTAGCACGCTAATATCACTGCTGAGTTTGAATAGGATTAGATCTGGATTTTGAAGTGTTTGTTCTTTTAGTCTTACTGAGGATAAAATGCATTTGGTTTGGAAAAGAATATGTACCTGTGGAGGAGCTGCTAAAATTTGTGGGGTGTTTATGTTTCTTTTTTAGGCTCACCTACCCTCTCCCCAGCCCTTGTCTGAGCACTTATACGTTGATGGAAGGGTCCAGGCCGGCTTCCACATGATCCTGAGATTAAAGGCAGACCAGGAAGAGAAGCATCAACACCACATCCATTTTCCATCCCGTCAAATTAAAAAATGTATAACCCACTGAATCAGAATTTTGATAATTCATGTCAGAATAGGCAGAAGCTTTCCTTTGTTTTAAAGGGTGCTCTTTGAATGTTTTAAAATACTGAATCATTACGAATATTAGCTCATTGTTTACCAACTGCTCTTAAAATGAGTCACTTGGCACAACTTTGATGCCCAGTTAACTATGTGTGTACTTCAAATGAATAAAAGTGCCTTGTTTTTTATGAAGAATATTTTGTATTAAAAAATTAATATAGGCTCATGGTTTTAAACAAATGACAATGTAGAAGCAGAGAGGGTGAAAAGTAAGTTACTCATTTCTCCCCCTATCTTCATTCACCAGTATAACTTCCACCCTTTTCCTCATTACACTTTCCTCTAATTTAGGCTGGCTTCTTTCTTTCAGTTAAACTAATTTATTCAGTGTATACTGGATTATAGCTAATGTAAATATTCAATAAAAAAAAAAAAGCCAGTATTTAGATTCTTATCTAAAGGACACTTAAATCTAAAACTTTGAGATAAGAGTGTAATTTGTTACAGGTTAGATTCCTCTGGAAGCTTAGTTCAGGTCCTCATTCCATCTGAAGGTGTTCATTGCAACAGCCTCTGAACCGGTATATATGCCATTCCCAGAGGGAGGTTTCCAAAATGAAAATCTGATCATACCATCCAGATTCCTTGAACTCACAGAAAAGACTTTCCCTGATCCATCCCCTGCCTTTTTTCTTTTAATAGTTTTTTTAATTGTACATTAGATGAAGGTTTACAGAGCAAATTAGTTTCTCATTAAACAATAACACATATTGTTTTGTGACATTGGTTACCAACCCCCTGACATGTCAACACTCTACCTTCCTCAACCTAGGGTTCCCCGTTACCAGCTTTCCTGTCTCCTCCTGCCTTCTCGTCCTTGCCCCTGGGCTGGTGTGCCCATTTAGTCTCATTTTGTTTTATGGGCCTGTCTAATCTTTGGCTGAAGGGTGACCCTCAGGCGTGACTTCAGTACAGAGTTAAAAGGGTGTCCAGGGGCCATATTTTTGGAGCCCCTGCCTTTTTTTGACCTCATTTCTTGCCACTTGCCCTCACACACCTTATACTTCGCACATGCCCAACTACTTGAAGTTTTCAGCACACACAGTGCTCTTGGAAGCCTCTGTGCCCTTTTTCAAACTGTTCCAATGGCTGGAACTCTCTTTCTCTTGGCTGCCTGGAAACTCCTGGTCCCCTCCTCTCTGACAGCCCACCCCCTACTAAGGCTGAACAGTTGAGGGTGCTCTCCTTCGTGCTCCTACGCACCCTGCCCAGCCCTCTCGCATGAACCACTGTTTTCTTTGCCCGGGTTTAGACTGTCCTTCAGAGCAGATGCCATGTCTCAGTCATCTCTGTACCCAGTACCCAGCCATTCCTGACATGCTTGCACTCAGTGGTTGTCTATGGCACAAAGGAATGAACAAATCTTGCCAACCATCTTCCCACAGTTTATAATTTGTCTGGCAACTTCTGAATCTCTAAGAGGAAGATATCTGGATACCTGGAGCTTTTTTTTTTTTTAAACCAAAACCTAGAGTAGCGCCCCCAGTGGATGGCTTTTGGCAGGTGAGTCGGCCAGCCAGGTAAACCTCGAGAGGATGTATCTGTATGGTATGACGTTATTCATTTAGAAATTATCCCACCTTAATTATCTTTCCCAGTGTCTTACCCTAAAGGGAACATGTGCATGGATTAAGGTAGCCTGTGTAGGGGCACTGTAGCAAAAGTCCTTCCTGGGGAGGTAAAGTTTTAACCCATTATCAACCACTGAAAAATCATGAATTCCTTTATCAAAAGCCACAAATCTATCTCCTAAAAGAACTACAAAAACAAGGTTGGTGAATTTGGGGTGGAGGAAGGGAAGCAGAAGAGATAAGAGCTCTGAACAGGAGGCTAGCCTGAGGCGGGGTCAGGACCAGATGGGATGTTCACAAGAGTCCTGGGCGAAACCGCCAAGGGGGGTGCTGGACACAGGCCCTCACCTATTTCATCTTTGTGCCAACTGAATTCTACAAGAACGTGATGGTTTCCTTTCTGTGTGCTTTTAGGCATGGCCGCCTGTTAGTGTCTAGGCTACGTAAGGGTAGGGGCTGGGTCTGTCTCGTTCGCCACTCTATACCCAGTGCTTTGCACATGGTAGGTGCTTCTTAACGTGTGTTCAGAGCATGCATGGGATGGTAGTCTGAGACTGAGATGATAATGAATGCCCTGGTTCAGCCCATCATAGATAAGGGCTTTGAGATAACCTCAACACTGGGGATGCTCCTGGGATGACTAATAGGAGATCAGCATACAGGAACAGATAGGGAGTCATCTGGTAGAACCCTTTGAATGCCAGACTGGGACGTTTGTCCATAAAGAGATTCTGGAAAGTTTTTTGAGCAGGAAAGCAACATGACACGTATTTTAAGAAACTGGCAAATAACTTGCTTTTGTTCTGGACCATGATATATTCATATACTTTCAACCCATCTTGTCCTATCTCACAAACGTTACCTCATTGTTTTTGTCGAGTTTTCACTTTGAAGGCTTCTTCAAATTGCCTGCAGAACTTTACTTGAAGTCTGCTCTTCTTTTTCTTCCCTCACGAGGAGATAGTGGGTATAGTCTACCCGTTGCCATCGAGTCGATTCCAACTCATTGCCACCCTATAGGACAGAGTAGAGCTGCCCCACAGTGCTTCCAAGGGGCAGCTGGTGGATTCAAACTGCCGACTTTCTGGTTAGCAGCCAAGCTCTTAACCACTACTCCACCGGGGTTTCTGGGTATAGCCTAGGCATATGTGAATTCTATCTGACTGCTGCAGATTCTCTCTCCTGTGTCCTTTCCCTCATCTCTTACAGGCTCTTAGTTTAAAACAGAAAACCTATTCTTTAGGTTTTGGGCTAAATTGAAATAAATGTCTTAACCCATCATAAATAGAGATTTTGGTAGGCAGAAGTACAGAATAAAGAAGTATTCAAGGGAAATGTTTACAAGGTAAATAAATTCTTTTTGAGGACTTTAAACCACAACCACAAGCCTTTCACTGACATGTAAACAGAGCCTAAGATTGTCATTAGTGTAGTACGCAAGAGAGAATTCCGGAACTGAGTGAAAAGTTGGATAGGATGACCTTTCAGGTTCTTTTAACTAGAGCATTCCATGATACAGATGCTTATTCTCCCGCCCCAGAACCCTCGCTCAGGTCACTCTTGGCATTCATTCATGTTGGGGCCCACGCTGAAGCCAAGATTTGTTAACCTGGTTGGAGTTTACCTTTCAGAAATGGGCTGTGTTTATAATATCTTATAATTCATATTTTTCACCAATTCAGGTGACCTGACTCCCAATCAGTACTGATTATGATATTTTTAAAAATTTGCTTAGATATAATGACCTCATGCAAAAAGCAGAGTCTTCATTTTCTCCCTGAAAGTGATCACTATCTATATCTTGATCTACCATTTACTTGCCATCTAAACATAGGCAAACTATTTTATGTACTTTGAGTTTCAGTAATTTCTCTATAAATTGGAAATGATCTATCCTGGACAGCCCATCACTCACAGTTGTTTTGAGATTCAAATGAGACACCATGTGGATGGTTAAAAATAACAAACTCTAAGCGCATAAAGAATGGAATGAGGTTTAGTGTCAGAGTTTATTTTCTCTCCTCGCTCACAAAATCTGGCTGTTTTCTCTTCTAAAACTGCCATTATATATCCCTAGCTGTCCGTGGGTAAAATTAAAAGCATACAGATTTCAAAGTGAAATTAATAAATCCGTGGTTAGAAGATTCTAATATGTCTTTCAGAAGTTGATCATGCATTCCAAACATTGAAAATGCTACTGGATAGCTGAATAACCAAACTAACTACTTAATATTTGATTTTAAATGACCCCTGCACCTACCTAACAAATTGAGAATGTGTATTATTTTCCATTATACACAGCATTTTATAGGTCACAAAGGCAGGATCAACAAATTTCAAAGAATACCGTATAGACCCAGTCCTCTTACTGCAGCACAATTAAATTGTTGTTTGGTGCCATCAAGTCGGTTCTGACTCAAAGAAAACCTATGTATGACAGAAAGAAACACTGCCTGGTCCTGAGCCGTCCTAACAATCGTTGTTATGCTTGAGTCTGTTGTTGCAGCCACTGTGTCGATCCATCTCTTTGAGAGCCTTCCTCTTTTTCCCTGATCCTCTACCAAGCATGATGTCTTTCTCTAGGCACTGATCCCTCCTAACAAGTCCAAAGTATGTGAGATGTAGTCTCGCCATCCTTGCTTCTAAGGAGCATTCTGGCTGTCCTTCTTCCAAGACAGATTTGTTCATTCTTTGGGCAGTCCATTGTATATTCAATATTCTTTGCCAACACCACAATCCAAAGGCATCAATTCTGCCTTGGTTTTCCTTATTCATCATCCAGCTTTTGCATGCATATGAGGCAATTAAATTAGATGAACAATAATAGTTTTTAAACAATCATTTCTTTGAAACTCTAAAATTGTATTCCTAAAAAGCTAATGGATTTAAAAAAATTTTTTATTGTGCTTTAAGTGAAAGTTTACAAATTAAGTCAGTCTCTCATATAAAAATGTATACGCACCTTGCTATATACTCCTAATTGCTCTCCTGCTAATGTGACAGCACACTCCTTCCCTCGCCTCTATTTTCATGTCCATTCAGCCAGATTCTGACCCCCTCTGCTCTCTCATCTCCCCTCCAGAGAGGAGATGCCAACATAGTCTTACGTGTCTACTTGATCCAAGAAGCTCATTCTTCACCAGTATCATTTTTTATCCCGCAGTCCAGTCCAATCCCTGTCTGAAGAGCTGGCTTTGGGAATGGCTCCTGTCTTGGGCTAACAGAAGGTATGAGGCCCATAACCTCTGGGGTCCTTCTAGTCTCAGTCAGACCATTAAGTCTGGTTTCTTTATGAGAATTTGGGGTCTGCATCCCACCGCTCTCCTGCTCCCTCAGGGGTTCTCTGTTGTGTTCCCTGTCAGGGCAGTCATTGGTTGTAGCCGGGCACCATCTAGCTCTTCTGGTCTCAGGCCAATGCAGTCTCTGGATTATGGGGCCCTTTCTGTCTCTTGGGCTCAAAATTACCTTGTGTCTTTGGTGTTTCAAGCTAAGAGATTTTTTAAAAATCACATTGGGAATGACAACATCCAGGGCCTAGAAGTGAATTACGTTGAAAGTGGTATATGTGAAAACTTGTGGAATGGATCTAAAGTGGTATTTGAATCAAATTTATAGCTTTAAAGAAATTCTTTACCAAAATAATTTGAAAATAACTAAGTTAAACATTCACCTCAAACTAGAATTAAAAAACTGTAAACTTAAAAATGGTAGTAAGAAACAAATAACATAGCAATGAATAACTTTATACTAACAATTTGAAAACTAATATTAAATGTAGCCAATGTTTTAGAAAAAAATTACTGAAAAACAAACAGAAAGCCTTTTACAACCAACTAACCATTGAATTAACTGACAATTAAAAGTTATCTTCTCTCTCCAACTCTGTACCCATCGAAACAAACAAAAAACACCAGGAGCAGACACTTCCTTTCGATAAGAATAGTTTCAGAGAATATAAAAAGAGATACTGACTTTATGAGTTAGTGTAATCTTTTTTTTCTTAAATAATTTTTGTTGTGCTTTAAGTGAAAGTTCACAAATCAAGTCAGTCTCTCACACAAAAACCCATATACACCTTGCTACACACTCCCAATTACTCTCCCCCTAATGAGACAGCCTGCTCTCTCCCTCCACTCTCTCTTTTCGTGTCCTTTTCATCAGCTTCGAACCCCCTCCACCCTCTCATCTCCACTCCAGGCAGGAGATGCCAACATAGTCTCAAGTGTGCACCTGATCCAAGAAGCTCACTCCTCACCAGTATCCCTCTCCAACCCATTGTCCAGTCCAATCCATGTCTGAAGAGTTGGCTTTGGGAATGGTTCCTGTCCTGGCCCAGCAGAAGGTCTGGGGGCCATGACCACCGGGGTCCTTCTGGTCTCAGTCAGACCATTAAGTCTGGTCTTATGAGAATTTGGGGTCTGCATCCCACTGTTCTCCTGCTCTCTCAGGGGTTCTCTGTTGTGTTCCCTGTCAGGGCAGTCACTGGTTGTAGCCGGGCACCATCTAGCTCTTCTGGTCTCAGGATTATGTAGTCTCTGGTTCATGTGGCCCTTTCTGTCTCTTGGGCTCGTAATTGCCTTGTGTCCTTGGTGTTCTTCCTTTTCCTTTGATCCAGGTGGGTTGAGATCAATGATGCATCTTAGATGGCTGCTTGCTAGCATTTAAGACCCCAGACTCCACCCTTCAAAGTGGGATGCAGAATGTTTTGTTAATAGATATTATTATGCCAATTGGCTTAGATGTCCCCTGAAACCATGGTCCCAGACCCCTGCCCCTGCTATGCCAGCCTTCAAAGCAATCAGTTTATTCAGGAAACTGCTTTGCTTTTGGTTTAGTCCAATTGTGCTGACCTCCCCTGTATGTGTGCTGTCTTTCCCTTCACCTAAAGTAGTTCTTGTCTACTATCTAATTAGTGAATGCCACTCTCTCACCCTCCCTCCCCTCCTCGTAACCACAAAAGAATGTTTTCACAGTTTAAACTATTTTTAAGTTCTTGTAATAGTGGTCTTATACAATATTTGTCCTTTTGCAACTGACTAATTTCACTCAGCATAATGCCTTCCAGGTTCCTCCACGTTATGAAATGTTTCACAGATTCCTCACTGTTCTTTATTGATCCGTAGTATTCCATTGTGTGAATATACCGTAATTTATTTATCCATTCATCCGTTGATGGACACCTTGGTTGCTTCCATGTTTTTGCTATTGTAAACAGTGAGTTAGTGTAATCTTGATACCAAAATCAGACTAGGACAGCAAAAGAAAAGAAAATTGTAGACCAGTCTCACTTAAGAACCTAGATGTAAAAATCCTTTAAAATAGCATATCAAATTCAGTAAATTCAAGTGACGTCCTTCCTCCAGCAATGGAAAACTGGTTCAAAATCAAGAAGGAGGTTTAGCATAATACATGACACATGTAGGTATGGAGAAAAAGTATGTAATCAAGGATTGGTGAAGATATGAAGCAAAAGGAATGCTCATAGCATTGAGGCTGTGAATTAGTACCCCTGGTGAGGGTAATTTAGAAAAATATAATAAAGTTGAAGATACACAGACCCTTTAACCCAACAACTCCACTTCTAGCTATATACTCTATTGGCAATGTGGCCTTTGGACCATCGGCTTCACTGGGGAGCTTGTTAGAATGCAGGATCTAAGACCATATCCCAGGTCTGCCGAATCTGTGTTTTAACAAGATCCCCCAGGAACTTGCGAGCCCTGGTCCTGGAGGACACAAGCCCTGGTGCATATGAGGACATGTTGTATGCATGTGTGTTTATTGCAGCATTATGTCTAATAAAAAAATGAAAACAACCCAAATACCAGCATCAGGAAAGCAGGTAAATTTTGGTACTATCATACAATAACATATTATCAAAAATTAAAAAGAGTCATATATCAACATGGATTAAACTCCAAAGCATAATGTTAAACGAAAAACAACAAATTGCAGACTGAAAGGTAGAGTACAACACACTTTATTTGAAGATTAAAAACAAAACAATACGTTGTTTCATTTGGGAATCCATACCTACGTAGCCATAGGCATGTGAGGATACACACCACATTCAAGGCCTGTGTTATCTCTGGAGAGGAGGGGAATTAAGCAGAGAAAGAATTTTGAAAAACAAAGATAGCTATGGTGTTTTGTTGCTTTAAAAATTTCAGAATCAAACATAGCAGTATGTTAAGATACGATAAATTTGGGAGATGGGCAGACATTTATTTACTATGTTATTCCCTATATTTTTCTATATGTTTGAAACAGTTCACAAGGAAAAAAGAATATGAAAAGACAGACAGAACTGTGTCTTCCTTGTCACGGCTTCTCCACTCTTCTCCAATTTGCTGTTTAATGGTCTTTCTCCTACATCTCTGGGTTCCTAGTATGCTCCCCTCTATCAAACTCTCTCCTGTGGAAAGTATCTGAACTCATTCACGAAACCTCTGAATGATAAAATATAATGCCCCTGATAGGGCTATCTTTAAGCTATTAACAGCCTAGATGGAATTAAACCAAAAAGGTGAATGCCTGGCAGATTGTAGACTGGTCACTCAACTCCATGCCAACCCTCCTGGCCCTTGCCATAGTGCAGAACCTGGAAAGCTCACACTACGTTTCTCAGACCTTTACACGTGAGCTTTGTTACATAGGCTAGCGTCCGCCAACGTGCTGCCTTGCCAGAGCAGACCGTGGAAGCAAGGAGCAGGCGGTTTTGCTGCTGCTTCTGTGTTTCTGCCAGCAAAAAGATGACGGGGGGGCGGGGTTTTCCTTGGCAGTAGCGGCCTTAGTTTAGCCCTTAGCTTCACTGATGCATAGAGCCAGTGTGCAGGCATCTGATTTGCTGTGTGGACTGCAGCTGGGGCAGTGTGGTTCAGTAGTTGAAGTTTTTTTTTTTTTTTTTTTTTTAAGTAGTGACCAAAAAAAAAAATCCGTTTATGGAAGTACATAATATACATGTAGAAAAGTACACTTATTACAAGTATATAATGATATATTTTCAGGAGCTGAGCACACCTACGTTCTAGCACCCAGAACAAGAAACAACATTTCCAGCACCCCAGAAGTCCCTCTCGTGCCCCCTTCCAGTCAAGGGTAACTCCCAATGAGGGTAACACTGTCCTGACTTGTAATATCATAGATTAATTTTGGCTGGTTTTGTACATTATTTGAGTGAAACCATCTAATATGTATTCCTTATGTCTGGCTCTTTTGCTCAACATTATTTGTAAGATTCATCCATGTCGTTGCTTATCGTTATAGATTGTTTATTGTCATTGTGAGAGCTGCATGACAACCAGACCACGAACCAGGTGCTGTGGAGTCAAGACTCCCGTGTGTCAGAGCAGAACTTCACCCCACAAAGTCTTCAGTGGCTGACTTTTTGGAAGTAGATCACTAGGCCTTTCTTCCATGGTGCTTCTGGGTAGTCTCGAACTTCCAAACTTTCCGTTAGCAGCCTAGCACATTAAATATTTGCACCACCCCAGGACTCCATGATACCATAGGTTATTTACCTCTCCCACTGCTCATGGGGAAACCCTGGTGGTGTAGTGGTTAAATACTAGAGCTGCTAACCAAGAGGTCAGCAGTTCGAATCTGCCAGGCGCTCCTTGAAAACTCTATGGGGCAGTTCTACTCTGTCCTATAGGGTCGCTATGAGTCGGAGTCGACTGAACAGCAGTGGGTTTTACTGCTCTGGGAATCTGAGTAGATCTATTTTGGGCTTTTACACTAGTGCTGCTAAGAACATTTTAGCGGATGGCTTTTGGTGAGTACAGGTATGATATTGCTGGGTGGTCGTGCATGCATGGTAGATACGAGGGCAGTGACTTCTTGATTCTCCATTTCCAGATGGTTACAGACATGGCAGTTCCAGTGGCCCACTTCCATGGAGTTGTTCCGGAAGTCATTCCTAAAAACTCAGCCTAAAGCCTGCTTCTCCAAAACTTGTAAAGGTGCTCTAAGCACCTAAGGGACTTTAGTAAATCTGTTTCTCCTGGTTTTTGTTATATGCAACTGATCACAAACCATTAAAAAAGATATTTGCCATTTTTTCCAGTGTGGCCACCTTCAGTTTGCTAGTTGAAGCGCCCCTCATTATAGTCTCATGGGTTCCTGTTCTAGATTGTCATTCTAGGTGGATGCATTTTTCTGCTAAGCTCCTCTTTTCTCCAAAGCTGCCTGCTGGTTTTATGTCTGTTTCAATCTATCCTATTTTGTTTCAAGGCCTTTTACCAATATGGCAGCATGCTACATTTTCAAAGCAGCACAACTCAAGTAACAAATCCAATCTGCTTTTAAACAGTGGATTTCTTTTTTTTTTAGCCTTACCAAAAAATGGTGTTTAAGTGAATTCTGGTGGTTATTCCTTTCTCTTTATAGAGGAAGCTCAAGCCTTGGCAAGCAGTCTGGCAATCATTTAATTGTAAGTGTCTGACTAACATAAAATACTTCTTGGATGGATAATCATGCAAGTACGAACATTACTTGGCCTAAAGTTTTTTTTTTTAATAAATAATATTGTAGTTTCATTTTTCTAGACCTTATGACCACAAGCTTGAAAAAATGATAACTATCCACCTGAATATAAAAATGATAGCTTGACATATGCTTACTAAATTGAGAATTTGTTTTTAAATCTCAGTACCATTCTGCACTAATATGAATGGTAAATATCAAAATATGTGTATGAGTATACTTTTATATATATACATGCATTTTACAGTACCTAATGGTTAATGGTTATTCACTAAAAAGTAACTCTAGAGCCCAGACAAGGAGAAGAGCAGTATGTTTCACCATGTAGAGAAAACAATGGTCTAGATGTCCCAGGTTCTCCCCTCAAGGAGCTTCTAGTCAAGAGCAAAACAGAACATGCCCACAAATAGCTGCAGTGCAAGAAAGAATAAGAAAAAATCCATGTGGCTTGGTCTGGAGGTTTTGAGTCATAGTTTAACGGCCTGACATCCACTTAATTGGCCTAGTATTGTGTTTGGCGCTTCTGTTCTACCACCTACATCGTTGTGTAGTGCCTGGGGTCTTAAAAGCTTGTAAGTGGCCATCCAAGGTACAATTCATCTCTATTCACCTGGAGTAACAGAGGAGAGTCAGGAATAGGAGGAGGAAATGGAATGTGTGGATAACTGTCTCCCTGAACTACTGCCTCCCTTGCCCAGAGACCAGAAGAACTTGATGGCACCCGACTACCATTACTGAATGTTTTGATCAAGGATTTTATGGAAGAATCCTGATCAAAAAGGGGAAAATGCAGAACAGAATTTCATATTCTCATGGAATTCAGACTTTCTGGAGCCATGGAGGCTGGATGAATCCCCTAAACTATTGCCCTGAGATAATCTTTAAAATTTAAACCAAAAATATCCCCTTAAGTCTTCTTAAAACCAAAACAATAGCCTAGCTTAACTAGTAAAGAACATCTGCCTTGAGCATTGTGCTCTTTTAAGCGCTATCTATATCAGATCAAATTGATAATAACAACTGAAAAGATTAGACAGGAACCTTAGGGGGCAGTGAATTTATGTTAATAGGGGAGGAACAATTTGGAAAAGGAGGGTGAGAAGGGTTGCACAACTTGATGAATGTAATCAGTGTCACTAAATGGTACTCGCAGAAATTGTTGAATTGTGTATGTTCTGCTGTGTATATTCTCAACCACAACAATAAAAATAAAATAAAATAAAAGAAAGAAAAAATCCATGGGGGTTATACAGACAAGGTAATATTAAGGTTTAGGAAATGAGAGAAAACTTCCAGCTGGAGTTCTTTGTGGAGGAAACATTAAAGGACATACAGATGAAGGATAGAAGGCTTCCAAGACGAAAATTTGAAAAGTAAATATTGAAGATATTTTCCATTACAAAACAGTCCTAGTTATTTGATACTTAAATAGATATTATGTCATTGTTGTATCAACTGAACGTTGACTTGTGACAGTCATAGGATTATAGATGTCATCTAATTCAACCCCTGGTGTTACAGATGAAATGACAGAGATAAGGGATGAATCTGAGGTCACATTGTGGCAGATCCAGGACTTGGATTAAATCTGCAGACTCTCAGCCCAACCCTATTTCCTCCACATGCACTATTCTCTGTGACTTGGACCAATTTTACTTTTTAATAATGGAATATTTTGAAAAGAATTTGTTATTCATAATCCCAAATTATCTAGAAAGTGAGTTAAATATACAGATATCAGCTCATAGTTCTCACAATGACATCCGTCATAACTTGTCAAGTTCTTAACTTCTGCGACCTTAATTGCAAGTAACGTCCAATGCTAAGTTATATACTGATGTGTGACCTAAGCACCCCCCCACCCCCCACTAATACAAGGTTTGAAAATCAAATTCTCCTGCGAGAAGCTACGTGTTCATTCAGGCATCTCATAATCATATTATCTGTTCAATTCTGGATGTCCAAGACGGAGTACAAGATTGTCGAATTCCTTTCAGCTCCAAACTTCTGTGAGTTATCTTACATGTTGTCACTCCCTTTTTATTATTAGTCATGCTCTTTGGAAAACAGCATGCTTTGGGGAACTGTATCAGGTAGGGTCCTGACAGGAAGTAGAGACACTCAACTGGCATTTTTTAAAAAAAGACTTCTGAATGAAGGTGCTATTTTTAAAAGAATAGGGAGCATTGAGGGAACCAACAGAGAATGTTGCGGCACTTAAGGGTTAGTGACAGAAGGAAACTGTTACCACCCTTAAGCTGAGGTGTTACCAGAGCCTGCCTGGTTGATAGAGAGTTGTAGAAAGGGGCTGCCTGACAAGATCTATAGTCACAGAAGTGTACGGCCACTGCAGAACCAAAGTCAAGCAGTAAACCTTCTCTCTAGAGCCCTGGTGGCGCAACGGTTAAGAGCTTGGCTGCTAACCAAAAGGTTGGCAGTTCGAATCCACCAGCCGTTTCTTGGAAACCCTCCTATAGGGTCTTTGACGGCAACAGGTGTGATTGTTGATGTTTCTGTCCTCCCATCCTCCCATCTCTGGCCTGTGCCTCTCTGCAGGTGAATGGAACTGACAGAAAAATGAAAAGGGAGCCCAGATCATTCAGTCCATAGAAGTCATCCTTCCAGGTTGAGAAAAATCCTGGGGGTGCATGGATAACATTTAGCATAGGAAATCAGCCTAGGGCTCAAAATAAGAGACTAGTGGATTCCAGGAGTGTCACGGATGTGTTGATTTTTAAAAAGCCCATTGGCCTTTGTAGTTTCATGTAGCATAAATTCCATTTACTTCCATCAAAAATCTAGTGTATAGAACAGCTGGTATCACATAAATACTATTGCACAAGAGGGGTTTGGATTAACTGGTGATCTCATGTGTAATCTGTAGCTAGTCATGTTCTCTGGGAATGATTTACAAAAAAAAAAAAAAAAAAATTTTTTTTTTCTAGGCTACATTAGTTTTTCCACCAACCTATTTACTGTACTATGAGCTCTCTGGGGCATGGACTTTTTCTTCTTTTCTGAAAGTCCAGCAACTAGAACAGAGAGCCAACTGATAAGTATGCATCGGACTATAAGTTATATAACATTTAACTAAAATATGCCTAATATTACCAGAGATATCATTGATAATATAAATATATTAGATTTTTTGAATTTCCATTACATTTTGCTCCCAATATTTCTGGTGTCATATTTTATAAATAAATATATTCATTTATAATTTATCAATGGACAAATAAAAATCACTCAAGTATTATCTTCATACAGGATTTTTTATTTTTGCTATTTTGTGAAAGGTATGATATCAGTTAAGTAAACATTTTGACCAATATAAATATTAGGGGATTAAATATTGAAATAAAGTATGGTAAATACTTTAACGATAAACCAAAGGTCCTAGACTTGTAAGAAACGGAAATACATAAAGCTTAATAAAGAGGAAGTCAAATTGTTATTACTCATAAATGATACAATTATGTATGTAGAAAGTATAAAACCAAACCAAACCCATTGCCATCGAGTTGATTCTGACTCATAGCGACCCTAAAGGACAGAGTAGAACTCCCGGTGGATTTGAACTGCTGACCTTTTGGTTAGCAGCCATAGCTCTTAACCACCATGCCACCAAGGTTTCCAGAAAGTATAAAAGAATGCACAAATAAATTATTTGAATTAATATGAAATTTAGCAAGTTTGTAGAATCAATATTAAAATATCATTTGTATTTTACATACCAGAAATAATCACTTAGAAAATAATATTTAAAAGGGTGATAGTATATATAAAATCATGAAATTATAAATTAAATAAGAATAAATCTAATAAAAAATGTATGAGAACTTTTTGGAGAAATTATAAAATGTTATGGAGTTTAAGAACACCTAATAAATTATATATACATCATGTTCATGAATTGAAAGTGTTATAAATAGTCTCAAACTCACGTCAAATTCATCTATGGATTCAATGTAATGAAATTGGATTTTTTTTTTTGGTGTGAAGCTTGACAATATGATTCCAAAATTTATACTGAAGTGTGAAAGTCTAAGAAAAGCCAAGACTTCTTAAAGTAGAAAAAAAAAAAAAAGATGAGGGACTTCCCTTGCTAAATCAAAACTGAAAGCTGTAGTAATTGAGACTATGTTGCATTGAGTCAGGCAAACACAAACAGATGAATGGGATACATTAGATAGCCCACTAACCGACTTATTCATATGTATACATTTAACATATGACAAAGGGAGAAAGCAGAGCAGTAAGGAAATAATCAGTGAACAAACTTTTAATGAATGGTGCTTAACGATCGGATAGTCATAATGAAAAAAAATTTTAATTGAATCTTTACCTCATGCTGTTCATAAAAATCAATTCCAACTAAATTGAAGACTTAAATATATAAAGCAAAACTGAAGCTTTTTAGAAGATTACTAACTTCATGACCTTGGGTAGGGAAATATTTTTTAAGTAAGATCTCCCCAGAAAGCACCATTTATAAAAGAAAAGGCTAATACTTTTGACTATATTAAAATTAATATTCTGTTTCTAAAATTAAGTTTGCTGAAAGATAACAAAGAGAACAAAAAGACTTTATTTTTTAGAGAGAATGGAGAGGATATCTGCAATACATGTAATTAACAAAGGATTAGTATACTGAATACATAAAGAGCTGTCAAGAAACAATATGAAAAAGACAAATAACATTATAGAAAAATGGGGAAAGGACTTTGTAAGGAATTTCACAATAGATGGAATCCAAATGTACAATAACTGAAACACCCATTGCCGTCGAGTTGATTCCAACTCATAGCAACCCTACAGGACAGAGTACAACTGCCCCACGGGGTTTCCAAGGAGAGGTTGGTGGATTGTAACTGCTGACCTTTTGATAGCAGCCGTAGCTCAACCACTGTGCCACCAGGGCTCCAAATGCAAAATAAGCATATGAAAAGGTGTACAATATCGTTAGTATTCATGAAAATGCAAATTAAAACCCCAATAATAAATCATTACACACCCAACAGATTAGCAAAATTTAAAAAAACTGATAATACTGTTATTGATTGAATTATATTCCCCCCAAATACGTGTCGAAGTCCTAACCTGTAAATATGACCCTATATGGAAATGGGGATTTTCTTTTGTTATGTTAAAGTCATACCAGAACACTGTGGGCCCTAAAACTAATCACTTCTAAGTGGTACCTTATAAAAAGAGCAGAATAGACATAAAGACACACACAGGGAGAAGACAGATGCCAAGTGAGGACCTGTCCAAAGTAAAGGATCACCAGCAGACACCAGAAACCAGGAAAGAGGCCTGCAGAAGGATCTGACACAGCCAAGTCCCTCATTTGGACTTTTAGCCTCCAGAACTGTGAGAAAATAAATTGCTGTTCTTTAAAGCCACCCACCCTGTGGTATTTTGTTATGGCAGACCTAGGAAACTAAGATAAAACCAAGTGCTGACGAGGATGTAAAGGAATGAATTCTAATACTCTGCTTTGTGGGACGGTAAATTGAGTCAACCTCTTTGGAAAACCATTTAGCAATGGTTAATAAAGTTGAATGTAGGTATAACATGTATGATACAGCAGGGGTTCTTAAAAAGCGAGGTCTACATACTTCTGGGCAGCTCTAAGACCTTTTTAAGAGGTCTGCAAGGTGAAAACTATTTTCTTAACTATATTAAGATGATGTTTGCCTTTTTCTGCATGCAGACATTTGCATTGATTTGGTGCAAACGCAGTGGTGGAGAAAATGGTACTTAGCATGAGTTAAACTGTAATAGAGGCCATTGAGAAGTTTCTGGGTTTGCAAACGATTAAGAGTTCAACTATTAACTGAAAGGTTAGTTGTTGGAACCCACCCAGGGGCATCTCAGAAGACCCTATGGAACAGTTCTACTCTGCACACATGGGTCTCCATGAGTCGGGATTGACTTGAGGGCAACTAACAACAGAGGCTATTGTATTCTTCACTGTCCAGCACTGTCTTAGTTATCTAGGATTGCTATAACAGAAATACCACAAGTGGATGGCCTCAACAAACGGAAGTTTATTCTTTCACAGTCTAGTAGGCTAGAAGTCCAAATTCAGGGCATCAGCTCCAGGGGAAGTCTTTCTCTGTCGGTTATGGAGGAGGTCCTTGCCATCAACCTTCCCTTGATCTAGGAGTTTCTCCACGCAGGAACCCCGGGTCCAAAGGACACGCTATGCTCCCAGTGCTACCTTCTTGATAGTATGAGATCCCCATGTCTCTTCGCTCACTTCTCTCTTTTATATCTCAAAAGATGTTGGCCTAAGACCCAACCTAATCTTGTAGACTGAGTTCTGCCTCATTAAAATAACTGCTGCTAATCCCATCTCATCAACATCATAACCCAGAAAACCCATTGCCAGCGAGTCAATTCTGACTCATAGCAGCCCTATAGGACAGAGTAGAACTGCCCCATAGGGTTTCCAAAGAGTGCCCAGTGGATTCGAGCTACCGACCTTTTGGTTAGCAGCCTTAGCTCTTAACCACTACGCCACCAGGATTTCCATTGTCATAGGGATAGGCTTTACAACACATAGGAAAATCACCTCAGATGACAAAATGGTGGGCAATTACACAATACTGGGGATCATGGATTAGCCAAATTGATATACATATTTTGGGGGGACACAATTCAGTCCATGATAAGCACTCACAGTAAAGTTAAAACAAAAAGCTAGCTTTGTTTTAAAATGTCCTTGATAAAATAGTCAATATTAATTTTATTAAATCTTTATCCTTGAGTACGTGCCTTCTTAATAGTCTGTGTGACACAGTGGAAAGTACACATAAAGCGCGTCTGCTGCACCCTGAAGAATGGTGGCTGTCTCAGAGAAAAGCACGTGTGAGCCTGAGTCGCCACCTCAACTGTCACTGTTTTCCATGGAACACCATTTTTACTTGAATGACCAACAGTCAAGTTATGGTTAATCAGGCTTGGCCTTCTGGCAGACATTTTCTTGAAAAGGAATGATGTGAGCTTGCCAAGAAAAACATCTGACCGTATTTGTTGACAGTATTTGTCTGACAGTATTTGATAATATTCAATCTTGAAAGTGAAAATTAGAATTTTGGGAAACTTGTATCAGCCACTATGAGCGTGGGAGTTTCCCAATGCTTAGACTTTTCTGATGAACTCAGTAGTGATTTTGATAACTGTAGTTTTTAAAAATATTCTGTAATGAAATGGCCAACATTTGGAAGATCTGCATAACTCAGTGAACCAATAGTTTACAAATGACCAAGGCATAATGGTACAAAATCATGCATGAGTGGAAGATCCACTTAAAGTGAGAGACAAATGGATATTAATACAGCAAAGTACAAAAAAGCTCACTGATGTGATTTTGGCTTACGCATTGCAACAAACCTTTAAGAAACCACCTCTTAGCGAGCTCTGGCGCAGTATCAAGAAGGGTATCCGTAATTAACTGAAAAGGCTATTAAAATACTTCTTTACCACTGTGCCACTGGGCTCCTTTTTCCAGCTACACATCTGAACAAGGCTGAGTTTTCTTCACAAACTCCAGTCAAAACAAAGTATTGCAAATAGATTAAATGCAGAAACAGATATAAGAACCTACCTATCTTCATTAAAATACAAAAAAAGGAAAAGAACACAATGCTTCTCATTATTTTGTTTTGTTTTGGAAACTGTACTTATTTTTCATAAATATATCTTGTGCATTTTAATATAAAATGAGTTTACAGTTGTTATTTTTAATAAATTAAATAAATATTTAAAAGTTTCTGTTTTAATTTATCATATGGTAAATATTATCCACATAAACAAAAGCTCTTTGAGGTCCTCAGTAATTTTTAAGAATGTTAAAAGGATCCTGAAGCCAAAAATTTTGAGAACCACTACGTATACGAACCAGGAAACTTGTGCGGGGAGGGATATTCACAGCAGCCTTGTTTACAATCATCAGAAGCTAGAAACACACCGTTATAGCTCAGTAATGAAGTCACTCCTGAGGTTCACCCTTCAGCCAAAGATTGGACAGGCGCATAAAACAAAACGAGACTAAGTGGACACACCAGGCCAGGGTCAAGGACGAGGAGGCAGTAGCGGACTGGAAAGCTGGTAATGGGGAACCCAAGATCGAGAAGGGAGAGTATTGACATGTCGTGGGGTTGGCAACTAATGTCACAAAACAATATGTGTATTAATTGTTTAATAAGAAACTAGTTTGCTCTG
The DNA here is from genome assembly GCF_030014295.1 of Loxodonta africana. Taxonomy (NCBI): domain Eukaryota; kingdom Metazoa; phylum Chordata; class Mammalia; order Proboscidea; family Elephantidae; genus Loxodonta; species Loxodonta africana. The sequence goes on from NC_087356.1 coordinate 14,938,654, forward strand.
TAAACCTTCATCTAAAGCACAATAAAAATAAAAAGACGCTAGAAACAATCTAACTTGCCAAATAGTAGAATGGGTAAATAAATTTGAGGGTATTCATACAATGAAATATTATTAAGCAATGAAAATTAACAAACTAAACTAACACATAATATGGATAAATCTTAAAAGGCATAATATTGATCAAAAGGACAGACAAAAAAGAATACATACAGTATAATTCAATTTTTATAAAGTTTACAACCTGGTAAAACTAACTTATACTGCTTGAGGACACATACGTAGGTCCCAAAAAAAACCAAACCCATTGTCAAGTCAATTCCAACTCATAGTGACCCTATAGGACAAAGGAGAACTGCCTCATTGAGTTTCCAAGGAGCGGCTGGTGGATTTGAATTACCAACCCTTCGGTTATCTGCCATAGCACTTAACTACTACGCCACTACGGTTTCCACATACGTATGTAGTAAAGTTTAAAATAAAAGTCAGGGTATTTGTCACCTCCCAGAAGGAAGGAGGGATGATAACCAAGCTGGGGCAAACATAGGTCTTCTGGAATATTGGTAGTGTTCTAACTACCTAGATTAAGAGGTTGGCTGCTAACCAAAAAGTAGGCAGTTCAAATCCACTAGGTGCTCCCTGGGAACTCTATGGGACAGTTCTACTCTGTCCTATAGCGTGGCTATAAGTTGGAATCAACTTGACAGCAATGGGTTTTTAGTCTCACAGGTGGTGGTTAGACAGGTTTAAACTTCAAAAATACTCTATACTCTACATACATGCTGAATACATACTTTTAAAGCACATATTTCACAGTAATTTTGAAATACAGGTATACTTAAATTTCTGGAAATGTGCTGGTCAAATGTCCATTAAAAACATGGCTAAACCAAGAGACAGAAAGGGCCACATGAACCAGAGACCTACATCATCCTGAGACCAGAAGAACTAGTTGGTGCCCGGCCACAATCGATGACTGCCCTGACAGGGAGCACAGCAGAGGACCCCTGAGGGAGCAGGAGATCAGTGGGATACAGACCCCAAATTCTCATAAAAAGACCAAACTTAATGGTCTGACTGAGACTCGAGGAATCCCGGCGGCCATGCTCCCCAGACCTTCTGTTGGCCCAGGACAGGAACCATCCCCGAAGACAACTCATCAGACATGAAAGGGACTGGTCAGCGGGTGGGAGAGAGACGCTGATGAAGAGTGAGCTAATTATATCAGGTGGACACTTGAGATTGTGTTGGCAACTCTTGTCTGGAGAGGGGATGGGAGGATAGAGAGAGAGGGAAGCCAGCAAAATTGTCAAGAAAGGAGAGACTGAAAGGGCTGACTCAAGAGGGGGAGAGCAAGTGGGAGTAGGGAGTGAGATGTATGTAAACTTATATGTGACAGACTGATTGGATTTGTAAACGTTCACTTGAAGCTTAATAAAAGTTATTAAAAAAAAAAAATGGCTAAAATATATGAAAGAAGAAATCTTGAGAGACAAGTAGAACATTGAACCCAGCTTTCACCCTGAGGGCTATTGCTGAACCCAGGTAACCTTTAGCTACAATTTGCATGGCCTAGCAGGACAGAGGGGACAGAAGACAAAGCTTCAGGCACATTTTAGGTGGGAAGTCAAATAGGAGGCCCTTCTCATAAGTGGGAAAGCCAATGGGGTTTCCTTTTAGGGAAAGTCAACTAGAAATAAACCTGCTGCCCAAAGGACAACAAGGAATATTGTTTTTCTCAAATCTTGACACTGGGTTCAGGGGAAGGACATCTACTCCTGTGACCGTGACTCATAAGCCAGGCCTCCCAGCAGTTTGCAGCCCAAATTCCTACTATCTTTTTGGTCCAAAAACCTTAAGCCAAAAATTGAGTTTAAAATGGATCTGGGTAATAATGACCCCACGTGCTTGAAGGACCAGATGGAAATCATTTCAGAAGGAACTCGTCTTCACCCCATATCCAGGTAACTGAGCTCACAGTCTTTTGACAAAACACAAGAAAACAAGACACCAAGTATAAGAGCCTGCAGAAATTACAGAGAGTACAATCAGACCCCAAATTCAGATACTGAAATTATCTGACATAGGATATTAAAAAATACATTTAATAGTTTTAGAAATTAAAAAAAAAGGAATTAAAAATATGAACAAAGAACAAGAAACATAAGCTGACTAAGCTGTTTTGAAAAAGAACTGAACAAAACTTTTATAAACGACCTGTATGATAACTGAAACTTTAAAAAACTAGCTTAACCAGAAGAAGGGAAAAATGAACAGGAAGATACATTTGAAGAAATTATCTAGAATGCAGCTCAGAAAGACAAAGATCTTTTAACGTTAAAAGAGGTTAAGAGAAGGGGACACCAAAAGAGGGTGCAGTGTGCACATCTTGACAAAGGTAAACTATGTCACAAAGAAGTACACAAGAAAAAAGGGCCTCTTGGTCATTGCCATGGTATATATAATTTTGCAACAACAACCAAAAAATATATGTGTGTATATGTATTATGTATATGCATGTATGCTACTGTATGTACATTAATTCATATATATAATAAAGCACATAGGGGACACAGTTACGGCTACTTCTTAGACATAGCCAACCTCCTCACGGAATTACTTTTCTGTGTTTGAAGGCTTAGGACCATAGTCTTGTGGGACAATTCTATCAATATAGGTCATAAAATTTATGTTCTACATCCTAGTTTGGTGAGTAGTGTCTGGGGTTTTGAAAGGTTGTGAGCAGCCATCTAAGATACAACTCATTTGGAACAAAAGAGAAGAAGGAAACCAAAGACTCAAGAAACTAGTTTACAGGACTACATTCTACACAAACCATGGCCTCATCTACCCTGCGACCAGGAGAACTAGATGGTGCCTGGCTACCACTAACAACCATTCTGATCAGGGCCACAATAGATGGATCCTCACAGCATGGAGAAAAAATGTGGAACAGAGTCTCAAATTCTTTAAAAAATCCAGACTTAATGAATCAGTTGAGACTGGAGGACTCCCTGAGACTGTTGTTTGGAGATACTCTTTAAACCTTGAACTGAAACTAATCCCTGAGGTCACCTTGTAACTAAATAGCAGGTTGGCTCACAAAATAAAAAATATCACCCATAAGTATTGTGCTCCTTTAAACAATCATCTATATGAGACCAAATAGTCAACAATTACTTTAAAACAAGGATGAGAAGGTAAGGAGGCAGGGAAAGTAGATTAATGGAAACACAACAACCAGAATGGAAATAATGTGAATGTTCATACATTGTGAAGTATGTAACCAATGTCACTGAAAAATTTGTATAGAAATTGTTGAATGGGAACTTAAATTGCTATGTAAACCTTCACTGAAAACATAATAAAATAATATTTTTTAAAATTAATAAAATCATATTTTTATATATATATGAGGTTAAGAAATATGAAGGCTAGAATGAGATCAAACATACATCTGTTTGGAGTTCTAATAGGAGAAAATAGAGAAAAGGGTAAAAGACAATATTCAAAGAAATAATGGCTGGGAATTTACCTGAACTGATGAAAAACAAGCAGAAAAAATAAATTGAAACCCACGCCCACATAAAAAAAAAAAAGAAACCCAGGCCCACATGCATCATAGTAAAACTGCAGAACATCAAATACAAAGAGGAGATAGTAAAATAAGCCATAGAGAAAAGACACATTATTTCTTAAAAAAAAAAAAAGGACCATCAGGCTGACAGCTGATCTCTTGATAAGAACTAGAAGGCAGTGGGATGATAGCTTCAATGTGCTCACAAAAATAACTGTCAGCTAAAATTATAAATGAAACTAAGATGTCTTTCAGGAATAAGGGCAAAATAAAGACACTTTCAGACAAATAAAAACTGAGGGTTTGCCTCCAACACAGTTGCGCCTTAAGGAAAATACTAGTATTCAGGAAGAACTAAAGGAATCCCAAGTAGGAGAAGGTCTGAGATGCAAGTGGTGAGGTGTATGTTGGTGTGTATATTTGGGCAAGTCAAAAGAATACTGTATTTTGACTGCGTAATACAATAATAACAATGACTTGTGACGTTAAAAATTAAGAGAACTAACATAGGAAGGAGACTGGTATGGAATCTTAATTCCTATACTTGTGGAAAGGAGCCCTGGTGGCGCAATGGTTAAGCACTCAGCTGATAGCTAGAAGGTTGGCAGTTTGAACACACCAGAGACTTGTCATGAAAAAAGACCTGGAGATCTGCTGCCATAAAGTTTACAAAAACCAAATCGAATCTGTTGCCATCGAGTTGATTCGGACTCCTAGTTAGTCTATAGAACAGAGTAGAACTGCCCTATAGGGTTTCCAAGGAGCAGCTGGTGGATTGGAACTGCTGACCTTTTTGGTTAGCAGCCGAGCTCTTAACCACTGTCCCACCAGGGTGCTCCATAAAGATTACAGCCTAGGAAACCCTATGGGGCAATTCTACCCTGTCATATAGGGTTGCTTGCATGAGTAGGACTTGACTCAACAGCACATAACAACAACATACCTGTGGATACAATCCTGTTTTGAAATAAGGTTTTCTTTGTTATGTTAATGAGGCCATACTAGTGTCGGGCTTGTTCTAAACCTAATCACTTCTAAGTTGTGAAAAGAGCAGATTAGGTGCAGGAAGCAAGCAAAAGTGGGGAGAAGATCGATGCCATGTGAGGGTCATCAAGGAGCTGAGGACATGGGCTACAGAAGCTGAGACAGGATCTTTCCAACAGAGCTGACAGAGAGAGCCTCCACCTGGAACCGGTGCCCAGAACTGGACTTCTAGCCTCCTAAACTGTGAGAAAATAAATTTCTGTTCTTTAAAGCCACTCACTTGTGGTATTTTTGTTTCTGCAGCACTCGGAAGCTAAGACATTAAACTAAGATGATCATTAAAAAATGATCAATGTTTACTATAATAATTAGTAGTATTATATGTTGGAGTCCTGGTAGCATAGCGGTTAAGAGCTCAGTGCTAACAAATCAGCCAGCAGTTCAATTCCACCAGCCGCTCCTTGGAAACTTTGGAGACCCTACCCTGTCCTATAGGAGGGGCACTATGAGTCGGAATCGACTCCAGGGCACCTAACAATAAGTGGCAAAAAGAACAGTTTTTGAATGTTAGTGATCTACGTCTCTACCCACTTTATGGAAGTCCAGTGTTTATCAGAAGTGGGAGAAATACTGGCATGCTGTATTTCATCATCCATTCATTCAATCATCAAACATTCGCGGAGTGCTCGAGTGACTGGCAGAGCCACATCTTAAGGATATTTTACCCATTGTTCAAAAGTCGAATCAGATGTCACACCCTAAAAGGGTGCTGAGGTCAAAGCCAAACTGAGTTGTCCAACCCTCCCTAAGCTGGGTTGAAAGAAGCCAAGACAAAGGAGAAGCAGCTGGAAATCAGTAAAGATGACTTGTGAAGATGAAGTGAAAGTGCTCTTCTTTAAAATAATAATTCATTCAATCAATACTCATTGAGTGCCAATTAGATGTCATGCACTTTGCTCAGTGCCAAGTTATAAACCCGAATAAGATATGCTCCTCATTCCAAGATACTTACAGGCTGGCCCTGGGACGTAGTAAGAAAACACAGAATTTGGTACAGTATTACTGAGAGTCTGATGATGGCTTAGATTTTTTTTTTCCACTGAGAAGAGATGTCAAGATATATATATTTTTCCTTTTAAAAAATATTGTACATCAACATATATATCATATATCCTGATACAATGCACCGAAAAGAACAAATTACTTCTAAGACCTCTCTGCCAAAAGTGCATAACCTGAGCTGGACGATGAGGAGAGATTTGACAAGCCTAAACTGAGCAGCATTCTATCACATATGGAGCCATGGTAGCGCAGCGGGGTTCACAGTCTGGCTGAGAACTAAAAAGGTCAGCAGTTCGAATCTGCCAGCAGCTCCTTGGAAACCCTATGGGGCAGTTCTGCTCTGTCCTATAGGGTCGCTGTGAGTCGGGATCAACTCAACAGCAGTGGGTTCTACAAACTGGTATGTTGCCTTCAAGTGTCAATATCATAAAGGCAAAGACTGAGGAAGTACTCCAGATTAAAGGAGACTCAAGAATCAAGACAACTGAATATACACACATTCAGATTTTTCTTTTGCTTGACATTATTGAGACAATTGGTCTGAATAAGCTCTGTAGATTATAACAGTATTGTGTCAAAGCTAATTTCCTGATCTTGACCATTGTTCTGTGGTTATGTAAGAGAATGTCCTTGCTTTTAGGAAATACGCACTAAACTATTTAGGCTAAGGGGCAGGGTCTCTGCAATTGACTCTCAAATGATCCAGAAAAAAAAGAATAGAAAAGGATAAAGCAAAGGTGGTAAAGCGTTAACATTTGAGGAATCTGGATGAAAGATGTAAGAGAATCCTTAACACTATTATTGCAATTTACATAAAAATAAAAGGGTAAAAAAACAAAAGCAACAGTTAAGATACAGGCTTTTCAATACGACTCCCGGCACTTACTAAGAGCAAGTTATGGTCATTTAAAGAAAAGGGTAAGCACTAGGATGGCTCTTTGAAAAGTTTCCAGATGAGGTTTAGCTTTCTCTTGAAACTTTCATTTTGATTCTCTCCCATAAAAGCAAGGTCAACTCCCAGGTTTCCCACCAGGTGTGCGACTGTATGTATTTGGGCTGTTTTCTGTTTTGTTTTGTCCCCCGTCCCGAACCTGGTTTTAAAGGTGACCTCCTGAGTGTGACTGAGCCATCAGAGGATAACAGCGATGTCATTACCAGCTGTCTGTGACCTCATTTAAGTGACTAGTTTAAAAATCAATCCAGTTAGATTTAGCTTTCAAACATATGTCAATAGAATCAATTCCTGACTGCCCATATGTCTTAGTCAGTGTTCTCTAGAGAAACAGAACCAGTGACAGATGTGTGTGTATATATTCTGTTGCTATTGAGTCAGTACCGACTCACGGCGATCGTCTACATTACAGAGTAGAACTGTTCCACAGGGTTTTCTTGGTTGTAATCTTCATGGAAGCAAATTACCAGGCCTTTCTTCTCCAGGACCACTGGGTGCGTTCAGACTGCCAACCTTTAGGCTAGTAGCCAATCATAAACCACTTGGGCCACCCAGGGACCTTCATAGATACATGGATGGATAGAAGGATGGTTGGATACTGAGACAGACAGACAGACAGAGATTTACCTCAGGGAATTGGCTCACAGGTAGCCCAAGTGGAGACTCCTATAGGCTTTCATTCCAAAATCTCTAGATCAAGCAACGAGAAGGGTGCAGAGTAAAGTTCTGCCAAAATATCTATTTATATTTTGGAGGCACAACACACCCTAGAGGAACGTCCTTTTTAACTGACTGATTGATCGCATTGCATTAGGTTACATTGTTTTAAGGAAATTATATTACAATTTACACTATGGAACTCAACTAGACTAGCGTTTGGCCATCATACCATGTAAGATATTTTCAAAGATGGTTTGTATAAACCCAACCCAAAAAACAGCAGTTCAAAAAAATATATATTTTTTTTTCAATGGAACATCAGCAATAGTGCTCCCTTTACCCAATTATCTTTTTGATTCTCTTAATGGCTCATTCATGAGGGCTTGATCTCCACGATTAGGGTGGAGGAAAGAAAAACTGTTTAAATGGCTAGAAAATTGTATTTCTGAGCTGATCTTGCAACATTCCCTGGTTCTTCTGCCAAGCCCCCGAGATGTTTCATGGAGAAATTCAATGGAGATTGGAACCTTTTCCAGCCTCTAGTAGTGGCCTGGCTATGCTCCAAAATAAAGCCTACACCCAGGAGATGTTGCTACTGGCCAAATTCCATTCCAGTGGATATGAGGGCAATCTAAAAGAAATGTTGCCTGGATTTCCCATTGAATGTTATTTGAAGGATGAGGTTAGTTGCCTAATACTTGGATTTCTTTTAGGTTTCATATGTCAAGGTAGTTTGATCAGAAGCAGCCACTCGTTTGCTGAGAATCAAATTTTTTCAAGTTCTTTCATTCTCCACTATTTTCAGAAATGAGAAATTAATAGCAGTCAGTGATGGATTTAAGCATTAGGCCGAATCTATGTTCAGAATAAAGCAGCTGTTTCCTTCAGACACACTGGACATTGTGATAGAATGCTTCTAGAATCTTCCACAGGTGTCAATTACATAGTTATTTGGCTGTGGAAATCATGTTAGGGGTCTCAATATTGAGACTCTGACCTGCCTTTTACAAAAGGTTGCTACTGGTCATTCATGTTTTTAACAGTACAGAAGAGACCAGTCCCTGGAGAAGAACATCATGCTTGGTAAAGTAGGGAAAAAAAAAAAGTAGAGGGTGAGCAAAAAAGAGGAAGACCCTCAATGAGGTGGATTGACACAGTGGCTGCAACAGTGGGCTCAAGCGTAACAAGGATGGCACAGGATCGAGCAGTGTTTCGTTCTGTGGTACACAGGGTCGCTATGAGTTGGAACCAACTCGATGGCACCCAACAACAACAGATTAAAAGTAAAAGAGAATCAAAGGAACTGCTTTCTCAGAAAGGGTTAGGGATTTCTCTTTCCTTCTTCTGCCATCTCTTTTTTTTTCCTAAAAGAATGCACTAAGCAGAATGGAACATTCATTGAATGCTTAGAAATTATGTTTTCAAAGCTCTGAATCTCATTTAATACTTCATTTTTTCCTCACAATAGCTCTGAACAGCGAGCAAGCATCACAGGATAGCTTTTCTAAAAACAGCTAAACTCAAGCAGGAGCAGAGTACGTTACTTACCAAGGGCCACCACAACACTGCATCCCTCAGTGTGTTACTGTGATACCCACGCAGGATTGCCCGGGTTTCAACTGGCCCTGTATGAATCACTGTCATAGTCAGCCTTTCTAAAACGGAGGTTCAGATTCTTGGGCTCTGTTTTCATCCTGTCTGATTCTTGTTTACTGAACAGTCATTCCAAATCCCCAGCCTGGAGACCAAAGCCATTATTGTTCTAAACCAAGCCCAGGTGTAACAGGAAGGAGTGAATCAGATGGCTGAGTGCCCATCCACACTCATTGCCCCGCCTCCCGATAGCTCCTGCCACTCAGAGGCTGTTGCTTTGATGGTGGGGCTTGCCAATGATTGGAAATTGAGGGCACATCTCCTAGAATTACTTAGAGAAAAATAAGGTGGGGAAAGGAAAATTTGGGATGCCTAAGAAGTATACTGCAAACAATGGCTTCCAAACAGACGATTTGGAAAACAAAGGGACCATATCCTGGCCAGTCATGGAAGTGGCAGAGATGAGCTTTTTGCTTCTCTAATAATCTTTCGTTTTCTTCCTCTGGCCCTTTGAAATGCATGAGAAGAGAGCTGAGTAATGGCCATTTAATGAGTAGTTCAGGATATTTGGGCCAGATGGTGTGCTGCTGAACATTTGGGACAGACAGAAGCATTATGCTGCAAGGAGGAAATAAAAGCTTTTTTTTTTGAGTGTGCACAAAATAACACTTTATGTAGAGTCCAGGGGGAAATCTGCTAATATCATCTGCTTAGGTCGATAAGACAAAATTTTCCCACACTAGGCCCAGAATATTCAGAAAACTATCACCAGATGGAAGACACGCCTGGCAATCTGCTTCCGAAAGGTCACAGCCTTAAAAACCCTACCGAGCCATTCTAGTTTGCCCATGTGGGGGCACCATGAGTCAGGGTTGACTCGATAGCAGCTAACGACAACAACACCACCAGGCAATTTTCCTCTCTTTTGGGGGGGTTCCCTCACTTCCAACTTCTCTTTGTCCTAACTTTACTTTCAGATGCCAGTATTTTTTTTTTCCCAAGCTTTCAGGGCTCTACCACTGGCATTTAATTGTGGCCATTCAATTCAACCATATTTTTTGACCACTTACCACGGTGCACCTCTGTGTGTACTAAAAAGCACAAGATAAGGCCCTTGGTCTCAGGTGTTCATAAGGTCGGTAAAGTCATAGGTACACAAAAAGGTACAGCCAGCTGAAGGTGAGACACATAATACCGTGTTACTGATGTTTGGTGAAGATATTATCCTAAAATGGGAAGGATTCAAGTAGATGAGATTTAGACTAAATCATCTGTGATTTGTGGAAACTGTATACTTGGAATGATGACAGAAGGATTGGAATCAGATGGCTGGGCAACAGGACAGTAAAATGCATGTACTCCAAGTCTGGAATATGCATCTCATATTGGGAGACCAAGAACAGACTAGTTTGCTAGAACAAAAGGTGTAGACTGCAGAGGAGTAGAAGATAAGGACGGAAATAGAGGTTGTCACAGGAGTGTGGGCCTTGACAACTAAAGGTCTTGCTTTTTAGGATATGGTTAGTTCTTCACGCTTTTAGTGTTGTTATTGTCGACTTTTCATCACAGAAATTTTCAAAAGCATAGAAAGTTATTTAGAACAGCATATGAACTCCAGTGTAGCCACAATGATCCCCACTTTGATCAAATCTTTTTTCACCTATTTCCCCACCCACTTTCCCCTATTCCATGGTATTCTGAAGCAAATTGCAGACATCAAATAATTTCGTCTGTAAATATTTGTTTGTGTCTCTAAAGGATAAAAAAACCTCTCTAAAGGATAAGCATGTTTTAAAAAACACACATACACACAACCACAATGTTAGTATCACACTTAAAAAATTAGAGTAATTCCTTAACATCATCAAATGTTCAGAGGGTTCAGATTTCCCCAATTTTCCCTATTTTAAAATAAGTAGTTTTCAAAGTAGAATACAAACCAGGTTCGTGCACTATAAATGTTGAATGCTCTTACGTCTCTCTTAATTGATGGCTCCATCTCCCCATCCAACCACCCTTTTTTTTTTTTTAATTCCATTTATTTGTTGAAAAAACTGGGTCATTTTTGCAGTAGTTTCCCACAGTCTAGATTTTGCTGACTGCTTCCCCTTGGCGTCATTTACCATATTCTTCTGCGTCCTGTATGTCCTGTAATTTGGTATTCATATCTAGAGTCTTGATCAATTCAGGTCCCATTTTTTTTAATAAACTTTTTATTTTGTAATAATTTTAGACTTACAGAAAACTTGCAAAGATAGCACAGAGAGTTCCCATACACCTCACACCGAGTTCCCTTTTTGTTAACATCTTATATTACTGTGGTACCTTTGTCACAATTAAGAAGCTGACACTGGTACTGTAAGGGGGAGGGGGAAAGCTCACACTCGAGAAGAGGAAGAGACGGGGGTGGTGACATTCCTCAATAAGATAGTCCCTACAGGGGTTCCTGACTTAGTAGTCAAATGTTAAGCCAAGGAAGTGGTCCCTACAGAGGTCCCTAACTTAATAAGATCCCTAATTTGATAATTAACTGATAGGCCAAAGAAATAGTCTCTACAGGGGTCCCTGACTTGGCAGTTAAACGTTAACAGGGAGAGGTAAGAGAAAAGGGGTATAAAGCCCCAAGACAGGACTGTATTGAGGCACTTAGACTCTTTCTCTGAGTAGCCCACTTGATGCTCCCTAGTCCCTACTTTTGCTACTAACCCTCTGCTAGCTAATAAACCTCTACTCACTTGACACTATTTGTCTCAGTATTTGAATTCTTTCCTACACCGAAGACAAGAACTGAGGCTATTCTCCAGTAACAGTACCTTGTTATTGTCAGGTGCCACCAAGTCGATTTCGACTCATAGTGACCCCATGGGAAGCAGTAGAACTAACTGTCCCATAGGGTTTCCTAGGCTGTAATCTTTTTTTTTTTTTAATTATGCTTTAGGTGGAAGTTTACAGCTCAAGCTAGTTTCTCATACAAAAATTTATACACACATTATTATGTGACCCTAGTTGCTATCCCTGTAATGGGACTGCACATTTCGTCCTTTCCACCCTGGATTTCCCATGTCCATTCAACCAGCCCCTATCCTTTTCTGCATTCTCATCTTGCCTCCCAACAGTAGTTTCTCATTTAGTCTCATGTTATCTACTTGAATTAAGAAGTACACGCTTCAAGAGTATCATTTTACGTCTTATAGACCAGTCTATTCTTTGTCTGAAGAGTTGGCTTTGGGAATGGTTTTAGTTCTGGGTTAATATAGAGTCTGGGGCCATGTCTTCTGGGATTCCTCTAGCCTCAGTCAGACCTTTAAATCTGGTCGTTTTACTAGAGTTTGAGTTCTGCACCCCACTTTTCACCCGCTCTGTCAGGGGCTCTCTGTTGTGTTCCCTGCTAGGGCAGTCGTTGGCAGTAGCCACACACTATCTAGTTTTTCTGGTCTCAGGCTGATGAAGTCTCTGGTTTATGTGGCTCCTTTTGTCTCTCTCGCAAATGTTTTCCTTGTGTCTTTGGTGTTCTTCATCAGGGTCCCATTTTTGGTAAGAATATTCCAAAAGTGGTTTTGTATATTTTTACCAGGAGACATATAGTATCTGTAGTTGTTTGTGTTTGTGTGTGTGGTATTGTCAGGTACTGAAGACCACTGCCCAGATCCTTTATTTTATCTACTTGTTAAAACCTGATGCCATCCGGTTGATCCCAGCTCGTGGGGATCCAGCATGTGTCAGAGCAGAGCTGTGCTCCACGGGGTGTTCAAGGCTGTGAGCCTGCAGGAACAGATTGCCAGGCCTTTCTTCTGAAGCACCACTGGATGGGTTTGAACCACCAACCTTTCAGTTAGTAGTCAAGTGCTTAACCATTTGCACCACTCATTTCATTTCCGTGGCCATCGATGTGATTCCGACTCAGCGACCCTACAGGACAGAGTAGAACTGCCCCATAGAGTTTCCTAGTAACAGCTGGTGGATTCAAACTGGTGACCTTTTGGTTAGCAGCCAAGCTCTTAACCACTGCGCCACTAGGGTTCCCATTATTTCATTAGGTGCTACAAAATGGTAATATTGTAATTCTACCATTCTTCAATTATTAGCCAGAATACTTCTTTAAAGAGAACCTTCTCATCAACTATTTGGTTACCCTGAGGTACAGTTTATATTCTGTCAATTCCTGGAGCCTTATTTTGTGCCAGTGCCTTAAGTGCAGCTTGAACTTCTTCCTTAGGTACCAGCAGTTCTTGATCATATGTTACCTCCTGAAGTGGTTGAATGTCGACCAATTCCTTTCGGTGCAGTAACTCAGTGTATTCCTTCCATCTTCTTTTGATGCTTCCTGTGCCATTGAATTTTTTGCCCATACAGTCCTTCAGCAACACAACTCAAGGCTTGAATTTTCTAACCCCAGGTCATTGCACGTTCACCTTGTCTTCTGCAGCCACCTTTTGAAATCTTCTATTCAGCTTTTTTACTTAATCATTTCTTCCATTAGCTTTTGCATTCTGCGTTTAAAAGCAAGTTTCAGAGTTTTTTCTGACATCTGTTTTGGTCTTTTCCTTCTTTCCTGTCTTTTTAATGATCTTTCACTTTTTTCATGTGTGATATCTTGGATGTCTTGCCATAATTCTTCTGGTCTCTGGTCACTGGTGTTCAGTGTGGCAAATCTATTGTATTCAAGGTCCTACTTTGGCCCTCAAGGTCCTACTTTGGCCCTCATGAATTTGCTTTGACCCTCTTCAGCTTCAACTTGAACTTACACATGAGCAATTGATAGTCTATTCCTCAGTCAACCCCTGGCTTTGTCTTGACTGATGATATTGAACTTCTTTATCATCTCTTTTCACAGATTTGATTCTTGTGTAATCCATCTAGCCAGGTCCATGTGAATAGTCATTGGTTGTATTGTTGAAAAAAATTATGATGCTTCAACAAACGGATGTAACACTGGAAGACAGCTACCTGGACAGCCATCTGAAAGAGAGCCATATTTGTGCCCATTCCAAAGAAAGGTGATCAAATGGGATGCAAAAAATATCGAACAATATCATTAATATCACATTCTAGCAAAATTTTGCTGAAGATAATTCAAAAACGGCTGCAGCCATACATACATCAACCAGTAATTGCCAGAAGTTCAAATTGGATTCATAAGAGGACATGGAGCAAGGGATATCATTGCTGACATCAGATGGATCTTGGCTGAAAGCAGAGAATACCTGAAAGATGTCTACCTGTGTTTTATCAACTACATGAAGGCATTCGACTGCGTGGATCATAAAAAAATCATGAATAATATTATGAAGAATGGGAATTTTAGAACACTTAATTGTGCTCATGGGTTAAGAGGTAGTCATTTGAACAGATCAAGGGGATACCGTGTAGGAAAGGTATGCGGCAGGGTTTATCTTTTCACCTCACTTATTCAATCTGTATGATGAACAAATAATCTGAGAAGAAAAAGAACATGGCATCAGGAATGGAGGAAGACTCATTAACAACCTGCGATATGCAGATGACAGAAACTTCCTTGCTGAAAATGAAGACTACTTGAAGCACTTACTGATGAAGGTCAAAAACTAGACTTCAGTATGAATTACACCTGAATGTAAAGAAAATGAAAATAACTGAACCCGATAAACAACATCATGATAAATGGAGAAACAATTGAAATTGTCAACAATTTTATTCTACTTGGATTAATAATCAGTGTACATGGAAGCAGCAGTCAAGAAATCAAATGAAGTATTGTGTTGGGCAAATCTACTGCAAAAGACCTCTTTAAAGTTTTAAAAAGCAAAGATGTCACTTTGATGACTAAGGTGCGGCCCACTCAAGCCACGGTCTTTCAATTGCCTCATATGCATGTGGAAGCTGGACAATGAAAAAGAAAGACAGAAGAATTGATCCATTTGAATTGTAGTGTTGGTGAAGAATATTGGTTATACCATGGACTATCAAAAGAATGAACAAATCATTCTTGGGGGAAATACAACCAGGATGCTACTTAGAAGCAAGGATGGAGAGACTTCTGCTCTCTTACTTTGGACACATCATCAGGAAAGGTCAACTGCTAGAAAAGGACATTACGTTTGGTAAAGCAGAGGTCAGTGAAAACAAGGGAAACCCTGAATTAGACGGATTGACACCATAGCCACAATGATAGACTCAAACACACCAGCGATCACGAAGACGGTATGATAAATAGGAAGTTCTCAATACCACCTATGGGGTATCTTGCCATAAAAATGGAACCTAAATCTAATCAGCTCTGTAGAACTAGCTACCAGCTTTTAGAAAATTCAGGGGATAGCAAAACAATTTAAATGACACCATGAAGATGTCATCAACCAAATCCAGATGTAGAAAACTCTATAGGACAAATAACCAGGTCTACAACAAATCAATGGCATAAAAAAGGGGTATGATTATAGAATAAAAGAGACTTAAAGGACCCATTAACCAAACACAATATGTGAAACTTATTTGGATCCCAATTCCAACAAAGCAATTGTAAAAATCCATTTTGAGACAAAACATATAATATGAAATAATTATTATGAATTTTGTTAGATAGGAAAACAGTATGGTTGTTTTGTTTCTTTAAAATTCCTTATCAGTTAGAGGTACATAGCACAGCACTTACAGGTAAAACTGACATGACATTTTTTAAATATTCCAAAACAAAATACCAGTGTATGTGGGAGAACAGATAAAATAACATGGAGGAAATGTTAATAATAGTTGGAGCTAGGCGGTAGGTACATGTAGGCTTATTATATTATTCTATCTACTTTTTATACATTTGGAATTTTCCATAATAAAAAATTCTTAAAGCATAAAAAAGTAAAAATAAATAAATGAGGGAGAAAAGCGGGAGGGAGGGAGAGAGGCTTTTGCAATAATCTAGGTGAGGGAAGTTGTCTCGTACCCCAGTTTTATCAGTGAGATGGTGAGAATTGGATGAATTCAGGATGTGTTTGGGCAGTAGAGAAGTTTACTAGTAGAGTTAGGAAAACCACCAAAAAAAAAACCCATTGCCATCGAGTCGATTCCGACTCATAGCGACCCTATAGGACAGAGTAGAACTGCCCCATAGAGTTTCCAAGGAGCGCCTGGTGGATTTGAACTGCTGTCCTTTAGGTTAGCAGACACAGCACTTAACCACTACGCCACCAGGGTTTCCGAGTTAGGAAAAGGATAAACAAATTATGGTTTCTAAAATTTTGACTTTGAGCGACAACAAGGATAGTCATGAACTTACTGAGAAGAAACCGGGGGAAGGGAGGGTGGGCAGAAACTGGGGAGAGATAGACAGAACTCAGAAATTCAGTCCTGATCATATTAAGCTTGAAATGGCTATTAGAAAGCCAAGTAAAAATGTCAAGTCTACAGTTGGGCATTCAGCTCTGGAGCTCAGGAGAGATGTCAGAGCGAGGGACATACATTTAGCAGTCAGCAGCCAATAACCAGTTGCCATCAAGTAAATTCCAACTCGTAGTGACCCCCTATGTGTCAGAGTAGAACTGTGCTCCATAGGGTTTTCAATGGCTGATTTTTTTAAGAAGTAAATCACTGGGCCTTCCTTCCAAAGGCATCTCTGGGTGAACTTGAACTTCCAACTTTTCAGTTAGCAGCCCAGCCTGTTAAACAAATTTACCACCCAGAGACGCCCATCAGCTAATAAAAAGTCAAACCCGTTGCCTTCGAGTCGATTCCGACTCATAGCGACCCCACAGGACAGTAGAGCTGCCCCATAGAGTTTCCGAGGAGCACCTGGTGGATTTAAACTGCCGACCTTTTGGTTAGGAATAGATGGTATTTACAGCCATGGGATTGTATCAGATCACTCGGGGAGAGAGTGTAGTTAAAGAAAAGTATTGAGTTAGAGTTAGAAATTGAAGAAACCATCTGTAAAAATTTCTCTAAGGCACACACACACAAAAAAAACAGTCTTTACAGTAACTAAATTCAAACTGCAAGATCTGTGAGTTGGATCCTGCTGTCTTTTTACACCCCAGGGCATTTATAAAACTGTTGCTCAGTTCTTCCCACAGGAAATTGCAGCAATGTTGCCTGGATGCAGCCTTGGACCGGAATTTAAGCTTGCAGCCCGCACTCCATTTTCTAAAGAAGCGGAGCTGTCATCTAAACCTGGACCTTATTTTCTGTCCCTGCTTCCCCCAGGCGGCTTGTCGATATTTGATTTACAGATCACAGGACCCCATCCGTTGCCAAGCCCCAAGGCCCCTCACTTAAAACAAACAGAAAGGAAGTCAACAATAAGCTCTCTTGTGAAATTGTGTACTTTCAGGGACTTTTCCCTCATTGGTTGGTTCCTGCTGGTTCCCACCCCCCCCCCCCCCCCCAGAATAGCAATACAGCACTAACTCTGAGCCGCTTTTGTTTGGCTCCCAGACTGTGTGGCCCCAAACAACAATGCCACAATTCACAAGCCAGTGGGATCCTAAATGTCAGTGCTAATGCCAGCACCAAAGTTACCCTTCAATACATCGCCAAAATTCCCCCACCAGCAGATGGTATTTATATTTCTAATGCAAGCCTGTCTATGCCCTGCAAACTTCAGTCTTTGACTGCTTTCCTTGAGTTTGATTGCCAATACAGTTGAGGCTTAATTGTATGTTGCAAATGAATTTAAAGATAGATTGGAAGAGGAGGTGAGAGTGGGGATGTTCATTGCAAATTGCCACTGATTCAGTAAGTAAATCAAGCTACTTAGAGCTAGAGCAAGCAAGCAAGCAAGCAAGCAAGCAAGCAGAGTCTGCGAATTGGCGTAGACCAGGTACCCAATGCCTACTGGGCAAATCCTTGATGGACGATGTCTGACATTCACCGTTTCCACCTGAGAGTTTGTTCTCTGTGTAGAGCCAACTATTGCTGTCATTAGTCATGCCTCGTTAAAATCAACCCGGGCCCTCTGAAGTTTCTATCTGAAAGGAGAATTTCCAGGTGAGAAATGTGCCTTCAAGCTGCAGCTTGTTCTCAGAGGTAGCTCACTGAGAAGTGTGTTTTTTCCTGAACTCTGCAGTCAAACAGACTGCCTGGATTTGAATCCCAGATCCACCACGTAACAGTGTGGATTGTTGTTGTTAACTGCAGCCACTTCACCCCCCTCCACCCCCCCCCACGGTGACCCCATTCACAATGGGATTGCACCACTGTGTGATCCATAGGGTTTTTATTGACTGGTTTTCAGAAGTTGAACCCAGGTCTCCTGCATGAAAAGCAAGAAGTCTACCACTGAACCACCACTGCCCCCTCTGTGTGGATTAGTACTGAGCAAATTATCCTTTGTTTCCTCATCAAAGAGGGATAATAATAGTGCCTACCTGGTAGAGCTGTTTTGAGTCTAAAATTCATTAACATGGGTAAAACCCTTAGAACTGTGTCTACACAGAGTAAACATAGCTTGTTAGTCATAACCATTTTATTTTGATTGTCACCTCCACGCTGGCTCCTAGGGGTACACTGTTCCCATTTTAAACTCTCTGGTCCAAGTGAGCCGGAATCAACTCGACAACAACGTGCATGGTGTTTGGTTGGTCCAGGTACAGACACAACTATTCCCTCTCGGTACAGCCAAGAAAGGCTGCAACGTTCACTAAAACTTCACTAAGACACAAGGAAGAACCAAAGGGAAATAAGCTCAAAGAAAACCTGAAGCGGGAGACCAGTGGAGTTTCCAGCACCTGGCATACATTTCCACTTGCCCCAAAGGGCTAGCTTATCATCCCAGGTACCTAGCCTGCTTCCTGACTTCCAGTCTTTTCTCCTAGGACATCTTCAGCCTCCTGGACACATTCTCCCCAGGTTTTGTCCTGTCGGTTATATTCCTGGTTTTCATCCAGGTGACTGACTCTCAACCTTTAGGTGAGACCTGACTACTTTTCCCCAGGAGTTGGCTTTGGGCAGGAATAAGGGTGAGGCAAGTGAGGCCCTGAACTCAGGAACGACTGTAAAGGGTACCCACAGCTCAGCAATCAAGATAAATAATATTTTGA
This sequence comes from Loxodonta africana, assembly GCF_030014295.1. Classification (NCBI taxonomy): domain Eukaryota; kingdom Metazoa; phylum Chordata; class Mammalia; order Proboscidea; family Elephantidae; genus Loxodonta; species Loxodonta africana. Next base: position 14,957,486 of record NC_087356.1, read on the forward strand.
TACACTATTTTAAAAAATCAAGTGAATGCAAAAAGAAAAAAAAAAACCATGATAAATAAAATATTACAATGTTAAATGAAGACAAGATCCAACAGCCAAGTCATCTTGGAGCCTGAGACAAAGAGAATAATGTGCTTACCTGTACACAATTTTTTAATGGTTAGTGATTTTTATAAAAATCGATTGAAGGGTTTGCCTTCATAAAAGCTGGGAAAGTATAAATATAATAAATTCTGCTTTTGGTATAAGTAAAATACAAGCAGTCCCCGACTTACGAACGAGATCCGTTCCTAACAGTGCCTTTAAGCCAAATTTGTAAGTCGGTAATGGGTACACGTGGTTCTTACTCAGCCTTACTTTACTATAAGAAGGAAGCCTTGGTGGCGCGGTGGTTAAAGCCATCGACTCCTAACCAAAAGGTCAGTGGTTTGAAACTACCAGCGACTCCTCCCTCGAGGAAGATGTGGCAGTCTGCTTTCGTAGAGATTTACAGCCTTGGAAACCCTATGGGGTCGCGATGAGTCGGGATCAACTCAGTGGCAGTGGGTGTGGTTTTTGGTGTTACTACAAGAATGGAGCCCTGGTGGGAATCCACCAGCCGCTCCTTAGAAACCCTGTGGGGCACTTCTACTCTGCCCTATAGGGTCACTATGAGTGGGAATCGACTCCATGGCAATAGTTGGAAGGCCTTTTGATGATTTAAAACCTGCACATGCAGCAAGCGAAGGTGACTGTGATGAAGAATTCAAGGAAATGCTGGTGGTGTACCGGTTAAATGCTACAGCTGCTAACCAAGAGGTCAGCAGTTCGAACCCACCAGGCGCTCCTTGGAAACTCTATGGGGCAGTTCTACTCTGTCCTACAGGGCCAACTATGAATTGAAATCGACTCCATGGCAATGGGTTTGTGTTTTTTTGGTTTTAGGGCAAGTATGGGTTGTCCATAAGTCAGATGTTTGTAACCCAAGGACAGCCTGTATTTAAACTTAAAATAATCTTGTGAGTTTTAATAAACCTATTTTTCAACATTTTTTATTACCTTAAAGTTTTGAGAAAAAAGTAATCACTAAAAAAAATACATAAAATATGTAGATGGGACAAACACATTTCTCCTTTTGCCTCCGGCTTCAATATAGCTCTGCAGGGACCCAGTCAGGTACACATATGTGTGTTGTTGTTATCTGCCACAAAGTCAGTGCCCCACTCATGGTGACCCCGTGCACAATGGAGCAAAACATGGCCTGCCTCTGCACCAAGCCCATGATCAGTTGTGAACCTGACCGTTGCAATCCACAGGATTTTCACTGGCTGACTTCCAGACGTAGATCACCAGGCCTTTCTTTCTACTCTGGGAACTTTGCTGAAAACTATTCAGGGTCATAGCAACATGGAAGCCTGAGGTGCAGTGGCTGGGAATCAACCTGGATCTCTGCACTGAAGACAAGAGTTCTACCACTGAACCACTGCTCACACATGTGTCATTGTCACCAATGACTCTCCTATTTAAACACTGTTCCTGCACCCACAGCAGTGGTCCCTAGAGGTGATATTTGTACGATATGACCCTCACTTGACCCAAGCTGGATCAGTCAGAATATATCTTCCTTGAGAATAGGGAAGGAGAGATGTCAGCCTCTGCTGGTCACTGACCAGGGGACATGGTAATCTAGAAACGAGGGGACGGCTATAGCTGGCCGTGTAAACAGAATAGAGAAAGCTGGTCTGCAAAGACAGAGAAAAATGTGCAGATGGAAATGAAACAAAAGCAGCTCCGTGGCACAGACAGCAGAATGCGGGGACTGCCATCCAGGTCCTGGTTATTTCCTCATGAGGTGGCTGTGTTCAGTGGTTCCCTGAAGTCCTTTGTGATGCGGGGCGCAGGGCAATGGCTTTAGGAACCCAGTCCCTAAATAAACCAGGGACTGGGTGTCTGTCTGTCATTCCAGGGCCCTCCTCTTCTCAGGGCCTGAGACTGGCTGCTTAAATGGGAGGGCCTGTACTCAGCCATCTCAGGAAGGTACTTCAGGCTGATCTGTTTTCCTGCTTGTCGTTCTTCCTATTAGGGCCAGTGGCCTGGGTGATAAGCACCAGAGGGGAAGGTGCTTATCTGGTGTGCTGGGGAACCAAACAGTTTGGACTCCACTGCTGGCCTTCCTGGACCTGTGCACCTGGGATGGCCCGGCAGGGGTGAGGTGAGGAGACAGAACTGAAGAGGAGGTAAGAACATTCCTGATGCCCGCCCCCCTCCTCTGCTGCAGCCGCCACAGTTTCTGACCCCATGGACTTGGGGAATACCACTCACTTAACCAGAAAGATGAAAACAGCTTCTTCTGGGCTCCGGCCCAGCAGGAAATGTTCAGCCTCAGAGATGGCAGCTTCCCAAACTGCTGGCTTCCATCCTTCCCCCAGAAAAAGCAGACAAGGAAGCAGTGGATCCAAACAGGGGCATGCTGGGGGAAGGCCGGATCAGGACCTCCTATAACATGCTCCTGCTTCCTCCCCAATTCCCTCCACTTCAGGCTGGCCCAGGAGATCACCTCTGCCCTCAGACACCTGAGGTCGTTTGTCTCTGTGGCAGATACCATTGGCTGCCTTTCCAGCCCAAGTATCCCTTCTCTTCTTGTTAACAAGTTTTGCTCAGAGTCCACCCTTTAGGAAGGTGGCCCTTTCCCCTGCATAGAGATAAATCCTTAGCCCATTACAGGGCAAGTAACTCGATCCTGGCTGATGAGACTTGTGGGAGAGTCTATGGACGGCTTCTGGATAGAGTCCCTCACTCTTAAATAAAGGTGCACACCAGTAGTTATCCCAGAGCTGGGAATAGGGTCACCTGCCTAAGGGGACGCCTTGTTAAGAAAGAAGAAGGAGAGAATGGATGTCAGGAAGATACCAGCAAAGTCTGTTGCAGACACAGCCACCTTCTGAAGGGCCACCAAACCAAAACTTTTGCTGTCGAGTCGATTCCAACTCACAGTGACCCTATAGGACAGAGTAGAACTGCCCCTAGAGTTTCCAAGGAGCGCCTGGTGAATTCAAACTGCCAGCCTTTTGGTTAGCAGCCTGAGCACTTAACTACTACGCCACTAGGGTTTCCTGAAGGGCCACAGGTGGGGGAGATAGGAGGCGATGCCTTTGACTCAAAGCATTCACATTCGCTCTCTCTTCCAATTCACCACCTAAGTGATGGCCCTCAGGGACCACAGCCTCCTTCTCTGCTTGTCCTTAAGAGACTTCCCCAAGGCAGTGCTGAGGCTGACATTCAGAGCTGACAGTCTGTGCTCTTGGCCACAACTCTTCGGACTTTTCCTGTTGCTTTAGTAAAAACCTGAACACCACAGAGCAGAGCTTCTGACACTTTTATGAGAACGCAGAGCACCAGGAAGCTGGGGAAATGCAAGTTCTGATTAGTTGGATTTGAGGTGGGGCTAGAGACCTTGTACTTCCAACAAGCTCCCAAGCAATGGGGGACCACAAACCACAAACTGAGTAACAAGGCCATGCTGACTTCAGACTGTGACCACCTGTATACTGGTCAGAGCTAGTCGGCTTTTGCTATTTCACCTAAACACGGTGCTAGTTAACTATCACCTTGACCCCACACAAAAAATAAGAAAAAAAAACGCTTCCTAGAATTCAAAATTTAGGAGGCAAACACCTAACTATCTTATCATTGAAATAGAAAGAGGAAAAAAATGAAGAGCAAGCTTGTCTAAGCTGATGACTGCAACACTTAGAAGCTGGTGAGAATGCAAGAGAAATCCACCTGGCTCCAGGCCAAAAGAATGAAGCTAAAGCTGAAGCTTTCAAACGTGAGGTGGGGCTTTAAACGTATTACAGGGATTTAGTATTTAAAGGCCTTATGAGCTGTGCCCTTTCTTAAAGTGAAGAGTCCTTTGTGGAAAGCGTCTGATTACCCTCTCATCTATCTGCTCTTGAAAGTTCCAAGTTTTTTACATTCCACTGTCTTAAGACCTGATTTCCAGGATCACAAGGAATACAGCATTTGTTTCAGAATGTCTTTAAGAAAGTTCTCCCCCTATGGGTTTAAGTGGCTACTTAAACAAGAGTTGGCTTGGGAAAGCTGTCACCATGCCATGTTAGCCTTTGGAAGCCATGACGCCTCCCTCATCGCCATGTCATACTTGACATGATTAAAATGATAATTCTGGGATGCAACCACTTCTTGGAAAACAGTTGTGACCTTGTCTCAGGGCAAGGCTGCTGTGATCCTAAAATTCCCAGAACAGTCTTAGTTCTTGATGTTCCTTGCAAGGCACTGATGAGTGCGACTTTGTTTTTTCAACTCAGTCACATACATTTGTGCTCATATCGATTCTGTGGGATGCAGAAGTCATTGCGATGATGGAAATGTATAGGCTAATAACAACGCATTCTAGTGGGGTAATGGCACAGAGACACGGTGTCTTAGTTTCCTAACGCTGCTGTAACAGAAATACCACAAGTGGGTGACTTTAAAGAACCGATATTTATGTTTGCATGGTTTAGGAGGCTGGAAGCCCAAATTCAGGACACTGGCTCTAGGGGAAGTTTTTCTCTCTGTTGGCTCTGGGAGAAGATCCTTGTCTCAGCTTCTGTAGCCCTAGCGGTCCCAGCTCCTCGGCCATCTTCATGTGGCATCTATTCCCCACCACCCCTGACTTCACCTCTTTGTTCTTGCGTATTTCTCCGTCTGTGGTGCTCTTTATATCACTCAGAAATGATTAGATTTAGGACACACCCTACATAAGAAAGAACACTGTATTCCCAAACAGGATTACATTCCCAGGTACAGGGATCAGGACATATTTGGGTGGGGGGAGGAGGAGACACAATTCAATCCATAATATATAGTATTAGTCAGGCTCAGAAAATAGAGTTTAACCCATGTAGATCAACAGCAGGGATTTATTCTGGGGAATTAAGAAGTACTGTGTTAGAGAAACTGATAGAGCATGCAGGGGAAGGTGAGGCACACCAGAGATTAGTAATGGCAGGAAGGTGCTACATCCCCCAGGGAAGAAAGGACAAAGAAGACGAAGGCGGTCCAAACACCAGGAATGCCAGTGTGAGCTGGACCCACAAAAGCTGCCGGGCTGGAGCTGGGGCTCTGAGGGGAGCAACTGCCCTGCCAGGGCTGAACTGCAGAGAAGGCACACAGCCAGGGATGCTGCCTAAAGGGGAGCCTATCCTGGCTTCTCTCCTTTTCCTTTTCTGACTGTCTCTTGCCAGGGCCTCCCACTGGCCAAACCTAAGTGGAAGTCAGCTGGCAAGTGAGCCTGGGAAATGTGGTCTGCAGGGCTCAGTCTCCTGTGACACAGAGCAGAGCAGCTGGAAATGCGGGAGTGTATCTGACAGCAACGGACAAATAACTGGCATGATCCACTCCTTTTTATATGAACTAAACTGTAAAGTTAAGTACTACATATATACACATACATACATATATGGAAACCGTGGTAAGAGTTTGGCTGCTAACCAAAAGGCTGGCAGTTCAAATCCACCAGTCGCTACTCTGTCCTATAGGGTCGCTAAGAGTTGGAATCAACTCGATGGCTGTAGGTACATACATATATATAATTCTATATTTAAAATAAAAAATATTTATAATATTTTACTATTTAAAACTACTAAAACCACAGTTCTCATTTCTGTAACTGTCCTGAGGTTGATACTTACCACTTCTTTTTCCACCACCTGGAGCTGCCATAACAAAATACCACAAATCGGGTGACTTACAAGAACAGAAACTTATTGTCTTGTGGTTCTGGAGGCTAGAATGAATTCAGATGTGGACAGGACCATGCTCCCTCCAGAGACTCCGGGGAAGACCGTTCCTTGTCTCTCAGCTTCTGTCTGGTAGCCCCAGCTGTGCCCTGGCTTGCGGCCACAGCAGTACTCTATCACCACACACTCATCTTCCTGTCTGACTCACTTGTCTTTTCTTCCCTTTTGCCAGGACACCACTCAGATTGCTTCAGGACCCACCCCACCCCAGTGTGACCTTGTTAACTAGTAACATCTTCACAGACCCTATTTCCAAACAACGGCTTATTCACAGGTACCAGCGTTAGAACTTCAACATATCTTTTTAGGGGACACAATTCAATCCATAATACCGCCCGTTCCTGATTCTTTTTTCCATGAACTGACTGGGGGTTCTTTATCTGTTGAGGTGACACAGACCTTTATTTCTGAGTAGCCTGAATTCTTAGTGGTCCTACACTTAACGGGTAGCTATAGTTTTCCATTAAGTTTTACTTTTGGGCGTGGAATTACTAAGAGTCCGCTGAATCCCCTGAGTGCCAGACCTGGTCCTCTCTATCCTCACTGTATAGCATCCCAATGTCCCCTTGTATTACCCAGCCCATTCAGTAACTTCCCCTTCTCTATCTGCCTGTTGGTTAAGTGGTACAGTAAAGCTTGTGAAAGCTGGAACCTGTGTGAGACCTGGAAAAACAAGGCAGTCCCGTCGAGTTCTGGCTGTCACAGGTTTAATGTATAAAGAGCCCCCAAATAGCCAGTCCACAGGATGAAATTCAACGGGAATATTGTGACATGAAAGCATGTCCCCCTTGGGAACCATGCCCCCTAAACCCCAGAGACCCAGTTTTTGAGAAGGAAAGTGGGTTATTAGGTAATAGTGAAAGGGTTCACCACCATTTCCACTCCTTGATCTGTGCATTCTCACTATGGAAGAAACGGTACCACATATGGCTACCTGGCTCAAAGCAGCCGTTTTGGAACCAGCTTGGAGACAGCATCGTGCAAGGTTGTGGGCGCACTGATTCTGGCACCAAAATCATTGGCAAATTCTAGATCTAGTCGGTTTACGTCTACAAGAACTGGTGTCGCTTATGATACTGAACCAGTTTCAGAGACAGACTAGGAAGAAAGGCCTGGTGACCTACTTCCAAAAATCAGTCAGTGAAAACCCTATGGGTCACACAATCCCACTGGAAACTGATCACAGGGATGGGGCAGGACCACGCAGTGTTTTGCTCTGTTGCACACGGGGTCCCCATGATTTGGGGGCCTGACTTGACAGCAGGTAACAACAATAGTTTGTTCTTGATGGCTTAGTAGCCGTGTGACCTTTGGAACGTTACGTGATCTTTCTGGGAGTTTTCTCATTTGCATAACGGAGGTGATTATTATTTCTCGGTCCTACCACACTCTGCTGCATGGCCAGGAACCATCCGTCTCTACTCCTACCACTCCAGGCACAGTTCTGTGGAGGTGAGGAGGACACCAGACCAGCAGTCTATCAATGACGGGCAGCGAGGGGCTCTGCCCAGGGCAAGAATGGATGTAATCAAGTCTCTCATTTGAGAATTAACATGAGTAAGGCCTTAAGTGCCTGGGCTTGGGGAAGTTTGGGGGCCGTGTACAAGCTGAGGTAGAACGATGGTGGCTAATTCACAACAAGAGAAGGAACAAACAAAAGAGACACACAAGAGCAACAAATAATTCAGTTTGCATAAGGTTCTGCTCCATTTCCTCTGTTGAGTTCCCTGAGATGCCCTTATATCTTTATTTCCAAAATAGAAATGCAAAACAAAAACCTCCCTTCACTTGAACCGTCTGAGTACTCTCTTCTTTAAAACCAAAAGACCCTGACCTGGGAACAACAGTAACATCTACCTCACGAATTGTTGTGAACATTAAATGAGGTGATTTGTGTTAAAACCTGTGTGTACTGGAAAAAGACTTGTACTCAAAGCCAGCTGGGCTCAGGGTTCAATTTCTAGATCTATCACTTATTATTAGCTATGGCCTTGGGCGGCTTAACCTCAGTGAGCCTCAGTTCCCTCAACCGTGAAATGAAGATAGTAATTCCATTCGAAATGCCTTTTCAGAGCTGCCAACTTGAGGAACTCCTACCCATTCTTCAAAGCCTAGCTCAGATGACATCTCCACAAATGCTTCTTCAAGGCCCTGAGACAAGTTACCTCCCTTCTCTCCTTCAGCAAGTTGTATGATGTTGTTGTTGTTAGTTGCTGTCAAGTCGATTGCAATTCATGGCAACCCCATGTGTAGAACTGCCCCATAAAGTTTTCTAGGCTGTGACCTTTCAAAGGCAGATGGCCAGGCCTTACTTCCAAGGTGACTCTGGCCGGGTTTGAACTGCTGAGCTTTTGGTTAGTAGTCCAGGGCTTACGCATTTGCACCACCCAGGGATACCTGCCTCATCTCTACTACCAGGCTGTAAGTCTCCTACAGCCAGGGGCCGTGTCCAATCACCTAAATCCCTTACACTCAGACAGCCTCTAAAGAGGAGGTAGTGTGTAAACGGTTCCTGAATGAGTGAGGCATGTACTGTCCATACAACCCACATTCTTTTTCTTTTAAGTTGCAGCTTCCCGGTGGTCCAGTGGTCTAGAGCTTGGCCACCTACCAAAAGGTCAGCAGTTCAAATCCACCGGCTGCTCCTTGGAAACCCTATAGGGCAGTTCTACTCTGTCCTGTAGAGTTGCTATGAGTCAGAATCAACTCTAAGGCAGGAGTTTGGTTTTCCTTAAAAATGGAATTCCAAAGGAAACCCAGCTTTCATTGGTTCAGGTGCTTATCATCTGTAATCATTTCTGAAGTACATCCTATGAGAATTCAGTGGTTGGCAATAATAAAATCAATTTGCTATTTGGAGTTAATAAATGTGAGTCTTCCAAGTTCTCTTCAGCTAAAATTTTAGCGAGTGCAGAAGAAGGCCTCAAGGATATAGAAAGAAATAAAGCAAGGTCTTCTATGATTTTGCTAAGGTAACAGAAAGAATTTAGAAACAGTGGAAAGCTTCACAGGCACAATCAAGGTCCCCCAAAAGAGAAGAAAAAGTGCTGATGGTAGAGAGTGAAGATGATGGGCTAACCTATTATTTCAGCAACCGGATCAAGAAAATCTTGACTATGATTTGAAAGATGAAGTCATTTCAGGTTAGTGAGAAATTTCTAGAATCCCTGCCTTCACGAATGGCCCAAGCCTAGACATTACCTAACTGCTAAATGATAAAAGATCATGCTGGGGGAGGAGGGAGCTCACACTCATCCCTGCGTTTCACCCAGCCAAGCAGCTGTTTGTAACAGACCCAGGACACTCCCAACCATGTTCTTTGTACTCCCACAGAGAAGAAAACCTTCCAAGTATGCTGAGTGAAGTCCAACTTGAAGTAAATATTTAAATTTGTTACACACTTATGTCGGTTACACCTCACTATTAATAATTATTAAGAAGAGTATCTTTATTAAAGGGAGAGGAAGGGGCAGTACAGTCTCAGGAGGCAATCCGAGTCCACTGAAAGTTCCAGAAGCATAAATTCATTGAATTTGTCATTAGTGACTTGAGGTGGAGGGCTCACTTCAAGTTCACAACTTTGAAATGAGCCCAAATCAGGGTATGGTATATAAGCTGATCCTCATTATTATTATTATTTTTTTTTTTCTGAATAAAACCATTTCGTTCGTAACAAACATAAATAAGACAGTGAACGTTCTCTCCTTATGTATACAGACCACTGTGATATCTAGTAACAAGATCCTTTCAGAACAAGCCTGAGTCATGTTGAAAAGATCTTATGAAGGCTATTCAAAGATTCACAGACGGCATCAATGATACCCCAAGAAGAAAATTAGGTAAGAAAATCCAAGCAGGCTCAGGTAACAGCAGCCCGAGGCCTTGGCGCCATTCCAAAGGTGAATGTTGGCGAATGGCAATCAGAGCCCTGTCTCCTGCTGGGGGTGGGGGGGCGCTGCGATTTACCCGGGACTGCTTGCTGTGAGTGTGGTCAGCGGCTGGCAGCTGGATGGACCCGGTGGGAGGGGCTGTGGGCTGGGACAGATGGCAAGTCCTGGTGAGGGGGGAGGGCACAGCCCCTGCAGCAGGTGCTGAATGGAAAGAAGGTTTTGTCAGGCAGACAAAGCACGAAAGCTTAGGCAGGGTGAGAGCAAACACAGATCCCCGGTTAGAAAATGAGCTGGTGAGGGGCTCCAGATGAGGTGATGGGGCTCAAGCATAAGGGAGACACAGGAGCCAGGAAACCTGAACAAGGAGTCTGTCTGTGGGACCCCAGTCCTCGGGCCAGGGCTCTGTACTAAGGGGCGAACAACAACGAAGCAACATTCCAGTTTGAAGATGGCCGATATTCTAGGCAGATTCGTTGAACAGGACACTCGGGACCAGACCAGGAACCAGACCACAGCCAAGCTATGAGAATTGGGACACGAGCTGGGGACTGAGTCTCAGGAACAAGGCAGAGGCCCAGTTGGCTAAACAGAGTAGTGACAATGGTCACCTGAGGCTGAGTCGCAGAACGAGCAGTGGGAACTGGCCTCTTGTCTCAGCTCAGGATTGGTTCTGGGAAACGGAGGAAGAGCTGAGCCTGCAGTGAGGGATCAGCTAGTCCCCATAGCCAGAAGGAGGAGGGAGGGATCAAGGAGCAGCCAGGTCAGGTCACTTGGTGCTACTGAGAATAAAAACCCGGTTTATGGGCTGAGGGAGGCTGTTGGGGGCCTCAGCTGCAGAATTCTGGTTCTGGTTTTGCCACCAAATTACCTTAGGTAAATCTCTCCACATTTTACTTTCCTCTTCTGAAAAGAGCAGTAATAACACCAGTCCCTCCTGACAGTCTGGGTCATGGTCTTGGTTTCCTTCCCTGGCTCTTTGTCAACCACCTGGCCTTTGGGTGCAGGGAAGGTATTACCCTAGGGTCTGTCTTCAGCTCTCTTCTCTTGTTCTATATTCCCTCCCTTGATTCCCTTGTCTATTCTACAGGAGGGACCAGTCCCTGGAGAAGGACATCGTGCTTGATAAAGTAGAGGGTCAGTAAAAAAGAGGAAGACCCTCAACGAGATAGATTAACACAGCAACAACGGGCTCAAGTATAACAATTGTGAGGATGGCTCAGGACCAGGCAGTGTTTCCTTCTGTTGTACACAGGGTTGCTATGAGTCAGAACCAACTTGACAGCACCTAGCAACAACAACAACACTCCCACAGCTGCATCTCTAGCCATGGCCTCTTGAACCTCTGTGTACTAGTTAGGGTTTGTTAGGGTTGATGATCAGCCTAAAGATAATAGAAATGAATTTCTTGCTCAGTTGAACAGCCCAAGGCCATGCTAGGTGGGTGTTATGGATTGAATTGTATCCCCCAAAACATGTGTTGTAGATTCTAACCCTCAAACTAGTGGCTTGAGGAGTCCTGGTTGCACAGTGGTTGAGCACTTGGCTGCTAACCAAAAGGTGGGTGGTTCAAATCCACCAGCTACGCCAGGGCAGAAAGATGTGGCAGTCTACTTCAGTAAAGATTATAGCCTTGGAAACCCTAAAGGGAAGTTCTACTCTGTGCTATATGTCCACTATGAGTCAGAATCAAGGGCAACAGGTTTGGTTTGGTTATACCTATGGTTATAATTCCATTGGGTGATGGGTTTTCTTTGTTGTGTTAATGAGGCAGTATTATTGTATGGTGTGTCTTAAGCCAATCTCTTCTGAGATATAAAAGAGCAGATTAAGCACGCAAGCAAGCAGAGATGGGGGAAGATAGATGACATGCAGAGAAACAGAAGCTGAAAAGAGACAGGGACCTTCCCCTAGAGCTGACAGAGAGAGAAAGCCTTTCCCTGGAGCCAGCACCCTGAATTTGGACTTGTAGGCTGCTAAACTGTGAGAAAATAAATTTCTGTTTGCTAAAGCCACCCACTTGTGGAATTTCTGTTACAGCAGCACTAGATAACTAAGACAGTGGGCAAACCAGTACCAGTCACCATCAAGTCAATACTGACTCATGGCACCTCCACGTGTGTCAGAGTAGCACTGTGCTCCACAGGGTTCCCATGGCTGATTTTTCAGAAGTAGATCACCAGGCCTTTCTTCCGAGGAGTCTCTGGGTGGACTCAAACCACCAACCTTTTGGTTAGCAGCAGAGCATGTTAACTGTTTGCACCATCAGGGGACTCTACAGGTGGGCAGAAGGGCTCTATTCCACATAGTCATTCAGGGATCCAAGCTGATGGAGGCTCTGCCACCTTCAGCATGCAGCTTCATGGTTTCCCTGTCAGTGCCAATTAGCGGAAGGGGAAGGGGCATGCGGGAGTATAAGTAAGAGGTTTAAGCTCCACGTCTGGGAGTGAAACATACCTTTGCTCATATTTCACTGGCTAGGACTCAGTCACACGGTTACACACCTCACTGCAAGGAAGGCTGGTAAATGTAGACAGGGTGCCCAGAAAGTAGCAGAAGCAAGGTTTGGTGAGCAGCTTGTAGTCTCTGTCACGTTCATTCTTGAATTTCCAACTGTCTTCAGGATATATCCCTTGGATACCTCATTGGAACCTCAAACTAAACATATCCAAAGTCAAACTCATTAATGTCCCCAATAAAACTTGTTCCTTCTACCACATTCCCTTCTTCCGTTAATGGTATTAGCATCGGGTCAGATGCCTAGCTACAAACCTCTGAGTAAATTCAACTCTTCCCTCTTCCCCACATCGAACTTTCAGGAAGTTTTGATGCCCACGAAAATGTGCAGTTCATATCTCCTGCTTCGGGGAGCCGAATTGACTGAAGTTCCCATCTGCTGCCCTTCTGGATCCATCACTGTGTTTCCACTAAGACTTTGCTTCCCACGAGCTGCACCCCACCTGTGACTAAGCCCATACGCAAGTCTACCTGTATGAGCTCAGGACTGCTTTAAAGGGTGACTTCGGCACCAGGACTCCCCCTCAGGCAGAAACTTCTTAGACCTGTGCTAAGTCTGAGAATTTCCTCCCTAGTCCTCCTTCCTTCTCTCTTTTACAGGGGTCAGACCCCCTTTGTGGTCTGAAGGCTCACCCCCAACTTCTCTGGTTCCTCCCCCTTTATCCTTCCACATGTTCCCCCAAATAAATCTCTTGCACATCTAATCCAATGTTGACATCTGCTTCTTAACCCACGCACTGCCTTTGAGTAGATTCCAACTCATACTGACGCTACAGAACACAGTAGAATTGCCCCATAGGGTTTCCAAGACTACTGTAATCCTTAGGGAAGCAGACTGCCACATCTTTCTCCCATGGGCTCATACCACCAACCTTTTGGTTAGTAGCCAAGCATTTAACCACTGCACCACCATGTTTCCTTCCTGCTTCTTAGAAAACCCTAACTAAAATAATTTGTCCTCTTTTTTCTGTTCCCACTGCCACTGCCCTAGTTTGGGTGATTATATGCCTTCCTGTACTATTGTAATACCTTCCTAATGATCTCCCTGCTTCTAGTCTAGTTCCCAAACATAGCATCTATACTGCCACCTGAGCTAATTTTCCAAAATATAGATATTAACATGTCATTCCCCTGATCAAAAACCTTTAATGGTTCCTACCTGTCATTTATGGAATCTACCTAAATTTCTTAGAACGTCATTCAAAAACCTTCATTCTCCTGCCTTGCCTTTTACCACCATCCTCCCCTCTCCCACATCCAGACTACTTGCCTTTCCCTGAACATACAATATTCGCCTTTGCCTGGGTTCTTCCTTCTACCCGAAATGGCTTCCACTCATTTCTCATTCTATCAATACCCTATTGATTTATCAAAGGCCAGCTTAAGATCTTCCCTGATCCTCAAAGACCTATTTTATTTCCTCTTCTAGGTTTTCACAACACTTTGCACATATCTTCTACCTTGCATATCTTTCTTTAAGTGCATGTCTATCTCTTCGACTAGCCAGAGATTCACTCAACAAATAGTTATTGAGGCCCTTCCATGTGCCAATTCCTGCTCTGGATGCTGGGGATAATCAAAGAACAAAACAGATAAAAATCCCTGCTCCCATGGATTTTCTCTTTACCATATAAAAAAAAATTTACCCTGTGTTAAGTGGTACCCTTGCTTGTGTGTAAAAGAGTTTTTTCTCCTTTTTTTTTTTTTTTTTTGCTTGCAGCAAGTGCCTAAATGTTTGTTAAATAACTAAAAAGGAGATCTTCTTATTTTAAATCTCCTACTGACCAAATGAAGGAGCCCAGGGTTAAGTGGCTGGCTGCAAACTGAAAGGTTGGCAGTTCAAACCCACCCAATGGCTCTGTGAGAGAAAAGACTTGGCGATCTACTTCTGCAAAGATTACAGCCTAGAAAACTCTATGGGGCAGTTCTACTCTATCACATGGAGTCACTATGAGTCGGAATTAACTGATGGCACCTAACAACAACCAAGAAACAAAACCAAACCCATTGCTGTTGAGTCGATTCCGATTCATAGCGACACTAAAGGACAGAGTAGAACTGCCCCATACGGTTTCCAAAGAGCCACTGGTAGATTCAAACTGCTGACCTTTTGTTTAGCAGTCATAGCTCTTAACCACTGTGCCACCAGGTCTCCTTAAACAATAACATTGACCAAATATGTAGCTAATAGACATGGTGGTTCCGAAAGGAACAACTACATTAGGAGGGGAAAATGAAATTATAAGCTTGGAAAGTCTGCAGAAATTGGAGAAGATCTACACAAATCAAAGTGAGATGAGCCCCAAATTTAGGCCAGAATCACTTGAGGCAAAAGGTAGGAAGGCTGATAGAACGCCCAAACTAAAGGGAACGATCTCTGTACTTGAACCTAACAAGAATCCACAAGTCAGCAGAGGGACCAGATGTGTCTAGGAATCATTTCCAGAAATAGCCCCACCTCCAATTGGCTTTGGGAAATGCTCTGCTGAGAATGAGGTGCCTCCCAAGTGCCGTTGGGCAGCGGCCAATGAAAGCACAGCCATGGACTCAACAATTCTGAAAGCGAGAAGTCATTCAGCAGTGAAGAAATCACCAAAGACAACGCTTCATCCTCTTTTGCTTGAGCACTTCTGAAGCGAGGGGACTACTATTTTGTAAAGTAGACTGTTCTGTTGCTGGGCAGTCCTAATTACATTTATTACCCTTCTAACACATCTTGGTTTTAGCCCATCGTTCCCATGAAGCAAGGAGGCATGGTGGTGCAGAGGTTAAGTGCTCCATTGCTAACTGAAAGATCAGTGGTTCGAACCCACCTGCCTCTTCGTGAAAGAAAGACGTGGCAGTCTGCTGCCATAAAGATTATAGTCTAGGAAACCCTATGGGGCTGTTCTACTCTGTCCTATAGGGTCGGTATGAGTTGGAATCAACTTGATGGCAACGGGTTTCCCATTAAGCCAGATCTTTTTGTTTTGTAGCAAAATGCCTTCACTGTATTTCTAAAGAAATGATGTATGCATTATAGAAATTCAAACAATATCGAAAGGTACAAAGAAAAATTTAAATCACCCTAAATCCCTCCATCCAGAATAACCTTTGTTAATATTTAGAGACCATCTTTATAAAAGAGATATTTTGATGGAAATATAAACATAAATAAAAATTATTATAAATTTCTTAATTTAAATTCTAGTATTAATAAGCTTTTAATCGAAGTATAACATATACACAGAAAAAGAAACAAATCAAAATTGTAAATTCGATGAGTTATCACAAAGTAAACACATCTGTGTAACGTCTATTCAGGTCAAGAAGTAGAACATTTCCAGCATTCTAGAAGCCCACTCACCCTCCTCCATGAGTCTTTCTGGCTTAGGCTGTGTTCTCCAGAGAAGAAAAACCAGTGAAGCATACAGAGAGAGAGAGAGATTTATCTCAAGGAAATGGCTCGCACAATTAGAGTCTGGCAAATCCCAAGACCATGGGTCAGGCATGAGGCTGGAGGCTTCTCTTCACTCATGTAGTTGCAGGGGCTGACGAATCCAAGATCAGCAAGTAAGACAGCAGACTGCTGGCTCACAGGTTGAGGAGGTCGACAAATCCCAAGACTGGCAGGCAAGAAGGCAGGCCGCTAGCTCAAATTCTAAGAACCAGAGGTTAGATGATGACAAGCCAGATGCAGGATTCAGAGCAAAAGCCAGCAAGCTTTGCCGGAGCATCCATATATATTGGATGCAGGCCACACCCCTGACGAAACTCCCCTTACAACTGATTGGCTGATCACATCATATCACATCATTTAGGTGATTACATCAGATCACAAGATGGAAGACGACTACATCATTGCATAACTGCTAAACCACTGAGAATCATGGCCCAGCCAAATTGACACATAACCGTAGCCATCACACCTTCCAATTATTATTCTCTCCTTCTTCCCTAAATATGACATTATCCTGACTTCTAATACCATAGATTCGTTTTGCCTTTTCTTTTCTTATATTAGGAATTATTTTATGTCTAGCTTCTTTGAGTCAAAAATATGTTTGAAAGATTCATTAACATTATTGCACACATCTGTAGTATTGCTGTATAGTATTCCATAGTTTATTTATGCATTCAGCTGTCACCAGACATTTGGGTTATTTCCAGTTTGGGGATATTTATAAATAATGTTGCTATCAACACTCCTGTACCTGTTTGAGCCACATATGTACACATTTCTGTAGACACTGCCCAGGACTAGAATTGTTGGGGCATACAGCATGCACGTGGCCAACTTTAAGTAGAAAAGACCAGTTTTCCATGGTAATTTTATCAGTTTACACTGCTATTAGAAGTGTTTGAGAGTTCCAGGAGTCCCCAACCTTTTCTGCACTTGTCCATTTATTTTTCTTTTTACTATCCTGGGTACAAAGTCGTAGCTCATTGGGGTTTAAATTTGCATTTCTCTGAAAACTAATGAGGTTGAGTACTTTTGCACGTATTTATTGGCCATTTGGGACATCTCTTTTATGCCTGTTCAAATCTTTTGCCCAGTTTTTCTACTGAGTTATCTGTTATTTTACTTCTGATTTCCTGGGGTTATTTACATATTCTAGACATGAGCCTTTTGTTAACTATATGTTACAAATACCTTCTCATGCTCTGTGGTATGCCCTTCACTCTCTTAATTCTGTCTTGTGATAGACAATTTTTTTTATTTTACCAGTTGTTACTTTGTGTTAGTGTAAAGATCCTATTTTAAATAACAAATATTGAGTGTAATTGTTCTTGGATTAACAGAAGTAAAACTGAAGGAATTGCTGAATTTCAGATAAATGTTTCCTCATCATAAAAAAATACTAATTTCTAAAATAACCCACAAAAATTAAGGAAAGGGCTTATGAAAAGTATTAATGAGTAGTTGTTATCTTAAGGAAGTCCCTGGTGGTACAAATGGTCAATGCGCTCGCTGCTAACTGAAGGGCTGGAGGTTTGAGTCCACCCAGAGGCACCTGAGAAGAAAGGCCCAGCGATCTATTTCTGAAAAAAATCAGCCATTGAAAACCCTATGGAGAACAGGGTTGCCATGAGTCAGAATTGACTTGATGACAACCACTATTTATTTTAAAGCATGTTTTAACTTTAGACATTGTCTATTAATTCCTTGTTATAAAAGAGAAGAAATTAACCTTCTTATATTTCCTCCACCCTCCTCCCTTTCAGCCTCCCAAATTTACTAGGTTTATACTGTCTAGATTTATTATTTACATTTCATTCTAAAACCATGATTTCTGCAGTAGTACAGGCTGCTAACCAAAAGGTCAGCAGTTCAAATCCACCAGCCGCTCCTTGTAACTGTATGGAGAAGTTCTACTCTATCCTACAGGGTCTCGGTGAGTCCGAATCAACTTGACGGCAATGGGTCTTCATAGTCTCAACTCCTGGTTTAAACGGAGTCATCCTTCTTTACCAGTCTTTTTACCACAGCTTCTCCCTTCCTTCATTTTCTATTTTGATTCATCTCTTGGCTAGGCTTCATTTTGAACTACACTTTTTAAGGATCCTGGGATGCTGTTTTCCTCTGATGCTGGAGAATGTCTGTCTGCTACCTTTCTACTTGAAGGACAACTTGGCAAGGTATAAAATGCTTGGACAGGGACCTTGGCTGATAGAGTAACCCAGGTTCTCATCTACAAGTTCAGCGAGTGTGAACTAATTTCCCGTTGACACATCCCTCTTGGTGAACTGATAACACTGAGTTCAGAATCAGCAGAGGCCAGAAAGCAGAGATAACACCGTAGCAACCTAATGGCCCCATTTTAATCCCGGGCCTCCTTCCTTCCTGCACCTGTCTCTCTTTGCCAAGGGTGGGATCTGTTCGAACGCTCTGGAGTAAAAAAAATTACAGGCAGGCACTCCTATTTCCCGGCCCATGATCTATAAAGACTAAGTAGAATTGTTGTTGAGGTTTCTCTGAAGAATGAACTGCTTGGTTCACACAAGACCAGATGGGGTATGTGTGGATTAGTGAGACTGCCATGGCCAATGAGGAGGATTGGATTTAATTAGCCAGTGCACCCATGCATTTATTCCTTCCACAAATATTCACATACAAGGCAGGTCTTCTGGTTTAATATTCATCACAGTCTCGCTTTATGTCTGAAATACTCAAGAGAAGTCTTTTCCAACAAGCCGAAAGGACCAGAGTCAAATAGCCCCACACTCCCTTCCTGGCTTCTTCTCCTCTGGCCTCCTCCTCACCTCAGCCCACTTGGATGCGCTACATGTGGTAACACGCCTTGCACTCTCTGCCTTCCCACTTGCACCCAGGAGACTCTGGAAGTCATGGGTAGAAAGGAGAGTCGGGCTCCTGGTTATCATCTTCACCACCAGGTAAAAGTGCAACCTCTCCCAGCACCATCACCCACTGCCATACTGAATGTTCAAGCTCTCTCTCTCTCTCTGTCTCTAACTCCCCGCACCCCTCAGGAATTCTCCCATACCCCTCTGTGAAGTGTTCACCTAAATAAGTACCTTTGCTAAGTGCAATTTGATGAGCACAGAAGCAGGGAGCCCACAGTCAGGCCTGTGCAGACATAGGTCACACACCCAGTTGCCAGGGTCTGGGCTGTTAATACCATCAAGCAAAGTTTCTACAGATTCAGCACTGCCAGGTAAGAAAGGTCCTTTTCCTCTGAGCTTACCTTAGTCCGAAGCAAAAGCAGTAAAACCAACATGTTACCACAGGCTCAGGAAATTCCAGCTAAAGGAGGGATCATTAAACTTTCTATGTAAAGAAAAGTGGGTATTTTTTTTCCTCCCCGAAGTAAAGAGGCAAGTAAGATAGTCGCAACACAAATACTTTCCAAGACCTGACTTCCGAAAGAGAGGTGCCACAGTGTGTTCATTTTGTGTAGTTTAATCTCACTATAAGCACTGGTGCATGTAATCTGAGTCTGATCTCCCCCGAGATCTGTGATTACATTCTTATCGAGGCTTCCTTCTAGACAGACTGTAATGGGTTTTACTTTGGTATCTATCTGGCTAGCTATCTGGCTATCATCAATCTATCATCTATTTCTAGACATGGTGTCAACGTAAAGATAGGGCTATACTAATGGTGAGATTTGAAATTTGAGAGGAAAAATGTAGTTGTCTCTTCAGAAGATAGGATGTCATCTCTTACTTGTCCACTTTTGCCCTCTCCTTCCCCCCATCGTCTTATAGCAAAGCTCCTATTTTCCAAGGGTTGATATCCTCATTTGCAGGTGGTCCAGGTCCCTGATCCCTTCCATTTCACTCCTGCCCCTTCTTATCAGCATCCTCTGAGCTCCTCCTTCTCTGGGAGTCACCTCCTCTGTGTCCCCGGCCTAGTTCCCCAGGAGAATCAACACCCCTTCCCCTCACCTCCATTAGAGGACAGCCCCGGTGGTGGCTGGGGTCTCACCTCCCCTGCAAGTTTGGCAAGGACTGACTCAGATCCTATCACATAGTTTCTCAGACTATGTAAGCCAGCATCCTCCCCAGGATTTCTCTGGATTTTCAGGGGAAGGGGTTTAGATTCTCAAGGACACTTGTGCACCAACTTCCAGCCTTGGCCACATTGTTCTTGCTTTGTAATTTATGACTAGTCCTTGGCATCAACTCAAACAAGAGTTGCAGCCCCTTCTCTTTGATCACCCCCTTCACAGTAACAGCGAACAGGAAGCTACTGGGGCAGCAGAATGTTTGCTGAAGGTTTATGGGTCATGGGAAGTGGGTCATTAAAGCAAAGTACTGAAAATCCACATTACTCTTTAAACCGTCCTCCAGCTAGGATTTCTCATAGCTGGCCCACCCTTCCTTACCTTCCCTTCTTTTTTAGAAACATTCACTCCACAGCCCAACTTTTCCCCTTGACAACAATATCCATACCCCTCAGGGGCATACCACCCTGCCCCAGAAATTTATCAAATAGAGAAAGTTCCCTTCCTGTGAGGAAATGTGGTGCCAACTGCTTAAAAATAAATCAAACCCATCGCCGTCAAGTTGATTCCACCTCATAGCGACCCTATGTGGACAGAGTAGAACTGCCCCATAGGGTTTCCAAGGAGCGGCTGGTGGATTTCAACTGCCAACTTTTTGATTAGCACCCAAATGCTTAACCACTGTGCCACCAGGGCTCCACCAACTGCTTAGATGATACATTTTTCCATTTCCTCACACTAGCAATGACCACGTTGTAGTATAATAACCTGTTTCCATCTCTCTCCCTAAAACTAGACTGTACTCTCACTGAAGGCAGGGGCCTCATCTTTTCCTGTGCATCCCCAGCACCTGGCAAGGGGTCTAAACCAAACAAAAAAAACCACTGCCATTGAGTCGGTTCCAACTCATAGAGACCCTCTAGGACAGAACAGAACTTTCCCGTAGGGTTTCCAAGGAGCACCTGGTGGATCCGAACTGTCGACCTTTTGGTTAGCAGCTGAACTCTTAACCACTTTACCACTGGAGTTTCTGGTAAGGGGTCTAGTAGGTGCCATAACCCTTCCTGTTACAACAGTGAATCACTGGGAAGAGAGGAGAAAAGCGACATAGGCCTTGTTATGGGTTGAATTAACCCGATGCCATCGAATTAAGTCTGACTCATAGTGACCTTATAGGACAGAAGAGGAGAACTGCCCCATACGGCTTCTGAGGAGCACCTGGTAGATTAGAACCAATGACCTTTTGGTTTGCAGCCAAGCTCTTAACCACTGTGCCACCAGGGCTCCATGGGTTGAATTGTGTCCCCTAAAATAAGTGTTAGAATCCTAATCCCCTGTACATGTGGATGGAATTCCATTTGGGAATAGGATTTCCTTTGTTATGTTAATGAGGCTGTATCAGTGTAGGGGGTGTCCTAAATCTACTCACTTCTGAGTTATGAAAAGAGCAGATTAGACGCAGAAGCAAGCACATACAGGGGGAAAACAGAGTCTATCTGGCAATGAGGAAGGCAAATGAATCTACAAGCCCAGGAGCCCCAAGGACTGCTAGCTACTAGAAGCTGAAATAGACAAAGAAGGACCTCCTTCCAGAGCAACTCCCTGAATTTGGACTTCTAGCCTCCTAAACTGTGAGAAAATGAATTTCTGCTCTTTAAAGACACCCGCTTGAGGTATTTCCGTTACAGCAGCACTAGGTTACTATGACAGGCCTATCGGACAACACTGTCTGCATTGGCTCTGCTTCTCTGTGTGAGAGTGAGAACCAGGCAGTGGTGTTGCTAGGTGCTGGGTTTTGAGGAGAGATGTGAAGTGTTGCTTAGCAACATTTCACCACTGCCCTATCACTCAGAATGGACAGGACCAAAAAATCCTTAGAGTAAGACTGGGTCTTTTGAACTATCTCACCTAAAAATAGGTAAGATCTTTCCTTTTGTCTCCGCTCAGGATACATAGTTTTTTGTTTTGTTTTGTTTTTAAAGGACTATGACAGAGAAACATATTGAAGATCCCAAATAGTCACACCTCGAAATCCACTTCGGCAGAAGGTTAACTGACGGACATTGGAAGGATTTCAAAGAGACCGCAGCCTGCCTCCTATTCCCTGAAGGGACAAGTTCAGTTAGCTTTGGATGCTAACGTTTCTGGGTCTGAGGTACATTTTTCTTTGCTACAGACTTAGAGAGATAATTCACTCATTTGTCACAGCAAGGGATCACAAAGCATGTCTTCTCCCCAAGGACAAAAATGTCTTCTGGATGTGGTTGACATTTCCCTTCCTAGCTTGGCCCAGAAAGAAGAACCCTTGGATTTATTGTCCATCTGTAAGCTAGAAAACCTTTGTATGAACTTAAGTTCCTAGAAATATTTGCACCGAGAAAGCCTCATTTGAGTCAAATAATCATAGCTAGTTGGCCAGGTTTTCCTCAGTTTGTGCCAGAGAATACACATTATACGTTCTGTGACTGTTTTTCCTTCCCCTCCACTTCTCACTCTCCTGGACAAACAAGAGGATACACTAGTGAGTCCAGGATATCAGGAGGAGGACACCCCACATGTCTCTGTGGGTGCAGGAGGGGACCCACTGCTGTACATTTATGGTGCTCTCTGAAATGGGGGCTCCCTGAAAACAGTCATCACCTATGCTGTATTCAGCACATAAAAAGGCCAGTTGCCATCAAATAGATTGCAACTCATGGCAACCCCATATGTGTCTGAGTACAACTATGTTCCATAGGGTTTTTGATTGCTGATTTGAAGTAGATTGCCAGGCTTTTCATATGAGGTGCCTCTGGGTGGATTCCAACCATCAACCTTTCAGCTAGTAGTTGAGTGTGTAAACCGTTTGTACCACCTGGGAAGCCACTCAGCACATATCCGAAAAAAAAAACCAAACCCGTTGCCATTGAGTTGATTCTGACCCATAGTGACCCTATAGGACAAAGCAGAACTGCCCTATACGGTTTCCAAAGAGTAGCTGGTGGATTCAAACTGCTGACTTTTTGGTTAGCAGCCAAGCTCTTAACCACTGTGCCACCAGGGCTCCACGCAGCACATAAAAAAAAAAATTTTTTAGCGGGGGTGAAATCAAAGAATATATCTAGAGCTGTTCGTTTATTCAGCAAATACTTTTTAAGGACCTGCCATGTGTCAGGCACCGTGTAAGATACCAGAGCTGCAAAGGCAGAGACGAGGCGTGGTCCAAACTCAGAGCTTGCAGATTGGCTGGGAAGATGCAGGTGAGCCCACCTCTTGTGGCCTCAAGGGCTTCCCCACACTCTTCGTTCCCCCGCCGCACTCCTTCACCTAGTTCAAATTTCACTTGCTACTTGATGATCACTTCCCAGTGATAAGCTCTTTCTTAGAAACTCTTGGAGTGCCCCGTAATTTCCCTTTACGTAACAGTCATAGGTGCAATTGCATGATTTCTTGATTAACCTCATCTCCTCCATGGTCTATGAACTTCAAGACGGAGACACATGTGTTTAACAATATTCCTTTCAAGGCTATTGGGATTAGAGATAAAAAAAAAAAAAAAAAACGCAAAGGGCATATGGCCCTGTGCCTGGCACGTAGTTAACACCGGATAATGGGAGATAATCCCCACCACTACTTTTAACTCTTATGCTGAGCCCTACAGAGGCGAGCCCGAGGCTCTATGGACCAGTAGTGCTTTGAATCTGAAGTGGGTGCAGCCCTCTTCCCTATCCTTGGCAGCTTTTCCAGCTGGCACTGTCCCTCCATTTTGACGCACCCCTCCCTGCCCCAGGGAGCCTGTTTGGCACTAGTGTGCGGGGCATGGGAAGGGCCGAGAATTAAATCTGAGCATCTTCAGGGTCTTTGCCAGTTAGAACCACCATAAACATCCACATAAGGACAGCTGGTGCTCATCAGTATTTGGGAAAAATATCAACACATATCGTTGTTTTTAGGTTCCCTCAAGTCGGCTCCAACTCATAGTGGCCCTATGTACAACAGAACGAAACACTACCCAGTCCTCCATCAACCTCACAATCGTTGTTATGCTTGAGACCATTGTTTCAGCCATTGTGTCAATCCATCTCGTTGAGGGTCTTCCTCTTTTTCACTGACCCTCTACCAAGCACGGTGTCCTTCTCCAGGGATTGATCCCTCCTAATAACATGTCCAAATATGTGAGATGTAGTCTCACCATCTTTGCTTCTAAGGAGCATTCTGGTTGTACTTCTTTCAAGACATAAATGTGTTTGTTCTTTTGGCAGGCCGTAGTACATTCAATATTCTTCGCCAACACCACAATTCAAAGGTGTCAATTCTTCTTCGGTCTTTCTTATAATATATATGTATATAAACATGTATATATAAAATCTTGGGTAGATATTTTATATACACATATATATAATCACAAACCAAACCAAACCTGTCAAGTCCATTCCAGCTCACAGCGACCTTACAGGACAGAGTAGAACTGCCTCATAGGGTTTCCAGGGGGGGCTAGTGGATTTGAACTGCTGACTATTTGGTTAGCAGCTGAGCTCTTAACCATTGCACACACCAAAAAAACAAAAAAAAAACCCCACTGTTGTCAAGTTGATTCTGACTCATAGCAACCCTGTCGGACAGAGTAGAACTGCCCCATAGGGCTTCCTAGGACGCAGACTGCCACATCTTTCTCCCACGGAGCAGACAGTAAGTTCAAACCACTGACCTTTCAGTTAGCAACCAAGAATTTTAACTTCTGTGCCACCAGGGCCCCTTTCCCTCCCTACAGTTCACTAATTTATTCAACCAATGTTTTCTGGGCACCTATTATGTGCCAGGCACTGTTCCAGGACTTGTGGGATATAATAGTGAATAAAATAGATATAGTCCTTGCTATGCACTATTAGCCTACTGGAGGAAATGGTTTCTAGAACTTCAGATAGGACTGCTCATTAGAGACTCAACTATGCCCTTATTCCTCTCCCCACCTCCCTAAAAGATAAGAACCACCAGCCTGGTTCCTTTCTCCCTCAGGCTCTTCCTCAAACATATAGCTGTTTTGCCCAGTTCCGGCCCACCTGTCACCTGTGCCTTGCATTGCTGTTTCATGACACTGTTCACAGTCACTGAACTTTGTCCAGTGAAGCAAGAGGCATTGGGTCAGCGCATTCCCTGGGTGGAGTTCTCAGAGTGGAGGTCAGGGGAGGAGCAGTTCTGATGGAATCTGCCTAAGACCGCAAAGCAGGCATCAGTCCAGGACAGAGGCAGGAAGAGAAGTGTGACGTGTCTGGGAGAACCTGGTCTTGGGTGAGTGCGGTTTTTCCCACCTTTTCTGATTACCTGAGACATGCATTCCAGGCTAAGCCAGGCCTTCCTGGTGAAGAGCTCTTCTTCTCTCAGTCCCATCCGAAGGCTGCATGGGAAAGGATTCTGGTAGCACAAGCAGGCAGCCTGCTGTTCCTCCTTGCCTTCACAGAACTGACATGGAAAACATTTCATTCTTTTTTCTCTTTTTTAATTGTACTTTAGATGAAGGTTTACAGAGCAAATTAGTTTCTCATTAAACAATATGCTTATTGTTTTATGACATTGGTTGCCAACCCCACAACATGTCAACACCCTCCCCTTCTCAACCTTGGGTTTCCCATTACCAGCTTTTCTGTCCCCTCCTGCCTTCTCGTCCTTGCCCCTGGGCTGGTGTGCCCACTTAATCTCCTTTTGTTTTATGGGCCTGTCTAATCTTTGGCTGAAGGGCGAACCTCAGGTGTGACTTCAGTACTGAGTTAAAAGGGTACACAGGGAAAACATTTCATTCTTCATCTGCCTTCACTTTGCCTTGACCCGAGGCAGCAATTTAAGGCTGCTTGTTTTTGTTTTTTAGCATGACATGTAAATATGATTACTACCAGGATCGTAATTAAAGAAATTCAAACTAATGCCATGAGATCAGATTGAGAGGCATTTTAAAGAGTGATAATCTGCAGTGTTGGAGGTGTGGGAAAACAGATATCTTGATATGCTGTTGTGAGAGAATAAATTAGAGCACAGTTTTTAGAGTGCAAATCGGTAATATCCATAAAAATGAAAAAATACACACACCCTTTGGCCCAGCCATTCCACTGTAGGAATGAACCCTGCAATATTACTCAAAGTATTTACTGCAGTACTGGGTATAACAGTAAATAAAAAAGTTGGAAAGAACAAACCTAAAGGCTCTCAATAGGGGGATGGTTAAATAAATTATGAATTTTTTTTAAAATTGAATATCAAGTAACCATTAAAAAATAAGCTAGAATTGTACATACTGACATGGAAAGGTCTCCAAAATACACGTCTTCATCTGTTCTTGAATAATTCATTCAATAAACAGTTACCGTAATTACTATGTCACCAAGCAGGAGAAGGAAAGAGAGCCTTGCTCAGAGCCTCTTGTTGTTTTAGGTGCTGCTGAGTCGGTTTTGACTCATAGCAAACTTAGGCTCAACAGGATGAAACACTGCCTGGTCCTGCACCATCCTCACAATCGTTGCTATGATTGAACCCACTGCTGCAGCCACTGTGTCAATCCATCTCATTGAGGGTCTCCTTCTTTTTCACTGACCTCTACCAAGCATGATGTCCTTCTCCAGGGACTGATCCCCCCTAATAACACGGCCAAAGTACGTGAGGCAAAGTCTCACCATCCTCGCTTCCAAGGAGCAATCTGGCTGTGCTTTTTCCAATACAGATTGTTCATTCTTCTGATAGTCCATGGTATATTCAACATTCTTCACCAACACCATAATTCAAAGGCATCAATTCTTTGGTCTTCCTTATTCATTGTCCAGCTCTCGCATGCATATGAGGCAATTGAAAATAGGAACCTTAAATACAAATGGCTAAGGAGAAGAGGATATACCTTAGGAAGGGAAAGAAACAGCGGGAGAGGTGAGGGAAAGAGGAGAGTGTGAAAGGGTAGAGAATTGAGGAAGGAGGAGTGGCCATGGGGGTCAAATGATGCTCAAGTTGTTAGATGAGGACTGGAAAACACTCTTTGCATTTAGCGCCTCAATGTCGCCGTGTTACCAGGTGGAAACCTCAGGTTCTTACTCAGCATGACTTGTATTGGCCAATAAACGAGAGACCGAGGTGGGAGAACAGAAAAGGCACATTAATTTCATTTTACAAGGAAATGGAGCCAGTCAGAGCTTACTCCTACCAAGACTGCTCACTAAGCAGAGGCAGGTAAGTTACTTTAAAAGGATTTACAAGTCTGGAGTTCATACAAGTTAGGTCAGCAATGGGGTTTACATATAACCTCCAAGCAACAGCAGGATTCAAATGCAAAGCTGAGGGGAAGGAGCCCAGCAAAGGAAACAATTTTGCAACACAACACTGTAGGGGAGGGAGGAAGCCAGGTAAAGAACACAGCACTGTGGGCTCAACTGAGGAATGGCTGTGTCAGTGGGAACAGAAGCCAGGCTGGAGAGGGCTGAGTAAAAAATGAGGTGAGAAAATAGAGACTCTGAACATGGATAACTTGAAAAATATGTCTATGAACATAAGGAGGATATCACGGATTGAATTGCGTCTCCCAAAAATATGTGTTGGAAACCTAACCCTCACACCGGTGGATGTAATCTTATTTGGGAATAGGGTTTTCTTTGTTATGTTAATGATGGCATAGCAGCCATATCCATGTAGGGTGTTCTAAACCTAATCACTTCTGAGTTATAAAAAAAGCAAATGAGATACAAATGCAAGCACCAACAGTGATAGTGGGTGGATATAGACAGCAGGTAAAGATCTTGCAGGGATTGAGGACCACTGGGCATTGAGGAGCACTGTGGCTATAAAGGAAACCCTGGTGGCATAGTGGTTAAGAGCTACAGCTGCTAACAAAAAGGTCGGCAGTTCAAATCCACCAGGCGCTCCTTGGAAACTCTGGGGCAGTTCTACTCTGTCCTCTAAGGTCGCTATGAGCCGGAATTGACTCGACAGCAATGGGTTTGGTTTTGGTTTTTTTTTATAGAGACTAGGACCTCCCTCCAGAGCTGAGAGAGTTTTTCCACTAGAGCTGAAGCCCTGAAATAAAACTTCTAGCCTCCTGACTGCTAGAAAATAAAATTCTGTTCTTTCAAGCCACCCCCTCGTGGTGTTTCTGTTACAGCAAAAACAGCAGCAGTAGCTAATTAAAACAGAGAGAAATAAGGTGGTAGTGAGAAGGGGATGAAGGTCGAGTGAGATTTATTTTTTTTTAATGAAATAGACTCAATTATGTAAAAGCCAATGGGAGGAATTCAATTGTAATGTATTTTAAAATTAAAAAAATATATACATGCAGAAACGTGTGTGTGCTGTAATTCCATTGGTGTAAAATTTTAAAGGCCATTCACGTGTTGGTATATACATAAAACTTTTTTTCTGGAAAGACACACAAGAAATTAATGATAGTGGTTCATCTGAGGAGACGTAGTCGGGTGGGGGAACCTTGGTGGCCTAGTGGTCAAGAGCTATGAGTGCTAACCAGACTGTCGGGTGGCAGTTTGAATCCACCAGCTACTCCTTGGAAACTCAGTGGGGCGGTTCTACTTTCAATCAACTGGATGGCAATGAGTTTGGGGTTTCAGTGGGGTAGAAAAAAAAAAAAGAGAGAGGCATATTTTTACTTTTTGTTTTATACTTCTTCACAACTCCCTTCTCCTTCATCCAGAACTCTCCTTTTTGAGGGTAATTGACCTTGGCTAAGTATTGGGCAGAAAGATATTCTAATGGAAGGAATCTAAGGCATACAAGCTAAACTGTACATCACCAGCCCCCACCCCAGGTTTTTACATTTTAAACAGCGTTCATTTTAACCAGTTAAACTGTCATTCATGGGCTTTGGGCTTATAACAAAGAGAAGTGAAGTATTCCAGGAATGTGAGGCCATCTCTCCTCCCTTCCTGGTGTCTGTGCCTGGAAGCTGAGCAAGGTCTAGATCAGCTATTCCCAACGCTGGCTGTGGGTGTGAATTACCTGGGGAGCTTTACAAGTATGGATGACTTGTTACCACACCAGATAAAGTAAATCAGAGTAACTGGGAGTGGAGCCCAGGCATCAGTGTTTTGAAGGCTTGATTCTCAAACGAGAATCAAGAGTAATGGTTCCCAACCCAGCTGCACATTAGAATCACTTGGGGAGATTAAAAAAAAAAAGCATATAATGTATATTAAAAAAAACCAAACCCATTGCTGTTGAGTCGATTCCGATATATATGTATATAAAAAAAAAAAAAATGTATATAACCCCCCAAAAAACCCGTTGCTGTTCCGACTCATAGCGACCCTATGAGACAGGGTAGAACTGCCCCACAGGGTTTCCAGGGAGCAGCTGGGGGATTCAAACTGCTGACCTTTTGGTTAGCAGCCAAATACATAACCACTGCACCATCAGGGCTCTCTCTGTCTTATCTATATATATGCCCAAGTTCCATTAAATCAGAAGCTCTGGAGGTGGGGCCTAGCATAAATATTTTTTTAAAGCACTCCAGATAACATGCATCCAGGGCTGAGAAAGGCCAGTTGATAGGGTAATGAGGAAGTAGAAAAGGGCAGGCTACCACACTTCATAACCTGCATGGTTGCATACAGTTGGTGCCGATGTTGCTATTTTAATATGATTTTTTGACTAAAAGTGGCTAGCAATGTCCCAAAGACTACCACTTCACTCATTCCATTTTTTTATCTCCTCCCACTTTGGGTGTTCAATCTTTGAGGACCACTGTGGTCAGTTTTGGAGACCCTGGTGGCACAGTGGTTAAATAAAAGCTACAGCTGCTAACCAAAAGGTCGGCAGTTCGAATCCACCAGGCACTCCTTGGAAACCCTATGGGGCAGTTCTACTTTGTCCTATAGGGTCGCTATGAGTCAGAATTGACTCGATAGCAATGGGTTTGGGGATCAATTTTCTTCTTAATTTGAGAGTAAAAACTGGTTGCTTTTGAGTTGATTCTGATTCTTGGCAACCTTAGGTGTGTCAGAGCAGAACAGTACTCCACAGGGTTTTCAATGACTGGTTTTTCAGAAGTACATCACCAGGCCTTTCTTCCAAGGGCCTCCAACCTTTACGTTAGCAGTGGTGCCTATTAACTGCACCAAATCCTAGAATAACCAGATTTAGTTCCCTAAATCCAGAGTGATCAAAATGTAAATGAGTTTCAGATAAGATAATGATATCACTGAAAAGAGGCTAGGCAAGGTGACAAGTATGGAAAGGTGACTCCCAGAAGGAGTGGCCTGGGATAAGGGGCTGGCACTGCTGGCTGCATCTCCAGTGAGTTCCCTCACTTCCTTTGGCTGTCAGAGCCCTCTTTTGTTCATCTGGGGATGCAGCTTTCTGTCCTCAGCCCAGGGATGGATCCTGGTTCACTCTGGCCAGTCCTGAAGTCTGATTGCCCTGCAGCGGTTGGCTTATGGGTGACCATGAGAAGTAATCTGATGAATGACTTGTGAGAGAGGTTTACGGAGGGTTTCCAGGAAAGCTTTTTCTCCACCAATTGAAAGAGTCACAAACGAGGGAAGGTGCCTTTTCTGCCTCTGGGGCTTGCTGTGTGAGGCTGTGATGTCAGAAGCTGACCCTGGGAACTAGCTTGAGAATGTGGCTGATGAGCTGAGGACATCTCGGTGCAGAGATGGGGAGAACCTGGATCCTCGATGATGTCATTACCTCACGGAGTTAACCAACCCCTGGAACTGCTCTAGCTTTGTACTTCTTGTTATATGAGGTAATACATTCCCTTCTGTTTAAATGGTTGATCTGGGGTTTTCTGTTCCTTACAGCCAAAAGCAACCAAACCTGATAGATATTCCAAGGCAATGGTTCTCAACCCTGGCTACAAATTGAAACCACTCAGGGAACTTAAAAAAATAAAACAAAACACTGATTTCTGGATCCACTATCCAAATATTCTGATTTCACTGGTCCAGGGTAAAGGGAAGGCACCAGGAATTTTTACAGCTTCCCAGGTGATTTTAACGTCAGCCAGAGTCGGGAACCCTGGTGGTGTAGTGGTTACTGCTAACTAAAAGGATGGCAATTCAAATCTACCAGGGGCTCCTTGGAAATTTTATGGGGCAGTTCTACGCTGACCTATAAGGTTGACTATGAGTCAGAATTGACTCGAGGGCAGTGGGTTTTTTTTTTTATAGGTCAGAGTTGAGAATGAGTGCTGTAATGCTAGAAGACTGATAAGAAAGGGAATTTGGAAGCTGCTTCAAAGCCTCTTCAGCCAAAAAGTGTATAAAATAGCAAGCGGACGAGATGCCTCTCGTCCTGGGCTTTCTGTCTGCAGAGGATTAGTGTGGCAGTTCACACGAGCCTGCTAGAGCTGGAAGATCACTTTCTACCTAGGACCAGCCGCGGACCTGGGATCCAGAGAGCAATCACCTCGTTTCCTTACAGAAAAATGATCTCACCAATCAGAGCTAGTGCGTGGCGAGGTGTAGGGGTGCGGAGATGGAAGTTTGCACAGTAGCTTAGATGTGGGCGGAAGGAAGGGTTTTCCAGGAAGAAACGCCACTGGTGACTGAAAGCCTGACTGAGGGGAGAACCTGTCCCGAGCCTGATTCCACAGCGAGACCAGTTTGTGACTATGTGTGTGGCTTGTGCTCTGAGGTCTCCCCAAATGATAATAAAGTGAACTTCGCTCCCTAAACTTTAGGCACAAAAAGACTGTGATGTGGTATGCCAGCCTGGGGAACGTTAAAACAAAAATCATATTACACCAATAACAGAACTTGGTTGAAGTTTATTTAATATACGATTTGCAAATCAGGGTAACATTTCCAACTAGAAAGTAAAAGTTGTTCCAAAGAAGAAAAATCTTTTACAGATTCTTATACTCCAGCTCATCGACAGTGCTGAAAATCGTGAAATTATTAAATTTGTGTATTAACTCTTCAGCTCTACTTTTCAGGTCATGAGCCCGGGAACGCCTGGTCTGAAATGTCAGACAACAGTTCTGAAGTTTGGTACAAGTGGGAAGGCTTTTGTAATGGCAGACAAACAAGGACAAGGCAGACATACCAGGCAATTTTCAGATTGGCTGGCGGGTATTTTCTTTCCTTATTTGGGATTAAGCGGAAATTTTGAACCAGGTTAAACTGATAGATCAAGTACTGTTTGGCTAGCTTAGGCTTCTGTTTCTGGGAGTCAACTGATTTCCTTTGATTTTTGTCTCCTGGGAAAGCTAGGCATTCACTTGAAATAGAAATTTAGGTTTCAGTTCGCTGACAAGAGGCTCAGCACAAGTGGCTATTTTGAGGCGGTATAGGGTCACTACGAGGCAGAATCGACTCAGTGGCAATGGGTAACACTAGTAATAACATATTACCATGAAGACAGGACCAGAAGAGTGTTTACACAATAACTTGTGGATATGCAACTTTTTTCTGGAAGACCAAGTCAGGTAATTACTGATTTACCCTAAAACATAGCTCCAAGTCTGACCTTTGGAGTTTCTGTTACTGAAACTGCACAGAGGTATTTCTTTTAAAAGAGCACAATGCCCAAGGTGAACATTCTTCACCAATTAAGCTAAGCCATTGTTCAACCTAAAGATGGCCCTCAGGAAACCAGTCTTCTCAAGGCTTAAGGTTCAAAGGTTATCTCAGGATGATAGCCTAAGTGGGTTAATTCAACCTCCATGAAATCTAGAAGTATGGATTTGATGAGAACTCAAAACTCAATTCCTCAGGAGGAAGGAAGGGGACACAAAGCGAGAACAGAGCAGCTGGCAAAACCGAGATCACAGACAGAAACACAGCTTGTGGGGGGAGATCCTGGTCCCTGTGTGATGCCAATAGAATTTACCCTGTCAGCCAAGACAACAGCTCTTACTGTTGGTGGTGATGATACTAACCCATAAAACTCCTCTGCAAATTCCTACGTGCCACTCCTCATTGGGAAAAAGTGCCGATTCATAGAAGACTTGCCTACAAGGATTGTAACTAGGGACAGGCCCTCCTTCTTCTTTATTTTCCCTACATAAATAAGAAGCAAATAACTCTTTCTCTTTAAACTTCCCTTTAAGGATTACCTAAGATTCATGTGAAGAGCTCTGATGGCACAGTGGCTAAAGCGGTGCTAACCAAAAGGTCCTCAGTTCAAACCCACCAGCCACTCCGGGGGAAAAAGATGTGGCGGTCGGCATCCATAAAGATTTACAGCCTTGGAAGCCCTATGGGGGCAGTAGTACTCTGTCCTATAGGTTTGCTGTGAGTCAAAATCGACTTGACAGCAGTGGGTTTTGGTTCTTCAGATTCACGTGCCTAAAAATCCCAGTGGTTTCAGTGAGACAGCTGACCCTATCTTTTGGGTGGTGATGAAGAAACCATTCATTCATTTACTCAAAAAGTACTTAGTGAGAAACTAATAAGTGCTGGAGAAGATATCAGTGTAGGATAATACTTAGCCCGGTCCTCAAAGAGCTTATAACTTGTTAAACCCGTTGCTGTCAAGTCGATTCCGACTCACAGCGCCCCTATAGGACAGAGAAGAACTGCTCCACGGGGTTTTCAAGTAGCGGCTGGTGCATTAGAATAGGCAGACTTTTGGTTAGCAGCCGAGTTCTTAACCGCTGAGCCACCAGGGTTCCTATAACTTGTTTGGGAAGGGAAACTAAATTGCATAACAGGACTAAAAAATAATTAAGGGTTAAACTGTAAAATGCTAATAATAAATACCACTGAATAGAAATTGGGAGATCTAAAGAAGGGGAAAAGGAGCCCTAGTAGCGCAGTGATTAAGTGCTCAGCTGCTAAATGAAAGGTTCGTGGTTCAAACCCATCAGTGGTTCCAAAGGAAAAAAGGCCTGGCAATCTGATTCCGTAAAGATTACAGCCTTAGAAACCCTATGGGGCAGTTCTACTCTGTCATATAGGGTTGCAATGAGTCGGAATCTACTCGATGGCACACAACAACAAAGAAGGAGAAGGTAAGACTTGAGTTGGCTGTTGAGAAGTGCATAGGATTTGGCCAGGTGGAGGAGCATACATGGATGGGGAGGAAGAGTCGGAGCAAGTTGACACAGAGAACCCAGCCTAGCAGGGCACAGGGCGGGGAAGACAGCCTGAGTGAAGGAAGCAGTAGGAATGAGTTGGCTGTGGGACAGTGGCCAGAATATGGAAGACATTGAAAATCCAGAACATCAGGGAGAAATAGAAACATTCAAAAACTGACTCATGTGTCCTGAGTCACAAGGGCAGGGTTCTATAATTTATGACGTTCCCCCAGCACTTGCATCCCTCCACCCAACTACGACAAGTGCATCATGAGTGAACAACTGGCGCAATGTGACCTGACACAGAATAAATATTCCTTCCAGGACATAGACCAAGTCACTCCTTGTGTTCCTGTTAGGCTGTTGGCATTGAATCATTCAGTCAATGAATGACCATTCTCACAAAAATGCTTGTCCATTGAGCAATAAACGCCTGGTCTCCCGGGGGCAGAATGCATGGTTTGCTCTGGCTGGCCTCCCTCTAACACTGTCCAGAGCACTCCCAAGAGCCGGCTGCCCTCTGACCCGGCACATTCTGCTCATCCTCCAAAGCCCTGTTCTGCCCTGAAGCCTTCCCTGATACTTGATACCTACTGCTTGGGGATCACATTTTGGAATTTCACTGCTTCCCTCCTTGTATAGTTTGCCAACAGTTCCTTGTTCACTTTCACTCAGAATAGAGACGATTGGGCGGAAATGGTTCAGAGAGTAAGAGTGAGGAAGATGGGAGAAGGAGTAAATGATGTCTAGGGTTATGAGGTGCTGGATGAGCAGGGAACTCCAGGAGAAGAGATAAAGGCTTTTTGGGGGGAAAAAATGTCCAGACTAAACCATGAGACGAAATTGGTGCATTGGCTGCTAACCAAAAAGTCGGCAGTTGGAATCCACCAGTCACTCCTTGGAAACTATGGGGCACTCTATTCTTATTATAAGGGTCGCTAAGAGTCGGAATTGACTCCACAGCAATAGGTTCACCATTTCTGCTCAGTCTTGTAGAGGTCGGATATAAGCATTTTGGGGATCCGTTGGCAGTGTTTTGGGTAACCTCTGAGAAGGGTTTGAGAGGGCCTCGTGGGTTTACACTGAAGCAAGTCAAGCCCTGATCCAATGACCACTTGAAGTGTCAAGGAGGAAGGCTGGTCATTATTTTAGGTGAAATCCATACATACACACACATCTACATTCTTAACTATCTGTAAGATTTGCACATCAAGCTCAAATTTTAATTTAAGCAAAGTGATTTCAGCACCTAAATTTAAATACACTGCAGATGTGATAAATGGGTTTACATTTTTAATCCTAAACTTGCTGGTTTGAATGCTTAAGAGTTTATATCTTAAATATGCCTATGCAATTAGAAACTTGGGCGCATTCGCATAAACTTTTTTGAATATTTTTTTGTGGTTTAGGTAAAAGTTAACATAGAAAATTAGTTTCTCAATCAACAATTTATGAACAGCTTGTTTCATGACATTGGTTGCAAACCCCTGAATGTGTCAGCATTCTCTCCCCTTCCTCCCTGGTTCCCTGGGTTCATTCACCCAGGTTTCCTGCCCCTACCTTCCTTCTGAACTTTGCTTTGGAGCAAATGCTGCCCTTTGGGTCTCATATAATTGATTGTTCTGAGGTGTACATTCCTCACTGGTGTTATTGCTCATTTTATAGGCCTGTCTATTATACGGCTATAATGTGATCTCCAGGAGTGATTTCAGCTCCAAGTCTCAGGAGTTCCACCAGTCTATCAGACCAGTAAGCCTGGTCTTATTTATGAGTTTGAATTTTGTTCTACATTTCTCTCCCACTCTGTCCATTACCTACTATTGTGGTCCCAGTCAGAGCAGTCAGTAGTGGTAGCTGAGTACCATCTAGTTCTTCTGGTCTCTCCATAAATGTTTTATAAAAGATGTTTGTCCTTTAAAAGAAGCCTCCTTTTCCGCATAGGGATCATTTGATTCTTTTTTTTTAATCAGAATTATGCTACTTG
Source organism: Loxodonta africana (assembly GCF_030014295.1). NCBI lineage: Eukaryota > Metazoa > Chordata > Mammalia > Proboscidea > Elephantidae > Loxodonta > Loxodonta africana. Next base: position 14,993,086 of record NC_087356.1, read on the forward strand.
TATAGTTAATCATGCACTTATAGGCCTTCATTAGAGTCCTTGGGTGGTGCAAAAGGTTAAGTGTTATCAGAGCTGCCTGCCACAGACAGCCAATTCCTGAGACAGGGGTGAGGTAAGTAGCAAGAGCTTTAATGTGTATCGATACACAGGAGACAGAGGGGAATGATCTCCTCCAAAGCCTGTCTCTCCCAAAGGGAGGCTGGCTCAAAGATTTATAGGGCGAAATCACAGATTTCAGGAACTTGTGGAATGTCATTCTCTCCTGGGTTGGTTCCAGTGATCATGCTCCCAAGGTATCATTTTTCATCTGCCTAGTGGGTGACTGGTCTCCTGGGGTGATTTCTGTGGTCATAAGACTTTCTTAGGTCATATAATTTGTTTTTATGGTCTGAAAAGGACATTAGTCATTAGTAAAAATTCAACAAGGAGAAAGGAGCTGAGCAGTTAAGAGTAAGTTTAGAAGAAAGAAAAATGGCATAGGTCCTGCTCATGTCATGGCCGAGCAGCCTGTTCCAATCCACACTTTTTGTTGTGAGTTTCTCAATCTTGGGAAACAGGGCGTTGAGACTCTCTAGCTGTTTCCTTCTGGATGGAGGTATAGAGCCCTAAAGGTTAGAGGAGTGGAACCCTCCTGTTGTCTGAGCTAAACTATTATATCTCTCTTGTACCTATATTGGCCCTTGGTTGGGCTATTGTCTCTTCTCTGGATGGGGGATGGGTTGAAATCCCTGATCAACCATCATCTGAAGCTAGAACTTTCGAATCACTTGAAGTGACTCTACCCTTCGGGGAGAAGGCACCAACTCATTACGGCATACACAAAGACACATAAGCTTGTCTAGAAAGAGGAACAGTGCAAGCAAAGGTTAAAATGATTCTGGACTGACCGCAGTCTGTGAAAGTATCAGCATCTGCACAAGCGTTCTGGAACCCTCGACTGAGTCTAGTTACACTCCTGTTCCTAAGTCCAATATAGTCCATCTTTTTTGTTAAGATATTCTGGCCAAATGTTTTCAGAAAATCAGCAAAGTAAAAACTTATCTGCAGATGACAAAACTTAATATGGCCATAATTAATTTATAAACGTAACTCTTAATAGTGAAAGACCTGATAGAAATTAATTACAAGCATAAAGGCCAAATAAAATCAGTTAAAAAAACTGTAGATAAAAATATTTCTAAATATAACTATTAACTGTATTTTAAAGGGCTTCGGATATAAAGCATAATAGTCTTTACTAAGAATATACGAAGATTACCAAGTCTCTAAATATCTGAATAGTAATTAAAAAAAAAAAAAACTTCACAGGTAAATAATGTGAATTCCTCAATTAAACCATTGGCTTCTATGATGCTAGAGTCAAAAAATTAAAGTTTAAATTACAACATAATATTATGCATTTGCTGTATAATATTAGGCAAAAACATAAGAGGAAATACTAACATGTGAATTTTAACCCAGTCAAGAACCAGGCACGTCTCTTGATTTTAACGACATGTTCCATGTAACTTATAACATGTTAAATAAACCTTTTTAGCACTTTTTCCTCATAAAAAATTTTTCATGGCTTTCAAACTCATCAGGAGTTTATCATAAGTTACCATGAAACAATACTTAAGTTATTTAACCAAAGATCTTTAAGTAAAAAAAAAAAAAAAACCTTAGCTCGTTTTTTTTTTGTCCTAAACTTATATGGCTTGGTTTTCAATTTAGGAATCTTATTCTAAGGAAAGATCAAACCTTTGTCTTTGAGGCAGATTACACAAAGAATAGATTAACTCTCTAACTCAGTAATCAAAGAAAATTTTGTTATTTTAACAGCGAGAAACTCAATTTTTTATCTATGTTATTTAACGGTAAAGCTCTTAAAAATCTCATAAATTAAACCATTAAACTTCAGTCAGACAGATAAAACTTTGACCATTATCAAATCAATTGCTTTTTTTCTCAATAAACCTCTTAAATGTTCATAGAGTACATCCCTTTAAATGGCAAAAATGAACTCACTCATTAGCAGACCCAAATACACACATATATATATATTTTTTTCTTTTTGGCTTCTTAAAGTTCTCCTACAATAGAGAGAACTTGTTTACAGTTCTTTTAAGACTGGGATTCACCCAGTTTCTGATAACTACAGTAAAACAGCTATTTTCCTTATCTCTTGTCTTAAAGGGTTTTCACCTAGTTGGAAACAGTCTTTCAAAAGCTTCCCTGGAGCTATACAACCTTGGAGAGCAGGGCTGGGGGCTGAGAAGGCCTGATCTTGCCCAGCCCTACCTACCTTTTAACTCATGGTAGAAGACAAGATTAGGTTATTCTAATTCATTTATATATGTTTAAGTTGATCTAAACGTTTTTGAAAGGCAAAAGATAATTAATTTCTTTTCCTTTCACTGCTCTGGAACTGTTACTTTTACTTTAAGAAAAAATTACCTTTTTCTTTAAATTTCATGTAATATCTAGCTTAAGTTACTTAGAAAGGTTTTGCTTCTAAGATTGACATACTGACATAAAAATCTTGGTGTATTTTTCAAATAGACCAATTTATATAAAAGTTTCTCTAAGTTGTTACTAAAAATCTGAATCTTGAGACAGACACAAGACACAGCTTTTCTGGAGGAGGAAAGAATTGAGGTTCTAAGACAGCCTTAAAAAAACCAGCAGTTGTCAGCCATTGCCTCTAACCTGATACCAGACAGAAACTCAGATACAATGCTCTAGACCAAAGCAAGCTCTTAGAACAGAAAGCTCACATAAACTCACTGAACAATACCACACAAAACGAGGATATGAGAATTCTAGTTTGTTAAAGTGTTTATAGCAATTTTTGGTAAGAGTGACTCAATTCTATTAGGATTCCCAGAATTCCTATCCTAGGGCCCCAACCTCCCCGGAGATGCCACTCCAAGCTAGCCTGTGCATAGTAAACTTCCTTAGACCAAAATAGTTTCTGAATCTGGTGGGGGGTTTCATACAAGATTGCTATGACAACGTTACAAGGATTCAGGGGTACAGGTACACATAAATAGACACACAAAGAACCTTTAAACTGACACAAGACTAACAGACAAGGGCGACAGAGGTAATCCCGGCAGCCTCAACCCCCCAGACGACCCAATGATGTGACGGAGGTGATCTCGAGGGCCTCAACCTCCCAGACTCCCCTGTTCCAATGGCCGCCACGCCAACCTTCCAACTCTAATGTTCCCCGGAGTCCCCCTCTGGGGCCCTACTCACGGAGTTGGTCATCCAGGGCGCCACTCACCCCCAGAAACCAAGGGCTAGGATCCAGTTCCGGAAGCCACACGGGTCTGCCCTGTCCACTCCGGCCCTGAGCGCAACAGGGAGAGAGTCGCAGACCCATTTTAGGATCCTAAACAGGTCTTGCCTTTTACTCACCTCCGGGAACGCGGTGGTGCCGGGGGGAGCCTGAGCCAGACCAACAGCTCCTTCGGGGACGGGGACGAACTAGGTATACAGTGGCCGCTAGATGGAAGAGCTGCTGATCAGGCCCAAGCCCCGCCCCGGGGCCACCATGCGTCAGACGGCTAGAGCCCCACATTGGGCGTCAAAATTTGTTACCGCAATTTCTCAGGTCAGAGCCACCTGCCACAGATAGCCAATTCCTGAGACAGGGGTGAGGTGAGTAGCAAGAGCTTTAATGTGTATCCATACACAGGAGACAGAGGGGAATGATCTCCTCCAAAGCCTATCTACCCCAAATGGACACTGGCTCAAAGATTTATAGGGCAAAATCACCGTTTCAAGAACTTGTGGAACCTCCCTCTCTCTTGGGGTGGTTCCAGTGATCAGGGTCCCAAGCTATCATCTCATCTGTTCAGGGGGTGACTAGACTTCTGGGGTGATTTCGGCGGTCATAAGACTTTCTTAGATCATATCATTTGTTTTTACCGTCTGAAAAAGACACTAGTCATTACTAAAAATTCAACAAGGAAAAAGGAACTGAGCAGTCAAGAATAAGATTAGAAGAAAGAAAAATGGGGTAGGTCCTGTTCGTGTCATGGCTAAGCAGCCTGTTTCATTCTCAGTGGACAGAACTAGTAAATACATGTTTGAGGAATGGAATTTTTGTTTTGTTGTTGTTGTTCAGAATATACACAGCAGAACTTTTGTTGTTCAGAATACATACAGCAGAACTTACACCAATGCAACAATTTCTACACGTACAATTCAGTGACATCGATTACATTTTTTAATTGTGCAACCATTCTCACGCTCTTTTTCTGAGTTTTTCCTTCTCCATTAACATAAACACACTGCCCCTTAAGTTTCTTATCTAATCTTTCAAGTTGTTGTTGTCAGTTTGATCCCATATAGATAGATCTTAAAAGAGCACAGTGCTCAAGATAGACATTCTTTACTAGTTAAGCTAAACTGATATTTGGTTTTAAGACAACTTCAGGGGGTATTTTGGTTTAAAGTTTAAAGATTATCTCAGGGCAGTAGTTTCAGAAGTTCATCCAGCCTCGCTCCATGGCTCCAGAAAGTCTGGATTCCACGAGAATTTGAAATTCTGAACGAATGGAATTTTTAATTCTCACAGAATCCAGATTTCTGGAGAGGATGCAGAAGACAAATAAAGCCACAGAGCTTTTCTGATTACAAACGCCATGCCGGGAAACTGTTCCTAAACGGTAGTGGTTACACCATCTTCTTGGCCTTGCCGGATCCATAGCTTTCTCTTTGGCTTTCAGCCTCAAGTAGAGGCGCATGAGCTTTTACGGTGGCAACAGCAGAGCAAAAGATCTCCCCAAAGCCCTCAGTTTCCTGTGGGTCAGGCGATCTAGGGGCACAGCTCCAATTCTTGGCCGGGCTACAGGGAGCCCTTGGTAACCTAGTTCCTTGAATGAGCTGCGATTTAAACTGCACGTGTGTTTTTTGCCTTGTTCTGGCCACACAGTGGACTGGCGGCTGAGGAAGCCGCAGGCCTGCGGCAGCTTCAGGGCTACGTGAGGATTCTTTTGCGCTGAACACTAGTTCTTCTCACAGGCACCAGTGGGCCCCTGGCTCCCCACTGGCTGAGTTTCTCTCAGGAGTGTGACCTTTGCAGCACCCTGGCTGGGTCAGCCTCCTTTAAGTGGACATCCGGTTGGATCTCATTTTCCCTCTTAGAATGAATACAAAATATTTTTCGCTTACTCAACACTGTGTCCCTATCGTCCTTTCCTTAACGGATATTTTGTAGGAACCTGTTACCTCTCTCTCCAAAATCCCATCGGCACCACTAGGAACGCCTTTTAGACCTAGGGGCAGCCTTTCAGAAAGGCCCAGAACGTGATGCTTTGGGAACAGAGGGAGGGCAAGCTTGCCAGATAGGTGGCCGGCAGGTTGGAGAACATTCCACGTATCATAAGCCCCAGCCGTGGGATGACCCTCCAGCAGTGTAAGTGGCTCCAGCGTTCTTTTTTCAAGTCCATTTAGCACAAAACGACAGGGTAGAACTGAAATTTCAGGCGCACATCTTTATCTTGCAAACGTTTGGGGTCATCAGGTAGAAGGGGAGGAACGTCAGCAGGAAACAATTTGTGGAGGGATTTTAACGAGCTACAGCATACTTTCAGTACCTGCTTCCTATTAGGAATGACACAACCCAGCCAGGTCTTGGACTCAGCCTTTCCCCCCTCCTCCATTCTGGGTCAGTAAACTCTAGAATTCCTCCTGCCAAGCCCTCTCTTCCTCACAAGCCTCCTCCCGGCTTCCATTTCTAAAAGCAAAGTCAAACACTTAAAAGGAAATTTGATCCGTATGGTTTGGATTGGTTACACTTAGCTCATAAAAACGGCTACTTTGTAAGAGTTAGTCCATTGCCAAGAGTCTCTGAACAAACATAAAGTCTTTTCCAAGAAAATGTGACATCTAAACACCAGAAATTAGTATCTGCCTTCTACTCTCTCCCCCTTACTTAAAATTTTATTCAATGCAGTGAGCATTTAGGAGATTTCCTAATATGTGGAAAGAAGCCCTAGTGGAGAAGGGTTTAAAGTGCCTGGCTGCTAACCGAAGGGTCGGCAGTTGGAACCCACCAGCTCCTTGGGACAAAGATGAGGCAGTCTGCTTCTGTAAAGATGTACAGCCTTGGAAATCCTATGGGGCAGTTCTACTCTGTCCTATAGGGTTACTATGAGTCGGAATCGACTCGAAGGCAACATATCCCTAATATGTGCCTGGAACTAGGGGTACAAAGATAAAGGATGTCTGGGTCCTCGTCTCCTGGAGTCTAAAGAGAAAAGTAGAAATGGGCTGATGATGATACTACTATTAATTAAATTCTTAGCCTGTTGCAGGCACAGGTGGCAAAGGAGACCACCGAGACACAGAGGAACTTGCAGCATCCTTTGAGAGTAACTTGCTCCAGGTCACACGGTGAGTAAGTGATGGAGCCATCATTTGAAGCCAGGTCTGCCCTTGAACCAATCTACTGCTTTATCATCAATAAATCAATGCATGGAAAAGGATAGCCAGAATGGTTAAACAACTTGAAGGATATAACCAATGGTGGTTAATTGTACATGTAGAAATTGGTGAGATGGTGTAAGTTTTTACCACAATAAAATAAAAAATAAGATAAATCAACACATGAGGATGAGAGCCCTTTGGGTGGGGGTGGGGGTGGGAAGAACTTTGCCAGACCCACCCCTCCCTGATTTTGGTTTTTCCTTTGCCCCACCTTCTTCCTTCTTGCCAGCTCAATAACCAGAGGATTCTGAACACCGTCCCTCTGATTTTCCCTGTTGGGCCAGGCACAGCTTTGTCCTCTGCTTCTCATACCCACGAGGGAGCACCACAGCAGGTCAGGCCACATCCAGTTCTGCAGGTTTTACAACATCCAGTCATAAACACCAGAGCAACCAGCTCGGTCCTGCTGGAAAGCAGGTGGCTTTCTTTACAAACAGGGAGCAAAGACCTTGGGTCTCTCCCCAGCACTGCAAAAGTTAGGGCTAAAAATACTTAGGAATGATGGGAAGTGTTTACAATAGCCCTCGCCAGAAGCCCAGCAGACCTGTTTAAAGAAAAACAGAACTGGCTTTCAAGTAACAGAACCAGTCACAGCCGGTTGTTACTTATCGGGAGAGAAATTTCCCTTAAATAACAGGTTTTTGGTGGACACCGCCTATCAATGGTGACTTGGCGGAGTGCCATCAAAAGCCACAGTCCAATGGTCAATCACTAGCTCCTCCACTGCTGAGCTGTTTTTCCGGAGGGCTGGGGCCTGTTGGGGGCTGGGCTCCTGGCTCACCCAGGCCTGTTTCCAGGGCTCTGCTCTGGGCTGGATCAAAGCAGAAACATCCAGAATGACCTGACATTTGGCTAGGCTCTCTAGCCTCAGGGGCCAATCTAAGTCCAGCACACACTGCAGAGAATATTTTGCAAGTTCTCCCAAATAAAAAAATTTTTTAAAAGACCATTGCTGTGGAACTCTAACTCATGGTAACCCCATGCGTTATAGAGCAGAACTGCTCCATAAGCTTTTCTTGGCTATATTCTTTATAGGAGCAGATTGCCAGGCCTTTCCTCCACAGCACTACTAAGTAGGTTCTAATCACCAACCTTTTGGTTAGCAGTCGGGTACAAACTGTGCTGCCCAGGGACCAGAATCTGTGCTCCTGCTTAGACTTCAGGTGGTCTCTGGCTCCTTCCTGTGCCCCTCAGTGGGGGATAAGGGTGGACATGGGAACAGACAAGTAGTCAGAGTGGAAGCTTTGTGGGGGTCCTAGTTGCACACAGCCCTATTTCCACTTCCAACCTTAAGCACTGTGGTGCAGTGGTTAAGCACTCAGCTGCTAACCAAAAGGTCAGAGATTCAAAAGCACCAGTGGCAACGAGGAAGAAAGATGTGGCAGTCTGCTTCTGTAAGGATTACAGCCTAGTGAAACCCTATGGGGCAGTTCTACTCTGTCCTATAAGGTCGCTATGAGTCGGAATCAACTCAACGGGTTTGGTATTTTCCGGTCACATGTTGGTGATCAATTTGCAATTTTTGCTTCTTGAACTGAAATCTTTCTCTTGCAAGCTCACTCACTGCGTAAACTGGCATTCATGTTCTGGATCAGGTGCTAATCAAATATGGCAGAAGCCAGTCACAAAAAGCCACATATTATAATACTCCATTTAGGGTGAAATGTCCAGAACAGGGAAATCCATCAAGACAGAAAGTAGATTGGTGGTTGCTGGGGGCTGGGAAGAGGAGGGAATGAGGACTGACTGCTAAGGGGTACGGGCTTCTTTTTGGGGTGATGGAATGGTCTGAATTATACAGTGGTGATGGGAACATAAATTTGTGACTATATTACAACCGCTGAATTACATACTTTAAAAGGGTGAGCTTTACAGTAAGTGGATCGTCTCAATAAAAAATAAATGTCACAGTAGAATTGAGACACACAAAATCAAAGCCAAGAGGCCTCTTGCATCTCTCCTCATTGAGAACATCCCTGGATTTTATTTTTTACGTTTTTTTTAAGCTCGGCTAGAGGCTATCGGCCATACCAGAGAAAAACCTAAAACATATGGCCTCTCCCCTCTCCCTGCACTGGCCCTTTGCCGTTCCTTGTTTTTAGTCAAAGACCTCATTCTATTATAGTACACGGGCTGGCACTGATGGGAGGGGGTGGATGACTGCACTGGTCAGCACAAGATGCCCATTCCCATGGCTGTGAACGTGCCAAAGGTGCTGCCACGCTGTGACATGGTTTTCTCAATGCCGCCCATCAGCTCCTGACCCCACATTCCCATCCTGAAACAGGAAAAGGTGCCAAAGAGTGCCCCGGCCACCATGCCCATGGTACAATCCATCACGAAGCCCATCTTCAAGTGGCCGAAGCAGCTTGGCTGGGACTGCCCATAGGGACCCATGGGCACTGGCATCTCCCTTACACGGTGTGTTACCTCTTTGCAATTTCTTCTTTGTCTAAGTGAGAATTTTTGGCTGCTAACAAGCAATTAAAATGCTGCCAGAATTAATTCACCTCCAAAGTTGCCTAGCAATGAGTCCATATATACCCCATTCAGTGTCCTTTATCTAATTTCATCCATTTATCGTGTTTATTTTTTTTATTGTGCTTTACGTGAAAGTTTACAGAGGAAATTAGTTTCTCATTAAACACTGAATACACAAATTGTTTTGCGACATTGGTTGCCAACCCTGCGATATGTGTCAACACTCTCCCCTTCTCCACCCCGGGTTCCCTGTTTCCATTCGTCCAGTTTTCCCGTCCCTTCCTGCCTTCTCGTCTTTGCTTTTGGGCTGGTGTGCCCATTAGTCTCGTGTACATGACTGAACTATGACGCATGTCCCTCACGTGTGTTATTGTTTGTCTTACAGATTTGTCTAATCTTTGGTTGAAGGTTAAACCTTGGGAGTGACTTCAGTACTGAGTTAAAACGGTGTCCAGGAGCCATACTCGCAGAATTTCTCCAGTTTCTTGTCAGACCAGCAAGTCTGGTCTTTTTCTTTTGTGAATTTGAATTTTGTTCTACATTTTTCTCCTGATCTGTCCGGGACCCTCTATTGTGATCCCTGTCAGAGCAGTCAGTGATGGTAACTGGGCACCATCTAGTTATTCCGGGCTTAGTCTGGCGGAGATTGTGCTAGCATTTAACACATATTTATTGAGTGCCAGCTATGTGCCAGACACTGTTTTAGGCAGTTGGGATACATCAGCTCTTCCATTCATGGAGCTTACATTTTAGTAAAGGAAGACAGAAAAGCAGTAAACATAATAAGTATGTAAATTATGTGTCTATGAGGAGGTAATAAATGCTAAGGAAGAAAGAAAAATCAAAGCAGGGGAGAGGGGCATGGAGGAGCTCCCGGGTGGTGCAAATGGTGAAGCACTCAACTACTAACCAATACGCTGGAAGTTGGAACTCACCCAGAACTGCCTCGGAAGAAAGGCCTAGCTATCTCCTTCCGAGAGGTCGCAACCTTGAAAGCCCTATGGAGTGCAGGTCTACTGTGCACACGCGGGGTCACCGTGAGTGAGAACCGACTTGACGGCAGCCCGTTTTGGTTCAGGGGGGCTTGGGAACACAGTGCGGTGGGACGGGGGTGGGACAGACTGCAAGTTTAAAATAAGGTGAGCAGAGCAGACCTCACTGAGAAGGGGTCACCTGAGCAACAACTTGAAGGGGTGAGGGAGTAAGCCCCAAGTTATCTGGGGGAAGGTCCCGGGCCCTGGTCCTGAGGCAGAAGCATGCCTGGCTGGCTGAGTAGAGGGAGAGAGGGGAGAACAGGAAAGGCGCAGGGGCGGGGCTGCAGCTCCAGGAGGCACCCCTAGGGCTTTGGCTTCTGTTCTGAGCGAGGTGGGGAACCGCTGGAGCATTTCGAGCAGAGGCAGGACATGTCCTGAGTTGTTTCTAAGGACTTCTCTGGTTACTGTGTTGAGAATAGACTACAGGACAAAGATGAAATCCAGGAGAGCAGCTGGAAGGCTACCGCCATCATCTTGGTAACAGACGAGGGTGACCATTGGGACCAGGCTAGTAGCTATGGAGGTGGCGAGAAATGCATTTTAGATACATTATGAATGTGGAATCTGACCAATTAGACACGTGGCATAAAAGGAAGAGTAGTCGAGATGACTCTACTTGAATTTTGTCCTGAGCAAAGGAGAACGGGCATTGGCATCAGGTTAGACGGAGAAGGCTGTGGTGGGGAGCAGGTTTTGGGGGAGGAGACATGATTAGGATTTTAGCTCTGGATGTGTTGAGTTGGAGATGTCTATTAGATGAGCCCTGGTGGTGCAACAGTTAAGTGCTCGACTGCTAACCCAAAGGTTCGTGGTTCAAACCCACATAGTGGCTCCAAGGGAGAAAAACCTGGTGGTCTGTTCCCGTAATGATTATAGCCAAGAAAACCCTATGGGGCAGTTCTACTCCGTCACACAGGGTTGCTATAGTCGGAATCAATTTGAAGGCACCCAACAAGTGGGATGTCTGATAAACTATCGGACATACAAGTTTGGAGTGTGGAGGGAGAACTGGGCTGGAGATAATATGAGTGGCCAGCAGATGGGAGAGGAGGGTATTTAAAGCCATGAGGCCAGGTAAGATCATCCATGGAGAAGAGAAGAGCTCCCAAGATGAAGTCCTGGGGACCCCAACATTAAGAGATCAGTAAGGAGACAAGACCAGCACCGGAGACTAAGAAGCAGTTGTGAACCGTTGAGCTGGAGATGAGCGTCTCCATCCTCTGCACTTCCATCCAGCTTATACCTGTCACCAAGTGCTCTCCTGCGGTGGGCCTGCTGTGTCCCCTGTGTGAAGGCATAACCCTTGAAATCAGGGACCCTGTACTCGTCTGTTACCAGGATGATGGCGGTAGCCTTCCAGCTGCTCTCCTGGATTTCAGGGGGGATTCATGAGCAAAGTCACATCCATTGAAAGCATATATATTTTGTTGCATACATTTTACCTCAATTAAATTAATTAAAAAAAAATTATTTTAAATTCATCACTGTGGCACGTGAGTGAAGATCCTACAGCAGGCCAAGAGCAGTAGATTACTATGGGAATCCAGGCAGAGAAGAGGGTGACCTGGATTGAGGTGATAGGGAGGGAAGGGACAATTTGGGGGTAATTTGGGGGGAACTGGTGCATGGGATTTGCTGGCAAATTGATGGGGTGGGTAAGGAAAAGAGAGGGACCATGATTACTCCTGGGGTTTTGGTTTGAGCAACTGAGTGAAGAAAACGGAAGGAGTCTGAGTCCTTCTGGTAAGGTTAGTAGTACAGGGTCCCTGATTTCAAGGGTTATGCCTTCACACAGGGGACACAGCAGGCCCACCGCAGGAGAGCACTTGGTGACAGGTATAAGCTGGATGGAAGTGCAGAGGATGGAGATGCTCATCTCCAGCTCAACGGTTCACAAAGCTTCAGGGAGACAGTGCTGGTTAAGGGGTGACCAGCCAAGCAGAAGTCCCAGTTCCCCTCTATTTGGTGCACAGTAAAATAATTCTGGAATAAATAGGAAATGTAATACAGGTTAACCTAAGTTTTCTCATGTGACTCCCTTCATGACTGGAGAAATGTATCAACCCTGCTCCCATTAAAGTAGAAAGCATCCAGGGTAGAAAAGAGATTTCTTGGCCATATCAAGGTTTTTTGGTTGGGTGCTTTTTGCATAGTGAACATTAGGTTTGGTGGCGTAACCACAGACCCTGAACCAGCAGCTGACACAGTTGCTGGAAGTCAACAGCACAGCCAGCTGAAGTTCTAAGCCCAAGTAGTGCATAGAGTATGGGTCTTTACTAGAATGAGTGATTTAATTTAAAATAAAACAAAACAGTTGTACCTCCCTCCCCCTCCAGACTATCGCCTTGAGAGCTACCCTTTAAGCTTTGAACCAAAACTACTGCCAGAGTCACCTTTCAGCTAAATAACAGATTGGCTCATAAAATAAAGAATATCACTCATGAGTACCATGCCCCTTTAAAAAACGTCCATATGAAACAGAGACCTACATCATCCTGAGACCAGAAGAACTAGATGGTGCCCGGCCACAACCAATGACTGCCCTGACAGGGAGCACAACAGAGAACCCCTGAGGGAGCAGGAGAACAGTGGGATGCAGACCCCAAATTCTCATAAAAAGACCACACTTAATGGTCTGACTGAGACTAGAGGGATCCTGGCGGTCATGGTCCCCAAACCTTCTGTTGGCTCAGGACAGGAACCATTCCCAAAGACAACTCATCAGACATGGAAGGGACTGGACAGTGGGTTGGAGAGAAATGCTGATGAAGAGTGAGCTACTTGTATCAGGTGGACACTTGAGACTGTGTTGGCATCTTCTGTCTGGAGGGGAGATGGGAGGATAGAGAGGGTTAGAAACTGGCAAAACTGTCACGAAAGGAGAGACTGGAAGGAGGGAGCGGGCTGACTCATTAGGGGGAGAGTAAGTGGGTGTATGGAGTAAGGTGTATATAAGCTTATATGTGACAGTCTGACTTGATTTGTAAACTTGCACTTAAAGCACAATAAAAATTATTTAAAAAAAAAAAATCCATATGAGACCAAATGGTCAACATTTACTCTAAAGCAAAGATGACACGGTAAGGGGGGCAGGGAAACTAGATTGTTGGAAATGCAACAGCGAGACAGAGATAATGAGAATGTTGACACATTGTGAAAAATGTAACCAATGTCACTGAACAGTTTGTATAAAAATTATTAAATGGGAACCTAATTTGCTGTGCAAACTTTCACCAAAAGCACAATAAAATATTATTTAAAAAAAAAACAAAAAACAGTTGTCAAGTCTTGTTCCTGCTCATGGCGACCCCGTGTGTTTCAGAGGAGAACTGTGCTCCACAGGCTTTCAATGGCTGTGATCTTACAGAAGGAGAGTGCCAGGCCTTTCTTCTGAGGCACCACTGCGTGGGTTCAAACCACTGACCTTTCAGTTAGCTGTCAAGCACTTAACCACTTGTACCGCCTGGGAACTCCTTTTTAAACCAAAACCAAAACCCAGTGTCTAAGTGGGAAAAGATAACTAAAGACTGAAGAATTTCAGGAACATGAGAAATCTTTTTCTATTTCTTTTGCCCCAGAATGTTGACTCTGCTTTAGCCAGTCAGGTTGATTAGTAAGTTTATCTGTTTTTTGAAAAAGACATTTCATGTGACAATGTTGATTAACTATCTGAGTTCGAAACGGAATATAAAATGGGATTTTTTTTTTTTTACTTCTGCTGTGTTGTGAACTTAATTTCAAGATTCATTTACTGCAAGTCAATTATGAGCAGACCTATTTTTGCATTTATGAAAACTCCAGCATGTGGCTAAATTACACTGAATTAATGCTGTGGAAATTTACTCCAGTGATGTGGTTGGGTAGCCCATTGCACTTAATGTGATGAACTGCGATCAGAATATATCACAAGATAAATGTACAATAAGACTTTGAGATCACTTCTCTGAGACTTCAGCAACAGCTGTTTCTCTAACTCAAGACGTTATAAAAAGAAAGTGTCAGTTAAGGAGAAATCCTATTTACAAACTTGGTTTGTGGTTTCAGTAGACATAAACTCATTAAAAAGTATTTGTGATTATCCACGTCAAATTCACGTCCGAAGGTTCTTTGTGACTTGTCAGGTAAGTGCCTGAATTATCCCTTGTGACTAATGCTATCCAGTTATGAGTAAGGGAAACTATAAAATGGAAGCCATTCCCAATGAGTTATTATCTTACGTTCAATGCATGAGATAAATCCTTTACATTAAATATAAAAGAAACGTTTTCATGTTTATTTACATAAAATCACTTTCTGACGCCACAAAATAAGCATAGAATAAATATTTACAGGACATTTTTTCCAAGGCGTACTCAGGCCTCAGTCCAGTTCTGTGAGGAAGAAGCGACGTGTGAGCCAAGCTTTGAAAATGTCAAGAAGCGGTGATGGAAAAGGAAGGCATTCCAGAGTGGGGATAGTGTCGGGGAGGGCTCAGAGGCAAAACGGTAAATAGCGCTGCTTGGCCCAGTAGGATCTACGTATGGAAGTGGCTCGAATGATGAGTGAGGACCAGATCGGAAAGTCCCTAGTGCCAGGCTCAGGGCTGCTCAACGATTGGAGGATTCTGAGCAGGAGGGTGGCATGGTCAGAGCTGAACATTAGAGGATTACTCTGGCATAAATATACCCAGAAGATTGCATTCTTGAGGGTATCCTAACAAGTCGCCAGTTGCCATTGAGTTGATTCTGACTCATGGCGACCCCATGTATGTCAGAGTAGATCTGTGCTCCATAAAGTTTTCTTCTTTTTTAGTTGTAAAAATATGTTTAGCACCTTTGCCAATTTAACTTTTTTTTTTATGTGTACAATTTAGTGGCATCAATTACATTAATCATGTTGAGCGCCCATCATCAAAATCTGTTGCCAAGTTTTTCTTCACCATAAACAGAAACTCAAAGTTTCCTAAATAATGGCTCCCTTTCTCCCTCTCCCTTCCGCCCCTGGTAACCACAAATAAACTTCAGTCTCTATACATTTGCCTATTCTCGATATTTCACATGAGTGAGATCATACAATATTTGTCCTTTTGTGATTGACTTACTTCATTCAGCATAATGTTTTCAAGGTCCATCCATATCGTAGCTAGTATGAGGACTTTATTTCTCTTTACGGCTGAATAATACTCCATTATATGTATACATCACATTTTTTTAATCCATTCACTTTTGATGGATATTTAGGTTGTTTCCGCCTTTAGGCAATTGTGAGAAATGCTGCAATGAACATGGGTGTACAGGTTTCTGTTTGTGTCTCTGCTTTCAAGTCTCTTGCCTAGGAGTGGAGTTGCTGGATCATATGGTAGCTCTATGTTTAACTTTTTGAGGAGCCACCAAACTGTTTTCCACAGCAGCTACACCATTTTGCATTCTCACCAGCAATGGATAAAAGTTCCAGTTTCTCTACATCCTTGCTGACATTTGTTGTTTTCCACTTCTTTGATCCTAGCCATCCTAGTGGAGGTAAAGCGATATATTATCGTGGTTTTGATTTGTCTGCATCTCTCTCCAGAGGATTTTTCAAAGGCTGATTTTTTCAGAAGTATATCGCCAGCCCTTCCTTCCTAAGCACCTCTGGTTGGGCTTGAACCTCCAACCTTTCAGTTAGTAATTGAGTGTTTTAACTTTTTGTACCACCCACGGACTCAAAAAGGGTAGCATTTTTGTTCTAGAGTACATCCCTATGCCTCGTATTGTTTCCAACTGATGGATGAAGTTGTTGACTTACATGTTATTATAGACTGCCTCTGGAAAGCATCCTTGCTCCCAGGGGATTTATTTTTATATGTCACAAGCTCTATCTTTAGGTAGCTTACATTTTGCTCGGGAGGTAAGACTAGAACACATGAAATAACAGTAAACAAGACGGCGCTCAGCTGAGACTAGTAGTCCTAGAGGAATACTAGAACAGGGAAGTCAAGGAGCTGCTAGCGAAACTGTCAGGAAACTCCCCAGTGGGGTGAGAGACCCCTGACACCGCCAGGAATTGAGAACTAAGGGGATTAACAGACTGTGAATTTTGTGCTTAAGCAAGGAGTTGTAGATACCCTTAGCTGTCTGCCAAGCACTTTATCTGTCCTTCCTTCCTCTTATTAGAACTCAGATTTGCAGACCACGTGACTCAGGGGGAGCTGGCTCATGCTGCTCTATGAGTAGGTCCTGATTAGTCTAAAGAAACCAGTCTTGCTAAACCCACCTCCCCTTGCCAGTGATTGGTCCAGGGATCCAGGCTAAAGCCAATCAGAGCATGGCATCTTTTGGGCAACCATTATTGGTCTAAGGATGGGCAAGTGACCTAAGTTGGCCCAATAAGACAGAAGGGAAAGACTGTTACTCCAACAGTTGGAGGAGAGGCTGTCAACAAGGCAGCAGGTTGTCTTAGTTGCTGTTGGTGCCCATCTCATGATGATAAAGCCTGAGTACCAAGCCAGCACACGAATAAGGGCAGAGCTGAGGGAATTGCAGAGAAATGGAGAGGAAACCTTGATCATGCCATGCTTGAAGCTGCCCTATGCTGGAACTTCCTGATATGTGAGCGAATACATTACCTTATTGTTTTAAAGTCAGTTTAAGTTCAGTTTTTTGTTACAACTGAGAAAGCTGCAAGTCCATCCTAAGTGATAAGTGATCAGTGATAGATAAGGCATGCCAAAATTGGTGCACCCTTTCCAGAAAGATAGGCTGAGGGAGAATAAGTAAAACATACAATCCTATTATTAAGAAATCCAGCTTGCTTTACCTTTTTTTTTTAAATATTTTATTGTGTTTTAGGTGAAAGTTTACAGAGCAAATTAGTTTCCCATTCAACAAATTGTACACAAAGTGTTGCATGACATTGGTTATCATCCCCAGCTGTGTCAACACTCTCCCCATTTCTGCCCCGGGTTCCCTGTTCCATTTCCTCTGGTTTTCTTACCCTTTCCTGCGTTCTTTTCTTTACTTTTGGGCAATGTTGCCATTTTGGTTTCCCATAATTGCTTGTTCTATGGAGCACATTCTTTTCGGGTGTTATTGTTTACTTTATAGGCCTGTCTCTTGCTTGGCTGGAAGGTGGTTTCTAGGAATGGCTGCAGTTCTAAGTCAGAGGGGTGTCTTAGGGCCATAGGCTCAGGGGTTCTTCCAGTCTCTATCAGGCCAGTAAGTCTAGTCTTCTTTTATGAATTTGATTTTTGTTCTACATTTTTCTCCTGCTCCGTTCAGGACTCTCTACGGTGATCCAGGTCGATGTGGTTGGCTTGCTTTTTTGATATGTATATCTCCATAGGTAGACTAGTAAGAAAGCCAGATTTTAGGAAAAAGGAAGTCATTTATAATTGGATGACAATTGGTACCTTGGGTTCGGTTATAAGAAGATACAGAACACCTGCCAGGGTTTGGCTGCAGACTTCAGGCAAGGCCCCTCCATCATCTGCCTCCCATTTGGAAAGTGTTTTCAACACTAGCTATGGGAGTGAGAACCTTAAGATGATTCAGATTCCCCCTCAGGCAGAGGACTTGTGGGGAATAAGGACGGTGTGAAGCCACCTGGCCCTAGGTGTCCTGAAGCTTTGATCTCTCTGCATTCAAAGTAGTCTAATCTAGAGAAGAGGGCTTCCTTAATTTTGGCAGACCCTAGAATATGATGGCTAGAATGGGTAGCAAAATTTGAGCTGGGTATCAGTGTCTTTTACTATCTTCTGCATTTTTTAACAGAAATGCTAATTTTAAGAGTAAAATATTTAGAAATTCTTGTTTCAAAAAATAAGATAACACACATTGAGTTGCTCTTATTTTGCTTTTGTGTGTTTTGAGATTTTTTGTTTTGTTTTTGTCTTTCACTCCTCTGGATCAATGGTGTTTGACAGAAAATGGGCCTCTTAACCCATATATATCAATAAAATCTATGTCAATAATTAGTGGGTAGGAAACTTGAAAGGGAATAACCAGACCCTCCCTTTCTTAAAAACCCTTTTATGCTCCCCATTGCTAATAGTCTGGGTCCCTAGCATGGTGTTTAAAGTCTTACAAACCCAGCCTGGCTTCCCTCTTCTTCATGCCTGCCGCTTCAACTAACCTGAATTATTTACAATTCTCTGAATATGTGTCCACACTTCTTTAGCTCACTGCCTCTGCCTAGAATGTTCCTTTTCCCCACCCCCTATTCTCCCCACTCCCTTCTGTTTTTCAGGACTCAGCTCAGGCATAATATCCTCCAGGAAACTTGCCTTGACATCCCCCAAGCCACCCCCAGTCTGGAGTAGGTGTAGTTCATCTCGGCACACATGGATCTTAACCTTTGAGTTCTACTATAGTGCTGAGCACTCAGCAATATTTATCTTTGGATAAATTGGAATTTTTGCCTGTTCAAGCATACCTTGTTTTACTCCTATCATTCCATCTTACATAAGGAAAGACCTTGGAGAGATGGGATGGCTGGGGATGGAGGTGGCAAAAGGGCAGTCCCTTTCTCCTAAAGCACTGGGTAGAGCCATAGTCCTCTGCTAGGGGCTGGGGCTGGGGCAGGCTGGCGTTAGGGTTAGGAGCTGGGAGTGGGGCTTTCCCTGGGTAGATGCTGCAAAGGTTAGACAGCAAGAGGCTGCCCAGACACTGGAAATCAGTATCTTGTCCTGTCCCAGTCTTACCAGCCAGAGAACACATTGTCTGAATTCCTAGACACACCCCACCAAGGAAGCTGATGAGGGTTCTCCCTAAGCCACAAGCCCACTGACTCTCAGGGACGGCAAAGGCATCCTTCTGCCTTTGATACTCACTTTTTCCAGAGGAAAATGGACGGGATGTAGCGGGGTAGAGGAATAATGGGCAAAAGCAGGAGAGCAAAGATTCTGACAGCATTTCATTTAGGAAATTCCTCCTCCACTTGCGATTGTTCTGGTTGGGAAGTGGAATAATTAGTTACACCCAGCAAATCCCAAGAGGGAACAGGATACCAGATCCCAGAGCACAGAAGCAAATTAAGTGTTGGCCTGAGGCAGATGAAGACTGCAGAGAAGGTCAGGGCAGCCTCTGTTCTTAGGATCACTGATGCATTGCTGGTGAGTGATGAAGCCAAGGAAGGAGGGGAAGAATTATTCCCCAACCCAGTTACAAAATGACCCTTTTATTGGTCCTTCAGCAAATAAAGGAAAAAAAAAAAATCACCTATTACCCCACCATAGCTTTTCAGGCTTTTTCTCTGCACATATACACAGACCTTTTCATTTCTTCAATCCCAGAGATAGGGACATGTTCCTCATACTGCTTTGTGACTTGCTTTTTAAATTTAACAATATAACATGAACTTATTTCCATTCATGTCGTTACATATAGTTCAACATAACCATTGTTTAATGATGGTGTGTGATATTTCACTGTAACAGATGCAATGTCAAAATAAAAATAATAATTATCATAATCATAACCTAGTGTGAATACCTGACAATCTATAAGTATGTTGGACAGATTAATTATTGTTTGTACATCCTGTGACAATAAAGCACTTCTGTACTGAAATTTTGGTATGGCTAATAAGGATACGGTGAGCAGAAAAGATAAGGAAAAAATTAGCAGAGCCAGAGGGAGTAGGCATAATTAGAGGGCACCGGGTGCTTGCTGACTCCTTTCCTTTAAGGACACAGGAACGGCGAGGTGTACTCTGGCTCAGAGCAGCCCAGTGCAATGGCAGTTATGTGGAGCAAGACCTTAAGGAGCAAATCAGAAGACACAGGAGGAAGGCTGGGAGTCTAGGGAAAGGCCAGGGCAAAAGAGAATTTATGAAGAACCAAACCAGCTGCTGTCAAGTCAGCCTCAACTCACGGCAACCCCGTGTGTGTCAGAGTAGCACCGTGCCCCGTAGGGTTCTCAGTGCTGGAAGCAGACGGCCAGGCCTTTTTTCTGAGGCACCTCGGGGTGGACATGAACCTCCAACCTTCCAGTTAGCAGCCGAGTGTGTTAACAGTTGGCACCACCAGGGTCTCAGAAACCTCAAAAACAACAAAGGAGATAGGTTCTGCCCCACACACCTTTGTGGCTGAGGTGAAGCCATGGGACCCAAAGTGCAGGAGAGAAGTTCTCAGGAGACTGGGTCCTGGGCTCAGCATTGCCACCGTGATCACTCACCTGCTGCAGTGCCAGAATAATACCAAATTAGCCCAAACCCCACGATGATCTCTACATGGGGGTAGTTTCTTTACACAAGGCAAGTTAAAAAAAAAAGATTACTTTATCTCCTGGGAAATTTGTGTTTGGTTTCTACAGTTAGTTGAATAACCAAACCAGATCTGTTGTCATCAAGTTGATTCTGACTCATAGCGACCCTATAGGACAGAGGAGAACTGCTCCGTAGGGTTTCCAAAGAGTGGCTGGTGGACTTGAACTGCTGACCTTTTGGTTAGCAGCCAAGCCCTTACCACTGTGCCACTAGCGCTCCATTGAGTTAAATAGTGTCCCCCCAAAATTCATGTCCACCCAGAGCCTTTGAACACGATCTTACTTGGAGATGGGATCTGTGCGGGTACAATCAAGTTCCGACGGGGCCACGCGGAATTAGGATGGGCCCTAAGTCCAATGGCTGGTGTCTCTGTAGGAAGAAGGAGAGGGAGTCGGATGCAGAGACGCAGAGGAGATACAGCGGAAAGGAGCTTGTGATGATGGAGGCAGAGACTGGAAAGAGGAAGCTGCCAGGGGCACCAAGGATTGCTGGGAGCCACCACAGGCTGGAAGAGGCAACGAAGAATTCTTCCCTGGAGCCTTCTGAGGAAGCTTGGAGCCTCTGACACCCGGATTTCAGACTGACCTCCAGAACCATGAGAGAATACGTTTCTATTGCTTAAAGCCACTCAGCTTATGGTATTTTGTTACTTTACAGCAGCCCTAAGAAACTACTAATGCAAAATACTTATTTTGGAAAATCAGTAGTTTAAATCTGAACCTTTACTTGAATTGATCAAAAATATGTTGATTTTTTCTTCTTAGGAAATCACAAAAGCCAATTAATCCCTGAGCATCAATCTGATCCTTTTGTTTCATTAATGACTATAATTGAGTACAATTTCACAACATAGCTTTGAACAGTCTCCTGTGGAGTTACGGTAAACAACCACCAAACAGTGTGACCTGAGGGACTCCAGAAAGGGTTACTTGCCTGAAATGGTACTTCCATACATCTGCCACAATGCTTGAAGTCCCACCACGTAAATGCCTCCAAGAAGGAAGACCTCACAAGCTGACTGCCCGGTAGTCCCACTTTTGTGTGACATAATGTATTAGCTCCCTTTCCTCGTGACAAAAGACTAAGACTAGGACACAGAGAAAATAGCTATTGAGTGGAGGATAAAGAAAGGAGTATGACTTGGGATGTGAAAAATTTTCTTGAGAGGATAGGCTTGGAGGGTTAGAAAACTCAGGGTTAAAGAGTATTAAAACAGGAGATCAAAAAGAAGAGGCAAAGAGACAGCAAAAACAAAACTCCACCTGTAAGCTTGCTTGGGGCAGGCCCTGGGGCAGTGACCTCATTCTTAATCACCAGTTTGCATTCACTGATCTTCAGTCCAACTACAGCTCAAGGACTGACTTGCCCATGACCCACCTGGTACCCAAGCCAAAAGTCTCCTCCCTTTGGCCACCTGCAATAAGCCAGAGCATGTCCCACACCACCTGGCTGTGCAAACATTGTCTGGGTGTATCTCGGATGCCTCTTCCAGGCCCTGCCCCTTTCCTACACCCCATAAAAAGATAACACACTGCCAACCGCACAGTGAGCCTGGAACTTATCCCAAGAAAGGAGTCATTCTGAGCAGTCCTTCCTTCTTGTTCTGACCTTGACTTTCCTTAAGCTTGTAACTTTATGTAATCTTATTAGAGTTCCTATCAGTAATAGGAGACTCCAGTGGTGTAGTGGTTAAGATCTATGGCTGCTAACCAAAAGGTGGGCAGTTCCAATCTGCCAGGCACTCCTTGGAAACCATATGGGGCAGTTCTACTCTGTCCTATAGGGTTGCTATGGGTCAGAATCGACTTGATGGCAACAGGTTTGGTGGTCTTATCAGTAATAAGTCAGAGGATTGATACTGCTCGGTGGTACGTGCCCAGCTCAGTTCCCTAGATCTTTCTTCCTCTCAACCACATTCTGAGTCCTGAATCAGTCATTCCTTTATTATGGGCATGTTACAGACACAGTAGCTGTTCCTGTGTTATGTTGTGTGACAACAAGGGTGTGGCCACTTAGGGGATGACCTCGAGCTCTAGAAACCTCTTCATTTCCTCAAGACTTCTAAAGTCCTGTTCTTTCAAGAGGACTTCTCCCCTGTGTGAATGTGTCTCTCCACATTTCCACCCACGCCCCTAACCTCAGACACAGTAGCATAACACACCACAAAACTAGCAAACAATCTGCACTGGATTTGGGAGTGGGGCTAGAAATAGAATGTACAAAAAGATTTGTCTGAGTAGAGGGCTTTTCGGGGGGAGGAGTGTGGATGATTACTGTGAAAATGAGCAGAAATAACCACTTGAGAGCAAAAATGAGAGGGAAAGAGCTACATATCAACCAAATAATTAAATTCCAAATATTTATACTAGTTGGCCAGACGAAACTGCTAAATTCCTGGACATTTACCTAGTGTCGAGATTAGCCAGCTAATCTTGATAATTGCTGAGGTTTGAGTTTTTAGCTGCTTTATATTACATTCTGCCACCGAGCTGGTGTGTAAACTCTAATAAAAGAATACTGTGTCTTTTGAGTCATGCTTGGCACCTAGCATAATATGTTCACATTCACTCAGACACCAAATAAATATTACGTGGTGGTGATTTGTTTCTATTTTCTACATTTTAACTGGGTTGCCTTGCATTTGGTTGTGATAGTATTTTTCCAGCTGAGTCTTCCTCCTTTATTTTTTCCTTTCCTCTTTCCATCTAACACACACTGTTAATAATCTTCCCCAAACGTCCTGTCTTCCCTCCTCTCAAAAACGTGTAAAGGTTTCTAATTACTGTTGGTTAAAGTCCAAACCCAATGCAATGCATTGTTTGATTTCTTGGCTGCTGCTTCTAAGGGCGTTGTTCGTGGATCCAAGTAAAATGAAATCCTTGACAACTACAATATTTTCTCTGTTTATCATGATGTTGCTTATTGGTCCAGATGTGAGAATTTTTGTTTTATGTTGAGGTATAATCCATACTGAAGGCTGTAGTCTTTGATCTTCATCAGCAAGTGCTTCAAGTTCTCTTTGCTTTCAGCAAGCAAGGTTGTGTCATCTGTATATCTCAGACTGTTAATGAGTCATCCTACAATCCTGATGCCGCATTCTTCTTCCTATAGTCCAGTTTCTCGGATTATTTGTTCAGCATATAGATTAAAAAAATATGGTGAAAGGATACAGCTCCCATGCATACCTCTTCTGGCAAATTTGCTGCAAAAGACTTCTTCACAGTGTTGAAAAGCAAAGATGTCACTTTGAGGACAAGGGTGCACCCGACCCAAACCATGGTATTTTTAGTCACCTGGTATGCGTGCAAAAGCTGGGCGATGAATAAGGAAGACGAAAGAAGAATTGGTGCATTTAAATTATAATGTTGGTGAAGAATATTGAACATACCACGGACTGCCAGAAGAACAAACAATTCTGTCTTGGAAGAAGTACAGCCAGAGTGCTCCTTAGAAGTAAGGATGGTGAGACTTCATCTCACATACTTTGGACATATTATAGGAGGGACAGTCCCTAGAGAACGACATCCTGATAGGTAAAGTAGAGGGTCAGCAAAAAAGAGGAAGATCCTCAATGAGATGGATTGCAACAATGGGCTCATAACGATTGTGAGGCTGGCACAGGACTGAGTGTTTCATTCTGTTGTATATAGGGTCACTATGAGTTGGAACCAACTGGATGGCATCTAACAACAACAACAAAGTCCAAACCATATAACTGGGCACTTTTGGGTTAGCACTGGTGAAGACCACAAATAACAAGATACATTTCCATCACTGGCGATATCGAATGATATATCGTTGCTCTGAAATGTACTAGAGTTGCCAAGCATTTCTTCCACCCACCATTTTCTCACTACTTCCATACTCCCTTATCAAAGAATCTATCCAGGCTAAGGGCAGTGGGTCAACTTAACTGACTGCTCTTGCCAGAGCTTATTGGCTGAGGGGTTGAAACATGATTCATCAGGTTACTTAGACCTTCTCTTCCAACTTGGAAGCGGAACTTAGAAATCCCAGCTAGTTTATGTTGAGCCTTGAATGGAGCTGCTAGGGCCACAGTCTTCTCCAGCAGAGGCAACTGTCCTCCGGGGAGATGGAAATAAAACCTACATCATCAAGAGCATCAAATATCAATGAGAAGTATCAAAAGTTCCTATAAGTCAATACTCATAGAGGATGTTCAAATCCCTCTAGGACCTGTACTGTTGTTGCTGGGTGCTGTCAGTGAATTCTGACTCACAGCGACCCCATGTGACAGAGCAGAACTGCCCCACAGGGTTTTCTACGCTGCAATCTTTACAGGAGCAGATCGCCAGGTCTTACTTCCGTGAAGCCACTGGGTGGGTTTGCGCCACAAATGGAACAATGAGATGTATTTTTCTTCTTTTTTTTCCCCTTCGATCAGATTTGCAAATTAAAACAGAATTGAATATATGTAGAGAGGATGGACGGAGAGGTGGAAGATAAGTAGATGCCAGCGAGCACGGATGCCCAATCAGCTCACTGCTGGAGGGCTTTCTTGTTGCCACATGGGGTTGCTGGTAAAGCTGAGTCCCCCATTGTACTTGTCAGCTAGGCAGAGATTGCTGTGCTATTCCAGAATCAAACCCTGAGTTAAAGCTCCTGTAGTTCACGGTCCTGGCTCAGCCATTTTTCTCCAAGCATAGCAGCCCTGGATGGGGTAGCTGGGTCCTGGCCTCAGCCTCAAGCTGGGCCCGAGCCAGGCTGCCCGCCGGCCCTCTGGGCAATATCCTGAGCCACTTCTGTGCCCTGTGCTCCCTCTGGGCCTTAGTCTGAGCAACCTCGGTTCAGGCCAGCAGACACTCCTAAATTTGAAGTTTGTGGCAGGAATTAAGGCCTTGGTCCCCAAGGAGGTGTTAGGCTTTTATACTAATGAAGCCAGCTCTGCCTACTGAGGTTTTAGGGGAATCATTGTCTAATAAACATCTCAAATTCAATGTTGTAGAATGGAATTCCTAATGTCAGCCCCCTGTAAAAAATAACCCTGGCCACTGGCTGCCTGCCCCAGCTTAAAAGGAATGATTCCAGCTGCTCATCCAAACAAACAAAAGCTCTTGGGTCATCCCACATTCTGCTTCTCAAACTCATACCCAGGCTACTAGGAAATTCTTCAAAATATGTCAAAAACCCAACCCCTTCTCATAACTAACACCCCGGTGAGAACCACTGTCATCTCTCACCTGGGCTGGGTAGTGGCCTCTTAACTGCCCCCCCTGCTTCTGCCCCACCCCGTGGAGTCTGTTCTAGGGACAGCAGACAAAGAGTTCCTTTATAGGACATAAATTAGATCACTGCAGCCTTCTGTTCAACCCTGCATTGGTGCTCTATTTCCCTCAGAGTAAGAGCCAGTCTGTCCACGGAGGACAAGGCCCTGGTGACTTGGCTCCCCATTGCTTCTGTGACCTCCCCTCCACTCCAGCTGCACTGCCCCTTCCTGGTCCTTGAACTCACCAGGCACAGGTCTTGCCTCAGGGCTTTCATGCTGGCTGTTTCCTCTGTCTGGAATGCCCTTCCCTCAGAAATCCACATGGCTAAGTCCTTCCCTCAAATCTCGCCTTCTTATGGAGGGCCCTCCTTGACTACCCACCCTCCCCCAATATCCCTAATGCCCTTCACCCTGCTCTGTCCCCCTGCCATAGTACTTATTATCTGTTATTTATTACATGTATGTTCGATCCCTTCTTCCCCCAGACATCTTTTTCTGTTCACAAGTATTTGGCACAATGCTTGGCACATAGTAGGCACTCAACAAATATTTGTTGAATGAGCAAATAAAGGAAAAAATAATGGCAATTCTAATCAAATCCGATCTGTTACATCTTTAATTTCTGGCGAAGGGATGTCAAGTTGCCTTTGACATGAGTAGCTAAGATGGACCACCCAAGGTTTCTTCACAAACAAAGACGCTTTGCTCCAAGGAGGCTATCCGTCATCTTCCCTCCCAGAAGGAGAGCCGGACACTGCATTTGATGTAACTCCCTCAAAGGATACCCAGTTTAATCTCTGCCATAAGGTTGTTGTTGTATGCCATCGAGTCATTTCTGACTCATAGCAACCCTAAAGGGCAGAGTAGAACTGCCCCTTAGGGTTTCCAAGAAGCAGCTGGTGGATTCAAACTGCTGACCTTTTGGTTAGCAGCCTGAGCTCTTAACCACTTCACCACCAGGGCTCCAAAACTGAACGAAGGATGTGGGCATCAATCCCGCTACCTCTCACATGCTAAGCGAGCACTCTACCCCTTGAGCTAATCCCCCAGCTGCCATAACAGGGATGCGTATATATGGCTGCTCTTAAATGTATTAAACAAGATCTAGAAAGATAACACCAAACTACCAAGAGTATAACTTCTGGGGAGAGGGTGCGCTGGAAGGACAAAGAGGGGAATTTTACTTATTTTATAGGGTTCTGAATTATTGAAAAATTTTTACACATACTATAAATATTACTTTTATAATTAGATGACTTTTGTTTTTAATGTCAATGCGCAGAGAGAAGCGGAGTCAGAGAGCATGAGGACTCCAGAGAGAGGAAGAGAGTGGCAGAGGGTTTACTTTGACCCGGTAGTTCCCCAGCCCCTGGTTCCAGGCCCTGTGAGGTCAGGCAGCACTTCCTGCCTGAGTTAATGAACTACTCCAGGGAATATTCTTAGATGCAAGCAACAGAAGCTGACTCCGGCTGATTAAGTAGGTAAGGAACTTATCACAAAGATGTTCGCAGATTCAGGCTTGGAAAACGAGCAGGAACAAACAGAAGCTAATTTGGCCAGAGCCTCAGCAGAAACACTACCACAGAACTGCTAGGTGGACCAAGCACGCCTAGCGTGGGGTGCAGGGTGCTGCCTCTGGCTAGTGCTACCAGTTGGCTTTGAGTTGACTCCGACTCATGGTGACCCAACTTGTGTCGGAGTAGAACTGTGCTCTGTAGGGTTTTCAATGGCTGATTTTTTCAGAAGTAGATCACCAAGCCCTTCTTCTGAGGTGCTTCTGGGTGGATTCCAACCACCAAACTTTGGGTTAGCAGCCAAATGTTAACTGTGTACACCACCCAGAGACTCCCTGGCTGCTGCTACAACTCTGGAACCTGGATGTTGTTGCTGTTACTGCCATCACCAAGGAGTTCTCCCATCCCTGCTTCTTTGCATCACTGGCTCTCGATTCAAAATCTGGGGTGGGCACATCTGATTGACCTAACTGCCTGTCCTCTAGCTGCAAGGGAAGCTGGGAAAGTGAGTACCTGATTTTTTTCAGCTCCCATAATGGAAGGAAAGCTCATATAGTGGGGGACTTGCCAAACAAAAAAGGGGGTTCATAGCCTAGGCTGCCAAAAGAACCAGCAGAAGGTCAGTGACAAACAGGTTTCGGTCATTAAAATCAAACAATCCCTGTTTGAAAGTGACATGTGTTTTGGGTGATCTGTTGGGGAGTTAATCTTTTAAGAAAAATGTGCTTCTATGGTGGTACAGTCCTTTGGACTCATTTTGTAACTTGCTAATGGAATACACCATCTCCAGGGGTGTGGAGGGATATGTGACAGGTGATTCACCCCTGCGGCGGGGCTTCCCCAGGAGTTGTGGTGTGAGGAGGAAGTGCTGGATCCAGGGTGGGAAGGAGGTGGGGGAGAGAAGGCGGTGCTCCAGAGCCAGGAGCAGGATGGCTTTAGCTTAGGGATGAAAGAGAATGACAAGACCAGAGAAGGAGTTATCTAGGAGTTATCAGGAAGAGAAAGGAAGGGGATATGGGTGGAAGGACAAAAAGTGCATTGTTGGCCCCTTAGGCAGATCCTTGTTCAGTTCTTTGGCCCCCCAAGTACCAAATGGGAGGTGAAGACCCTAGGCAGCCTGGCCCCTGCCTACGTTACACACCTTCTCCCCCTCTCCCTGCCTCAGCTGGCCTCAGGATCCTCCTATGTTCCAGCCAAACTGGTCTGTCTACTAATTGTTCCCAGTCAGGTCCTGAGCATCCCTATTTCTGAGCTTTGCTTCACATCACTTCTTCTAATGGAGTTTCCCTGCCCTCAGCTCCTTACCTTCTTATTTCTATCTTCCTTCAGAGTAAAAAAAAAAAAAAAATTTTTTTTTTTTCAGAGTCCAGCCTTCTGCTCTTTCCTCAACCCCACCTTTCCAGACTATCTCCCCTGACTGGCCCCAGGACCTCACTTTAGTTCAATTCAGGTCCACTCTACATTTGCTGTGTCATCCCCTCACCACACACACACCTTGTCAGGACCTTATCACTAGGAGTTGGAAGCCTGGAGGTGGTGGGGTGGGTGACACACATGTGAATAGGTGTATTCAATTCAGCATCCTAAGCTCTGTAGTAGAAGGGGGCCCAGGGTCATCTGGGAGCACAGAGTAAGGTCCCCTCACCCAAATGGAGTAGGAAGGTGTTCAGGAAAGGGTACCTGAAAGGAGGATCCTGAGTTGAGTTTTGAAGAATGGATCCCAAGAGAAAGAGCTGTTTACGGGTTGATGCGGCCGGTGAAGGACAGGGAGATGCAGGGGGTGGTTCCTCCAACTCCAGTGCAGACTAGGTGAGGAAGGGCCATAGCCTCATTCTGGTACCTAGGCTTGTCTCCTTAGGGCTCCCCTGTGTACCCGAGTCTCTCTCCCGCCCATCAGGGTGCAGTCATACACGTCTGCTGGGGTAATCCACAACTGTGCTTACATAAACACATTTTTAACTTTAGATCTACTGCCTATTAACCCCTTGCAGGAAATTTTCCTAGCCAATGACATGTTCTAGAGGGCTTTCCTAAAGCTAAGATCATGTTTTAAAGCCACTTAGAGGTTGTAGCACAATTTCTACAAAAGGAGCCCAACTAGTTCTTTGCCTCTCTATCCTCCATGACTTACGTCTGCTTTCACTTAGATTTGGCACAGCACCGTTCCTTCTCCCTACACTTCCTAAGTAAACCCAAGGGAAAGCAGTGCTAAGATTATGGACCTGCTTGATATCAATCCGCCCCAAAATATATTCCTTAAACCAAAAGCCAAAGCAGTGACCGTTAAGTTGATTCTGACTCATGGCAACCTCACGTGTGTCAGAGTAGAACTGTGCTCCACAGGGGTTTCAATATCTGATTTTTTTAGATGTAGATTGCCAGGTCGTTCTTCTGAGATGCCTCAATCATTTGCACCACCCAGGGACTCTGATATATACCTTAACCAAAAAAGCTCATTGCCGTGGAGTCAATGCCAACTCATAGCAACCCTATAGGACAGAGCAGAACTGCCCTATAGGGTTTCCAAGGCTGTCATCTTTATGGAAGTAGACTACCACATCTTTCTCCTGCGGAGTGGCTGATGGGTTCAAACAGCCAACCTTTCAGTTAGCTGGCGAGTGCTTATCCACTATGCCACCAGAGCTCTGAATATACCCCTTAACCAAAAACCCACTGCCATCGAGTCGATTCCGAACTCATAGTCGACCCTATAGGACAGAGTAGAACTGCCCGATAGAGTTCCCAAGGTGCGCCTGGCGGATTCAAACTGCTGACCTCTTGGTTAGCAGCCGTAGCACTTAACCACTACGCCACCAGGGTTTCTGAATATACCCCTTAAAAAAAAAAAAAAACCCTTAAATATCCACGCAGCCAAACAGGTTGTAAAATGCCGAAATAATTCCGTGCTACCCTGGTGGCATAGTGGTTAAGTGCCACAGCTGTTAATTCGCCAGGTGCTCCTTGGAAACTCTGTGGGGCAGTTCTATTCAGTCCTATAGGGTCGCTATGAGTCGGAATCAACTCGACGGCACTAGGTTTTCTAGCTTAGTAGGTAACTTATTGAGGCTCCTCAGTCCTCCAGATATTCCCTAGCCCTTCTTCTGGGGCACCCCCTCCCCACTAAAGGGGGCTTGTCTGGCCCAGCAGGCAGGTGCTAATTTTAAAACCTAACCTTAAGGCCAGCGTCCATTCTGATTGGTCAGTGCCTGTGCTGCGCTGGGTGTTAAATATTTTGAATAGCCCCCCTGCACTTTACTTTTAAAACTCAAACCTCTTCTGTCTCATACTTTTTTCTGTCAACCACATGACTTTAAAGTGTTGAATAGGTATCTAAATGCTCAGATGTGCATAGAGCAATTAAAACTCCTTGGTTTGAGCTTCTCAGTCCAGCCAGACCCCAACTTAGCTCCATTAGAGAGGCCAGAGCCACACTAGTTTACCCTTGCAGAAACTGGCTATAGAATCCGCTGCAGAGGGTGACAGAGGGTCTACAATGGGCTTCTGATACCCAGGCACTTTAGCAACGTGAACGCAATCCTGCACTAAGTGAACATTGTTTTGGGCTTAGACAAATCTACTTAGTGTCTTAGAGTCAGTTCTGAGAAATCCTTTCTTTGTGTCTCCAAGGCAAGACCCCAACCTCCCTTGTTCTTTGAGTGAGTAGACATTCCATTTACCTGGGGCACTCGGTTTACGCTGTCTTCCTATTCTCAAAAGTATCCTGTTAAGTTGGAAATTTTATGGTCACCCTACTTATTCCTCACTGGAAAGAAGGTGGAAGATCCTACCTCTGGAAATGTGGAGAAAGGCTACCACTGCCGTCACAGTCAAGCCTCTGAGGATGAAGAAATGTTTTATTACAAACCCCCGTCTCAGCACACTAACACTGAGAATGTATACGATGTCTTCAGGCGGTGTTCTGTCTAGCTTCCTTCAGAATCATAGAAAATGTCAAACAGTTGGGGGCTAAAAGTCTGTGGTGATCCACGCTCACCATCTTAGCCAACTTCCAAAATCGCCAGCCATTTCCTTGCCCTGCACTACATGAAATGGTCCCTCAAAGCCACCAAGAAATGAAATGAAATATGCGTTATTTTTTAACCTTTTGTTATTTTCTGGGGAAAAGAATGTCCTTGTGACAATAAATTAGAAAAAAAGATAAAATACATTAAAAGTTACCCATAGTTCATGTTCTACAAGACACCTGGCCTGGAATCTTCAGAAAGTCAGTGTCATGGGGGAAAAAGTGGAGTGAATGTTCTAGATTTAAAAAAGGTAAAGATAACATTGCAACCAAATGTAATGTATAAGCCCTGATTGGATCATGGATTTAAAAAAAAAAAAAGCCAGAAAAGTAATTTTTGGGGACAGTTGGGGCAATCTGAACATGGATCAATAGCTGATATTATGGAATTATTGTTAATTTTCTTAGATATGAAATGAAAGAGAAAAAAGTATGTGTGTATACACATACATATACACACACACACACAAACAAATAAAGCAAATAAGTGGCAAATCTGGTTAAAGGCTATATTGGTGTTCTTTTAACCTTTTGTGTTTACAAATTTTAAAAATAAAAAGGGGGTAAATCAACCCATAATCATTTTACTGAAAGGTAGCCACCATTACCAGTATTTTTATATACATCATAAATATATGTTTTAAATAAATTGGTTTATATGTATACATAATTTTGTAACCTCTTTTTAACAATATATACATGTTTTATTTTAAAATAACATTTTTTATTTAAAAAAACTAAAACCGAGTAACATACACAGTTTTGACACCTCCTTTTCTGACTATATTCTGAGTATTTTCTGTCATTAAGTATTCATAGGAAACATAACTATTAGTGATGCCTAATGGTACCATGTGACTATGATAATCTATTTAATCATTTTCTGATTTAGAGGGTCTCCACTGTTGGCGCACTGTTATGAACAACTTTACATAAGTCTTTGACCACATTTAGAATGGTTTCTTATCTGTGTATAGTTTATACTTCACAAAATATCTTACTACATGCTAGTAGCAGGAGCCTTTTCTCAAGTTCACAGCAGAATTGCCTTCCTTGATACAGAGTTGACTGTTATGCCCTCGGTCAGTTAATCAAGTGTCAGCAGAGGAAATAGACACGGGACAACTGGTTGTGTGTTTGCTGTCACATCATAGTGGAAGGCATAGGTTAATGCCACATTCAGTGCTCCTGGCATAGACTTGGTCTCTCTTAAATGTGTTAACCAGGGAAATACTAGTTCTCACTGAAAAATGGACAGGCATTTTCTTCCTATCAATGCTGCAACATGAACTTAACCCACCATGTCTACCCAGAACCTCAGCATCAAATTTAATGTTCTCCCGGAATAACCACACTAGTCCTCACACTAGCCAACTTTTTGGAGACTTTGATTTTTCTATCTATTCTTATAACCTTTTTGGGTGTAGATGGAACAAAACTAGGCCACCTTCTGGGCAGCCTCAGCATTGGACACAAATGGACCTGCCAGAAGGAAATAACCTAACTTTAAAAAAATGAAGGATAATTACCTAACACTGAGAATCATGGCCTAGCCAAGCTGACACATAACATCAACTATCACATACTGCAGTCTAGATTTCGTATGTATTTTGTATGCGTGTGTATACAAAAGATTTTCCTCTATCTTAACAAGATAACAATTTAAAAACTCTTAAAACCCAATCTTAGAACAGAAAAAAAGAACCACTGCAAACAAAATAAAAAAAATTTAAACCCCTATATTTAAGCAATTTCAAAAAGGAAGAGGAAGAAATGAGACAATTTAACATATCAGGACCTTATAAACAGAAAAGATTATTTGACATACAGGGATTTTAAATTTTTAATTCTGCTTAGTAATTATAATTGTAGAATTCTAATTTTTCATTTTTTACATTTTTGACTTTTGAGTCCAAAAGGTTAATTGTTGAGTAGCGTTTCCAAATAGAAAACAGATCACGGGTTACTCATAAAATTACACTATCACAGGACAAGATGGATTGACGCAGTGGCTGCAACGATGGGCGCAGGCATAGCAACAATGGTGGGGACGCCGCAGGACTGGGCAGGGTTTCCTTCTATTGTACATGGGGCATCCATGAGTCAGAACCGACTTGACAGCACCTAACAACGACAACACAGTGCTGCTAGGTATTTGTTTAAGTGAATCTGTGAGGGGGTGGAATTGTTGGAACGTTGCTGTCTAGTGTGAAATGCAAAGAATCTGAAGTCAGAATGTGTGAATAAGAGCCTGGGCATTGGAGCCAGGCAGCCTGGGCTGCATAACCCAGCTTTACCACTTATTCACTCTATCATCTTAGACAAGTTACTTAACCTGTCTGAGCTTCAGATTCCTTGTCTATAATGTGGAGGTATTGACAGTGTCTATAAAATAATGTGGAGGTATTGACAGTGTCTATACTATCAGGTTATTGTAAAGATTAAACAAGACAATGCATCCTTGGCAACATGCCCAGCACATAGGACGCACTCAGTAAAAATTATCAGCCACATGCTAACACATTATTCTTTACAGATGGAAGTAATGTCTTTGATCACATTTAAACAAACAAAAAGTTATAATAAGCAATGGTCAAATTGATGAAGCAAAATACTTCTTTTTTTTAATTGTACTTTAGATGAAGGTTTACAAAACAAACTAGTTTCTCATTAAACAGCATGTCAACACTCTCCCTTCTCAACATTGGGTTTCCTATTACCAGCTTTCCTGATCCTTCCTGCCTTCTAGTCCTTGTCCTTAGGCTGGTGTGCCCCTTCAGTTTTGTTTTGTTTTATGGGCCTGTCCAATCTCTGGCTGAAGGGTGAACCTCAGGAGCAACTTCATCACTGAGCTGAAAGGGTCTCCGGGAGCCAGACTCTCAGGGTTTCTCCAGTCTCTGTCAGGCCAGTAAGTCTGGTCTTTTTTGTGAGTTAGAATTTTGTTCTGTATTTTTCTCCAGCTCTGTCCAGGACCCTCTATTGTGATTCCTGTCAGAGCAGTTAGTGGTGGTAGCTGGGAACCATCTAGTTGTACTGGACTCAGTTTGGCGTGAAGGCCGTGGTGGTTGTAGTCCATTAGTCCTTTGGATTAATCTTTCCCTTGTATCTTTACTTTCCTTCATTCTCCCTTAATCCCAAAGGCATGAGACCAGTGGAGTACTTTAGACGGCTGCTCACAGGCTTTTAAGACTCCAGACACTACTCACCGAAGTAGAATGTAGAACATTCTCTTTATAAACTATGTTATGCCAATTGAAATAGATGTTCCCTGAGACCATGGTCCCCATAGCCCTCAGCTCAGCAATTCAGTCCCTCAGGGAGTTTGGATGTGTCTGTGGAGCTTTCATGACCTTGCCTTGTGCAAGCTGTACTGGCTTCCCCAGTATTGTGTACTGTCTTACCCTTAACCATAAAATACTTTTAAGAATGAGTGACAAACTTTGCAGGAGTCCAAAAGTAGACCTGGGCCAAACCTGGAGTCAGCAAAAGGCAAGGGGAGAAAGGGCTCTTTCTGCAAGTGGGGTGCTTCTGCGCTCCCTGAGGGGAAGAAGAGCCCAGCAAGCACTCCAAAAGCCTACACCTCTGGTTCTCAAGGGGTCAGTGGGTGATGCAAATAGTAACATGCTTGGCTGCTAACCAAAAGATTGGCAGTTTGAGTCCACCGAGAGGCACCTCGGCTGTCTACTTCTGAGAAGTCAGCCATCAAAAACCCTATGGAGCACAGATCTACTCTGACACACGTGGAGTCACCAAGAGTCAATTCACTCAACAACAATGGGTTACTGGTGGTCCTCAAGCTTTGATGTTCATCAGAATCTCCTGGAGGTAGGGTAAGATACAGAAGCTGTGCATACCCTACCACAGGGGACTGAACTCCTGGGTTCCTGGTTATTATATTTTTGATAAGTCTCTCAGGTGATTCTGATGAATCTCAAAGTCAACCACCATCGGCAAAAAGCATTCAGTCAGGGAGAAAGGTCAGAAGTAGAAGGAAAAAAGCAAGAGCCAGAAGAACACTGGGGAAAAGATGGGCAGACTACCCCAGACATTTTAGCTGTGTTGAAGTAACAGCGTTGGCATAAAAAGTGAGACATTTGGTGATCACTGAGACACGAAGATGCCTTCACAATAGTAAATTTTTTTTAAATAGCGCAATTTATTGGGAATAACTTCTCTGATTGAGGTGCATCTAAATGTCACAGTGCCAGACATTCAAGCAACCAACAAACACATGAAAAGATGCTCACAATCATTAGCCATTAGAGAGATGAAAACCAAAACTATAATGACATACCATCTCACCTTGGCTAAAATGGCACTGATTCAAAAAAAAAACACAGAAAACAAAAAATGTGGGCGGGGACATGGGGAGATTGGAACTCTTATCCATTGCTGGTGGGACTGTAAATGGTATAACCACTATGGAAAACAGTATGGCACTTCCTCAAAAAAACTAGAAATAGAAATACCTTATGATCCAGCAATCCCACTCCTAGGTATATACCCTAGAGATCTAATAAAAGAGACATGGACAGACATATGTACACCTTTGTTCATTGCAGCATTATTCATGATAGCAAAAAAAAAAAAAAAGAAAGTGGAAACAGCCTAAGTGCCCTTCAACAGATGAATGGATAAGCAAAGTATGGTACATACATACGACGGAATGCTACGAAACCATGAAGAACAATGATGAGTTCAAAAAACATAACATGGATGGATCTGGAGGACATAATGCTAAGTGAAATAAGCCAATCACATAAGGACAAATATTGTATGAGCCCGCTTTTAGAAGAAGACAAGCATAGACATAAATAGAGAGACCAATGTTCATTGATGATTACCAGGGATGGGCAGGAAGGGAGGGGAAGTCACTCTCTGGATGGCAGATACTTGTTATTTTTGGTGTTGAGAAAAGTAGCACTGAATGTGGGTGTAATGAGCACAGCTCAGCCAAAGTCAATGATGCCACTAAGAAGCACAAAAAATAAATAATGTCTTGGTGCTTTGGCACTCTGCACCCATAACCATCACAGCCTTGGAAACCCTACAGGGGGTTGTACTTGTCCTATAAGGTCACTATAAGTCAGAATTGACTCAACAGCAACAGGTTGGGTTTATTTTTTGGAATCTTTCCAGAAGCGGACCGCCACACCTTTCTTCTGCAGAGCAACTGACCATTTGGTTAGCAGCCGAGCATTTAACCACTGTACCACAAGGCTACTTATCTTATACTGGATGTGTACGAGCCCTCCCATTTGCTTTCTCTTTACATTCTTTCTGTTATTACAGGAAGATGAGTCACTAAAGCACTTGAGGCTGTAACCACTGTAGGTGGTTCTCAACAGATTTGGGGCCTTAAACTCTTTGAGACTCTCATAAAAGTTAGGGGCCAGAACCCCCTACTGCCTTCTTGCCCCCACTCACCCCAAGTACAAGCCCATATCCATATAAGATGGTGCACACAATATCCAAAGCCTACTACAGTTTCAAAGTGCAAAGAGCTGGAGATGGAAAACCAAAAGGGAAGAACACGTTCGGCATTTCTCAAGCTGAAAGAACTGAAGAAAAAATTCAAGCCTCAAGTTGCAATAGTGAAGGATTCTATGGGGAAAATATTAAATGATGCAGAAAGCATTAAAAGAAGATGGAAAGGAATACACAGAGTCATTATACCAAAAAGAATTAGTTGATGTTCAACCATTTCAAGAGGTGCCATATGATCAGGAACCGATGGTACTGAAGGAAGAAGTCCAAGCTGCTCTGAAGGCATTGGAGAAAAACAAGGCTCCAGGAATCGCTGAAATATCAATTGAGATGTTTCAACAAACAGATGCAGCACTGGAGGTGCTCACTCTTCTATGCCAAGAAATATGGAAGACAGCTTCCTGGAAAACTGACTGGAAGAGATCCATATTTATGCCTATTCCCAAGAAAGGTGATCCAACCGAATGTGGAAATTAGACAACAATATCATTAATGTCACACGCAAGCAAAATTCTGCTGAAGATCATTCAAAAACGGCTGCAGCAGTATATCGAAGGGAAACTGCCAGAAATTCAGGCCGGTTTCAGAAGAGGACGTGGAACCAGGGATATCATTGCTGATGTCAGATGGATCCTGGCTGAAAGCAGAGAATACCAGAAGGATGTTTATCTGTGTTTTATTGACTATGCAAAGGCATTCGACTGTGTGGATCATAACAAATTATGGATAACATTGTGAAGAATGAGAATTCCAGAACACTTAATTGTGCTCATGAGGAACCTTTACATAGATCAAGAGGCAGAACAAGGGGATACTGATCGGTTTAAAGTCAGGAAACGTGTGCATCAGAGCTGTATTCTTTCACCACACCTATTCAATCTGTATGCTGAGCAAATAACCCGAGAAGCTGGACTATACGAAGAAGAATGGGGCATCAGGATTGGAGGAAGACTCATTAACAACCTGTGTTATGCAGATGACACAACCTTGCTTGCTGAAAGTGAAGAGGACTTGAAACACTTACTGATGAAGATCAAAGACCATAGCCTTCAGCATGGATTGCACTTCAACATAAAGAAAACAAAAATCCTCACAACTGGACCAATGCGCAACATCATGATAAACGGAGAAGCGATTGAAGTTGTCATGGATTTCATTTTACCTGGATCCACAATCAACAGCCATTGAAGCAGCAGTCAAGAAATCAAAAGACGCATTGCATTGGGCAAATCTGCTGCAAAGGACCTCTTCAAAGTGTTGAAGAGCAAAGATGTCACCCTGAAGACTAAGGTGCGCCTGACCCAAGCCATGGTATTTTCAATCACATCATATGCATGTGAAAGCTGGACAATGCATAAGGAAGACTGAAGAAGAATTGATGGCTTTGAATTGTGGTGTTGGCAAAGAATATTGAATATACCATGGACTGCCAAAAGAATGAACAAATCTGTCTTGGAAGAAGTACAACCAGGATGCTCCTTAGAAGCAAGGATGGCAAGACTTCATCTCACATATTTTGGACATGTTGTCAGGAAGAATCAGTCCCTGAAGAAGGACATCATGCTTGGCAAAGTATAGGGTTAGCGGAAAAGAGGAAGACCCTCAACGAGGTGGACTGACACAGTGGCTGCAACAATGAGCTCAAGCATAACAACGATTGTAAGGATGGCGCAGGACCAGGCAGTATTTTTTCTGTTGTGCATAGGGTCGCTATGCGTAGGAACTGACTTGACGGCACCTAACACCACCATCACCACAGTTTCCAGGTTAAGAATCCCTGGCCTATGCAGAAAGAAAAGAGCTTTTTAGGAAAATTCTAAGAGCTGGCATGGGTGATTTCCCCCAGCCCACTGGTTCACAGATGAAAAGCCAAAGCAAGGCCCAGCAATCAGCAGTCATAAACTGCCCTCTGTGAGCATGTGGACCTGATCTGACTTCTCCCAACTCTCAGCAAGGAGTCTGGGATGGGAAGGGCTTAACAGCCCTGTCATTTACTGGCTGTGAAACCTTGGTCCATTCTTTATCTGCTTCTCAGTTTCCTCAGCTGTAATTAGGGCTACAACTGTCCCTACTTCAAAGGAACGTGATCAGGATGAAAGGACACAGTGCAGTATGAAGGGCTTGGCACTGGGCTTGACCCACAATGCCTAATAACCCCAGCTCAGAGCTCCTCCCACCACACTACGTGGCCACCTTAACCACCTAGTCAGTGTGCACTTACCTCAGGCACTCAAGCTTGTTTTCGTTCCTCTTGAGGAGGGACGCTATGCCCAATGCGTTTGTTATGCTGCCATGTCGCAGAAGGTAGGAATGGGCCTCCACCTTTACACTGTCATGTGGTTGGTTGTGCTGGCCAACCTCTTTGAGTCATGGTCTCCTCCCTTATGACCTGGGCTTGGAGGGAACCTACTTTATATGGCCACTGTATGAAATGGCAATTGTCCTAAAATGCTATCCTTAAAATGTACGAGGTCTCATCTTAGGTAATCAATTTCCAATTACCTGAGTAATTAAACTTCGAGGGCTAAAATTTGGATGTCTGAGGGAAGCCTACGAACCCTGAGGTTACCCAGGCACCTTAAGGGAAATAATTTTAATGTAATAATAACTTTAAATAACCACTTCTGTAAGGAGTTTGTTATAAAAAATGCCCAAAACCACATTCATGTGGCAGAGCCAGCCCAGCAGAGTTGTCTGGGAAGTGGCCACCCAGCCAGGGACCCGGTTTCCCAGGCACCTTGCACCCGGCTGGGGGTGGGGGCGGGTGGGCACGTGACTGGTTTTCACCAACGGAACGCGAGCACTCCATTAGGAACTCCACGGTAAGTAGAGGTGTGCCAGAAGCAGCGTGGTTTAGTGGTAGGATTCCTGCCGTCCGTACCAGGAGCCCCAGCCTCGATGTCTGGCCGGTGGGCCTCATGCGCACTCACCACCCGCCTTTCAGTGGAGGCTGTGTGCTGCTATGGTGCTGTGGTCTCAGCAGAGCTTCCGGACTAAGACAGACTAGGAGGAAAGGCCTGGTGATCTACCTCCAAAAATCAGCCACTGAAAACCCAGGGGGTCACAACGTTCTGATTCCACTGAGCGTGGGCCAGCTCCAGCACCCTCACATCCCTTTCCATAGCACCTACCTTTCTGCTTTTCCCCTGGACTGTGGGGTTCTGGGGGGCAGGAACCATGTTGCCTTCATTTTGGGGACCCCAGCACCTAGAACAAAGTTTCACATACAGTATATATTCAATAAATGCTGGCTAAATTGAAATCCCTTCCTGTCTAATCTTGGGAGCTGAAAAAACCAATTTGAAAAAGTTAACTTTAACGCCAAGCAAAAATCTTCCATCTAGCTACATTTACTTCTGAGGCTGATTCTGAGATAGTAACTGTCCTTGAGTCACACCTCCGAAGGACTGCTCAGTTTCAAAATACAAATGTGTCCTTTACCCTCAACTGATCGTCTTCTCTAGAGGACAGATTGGTTCTGGTCCACCTTCCTTTCCTTTTTTGGAGTAAAATACAATGCTAAGTTATATAAAAGTAAGCTCTTTATCCTCCACACCAAAAAAGAAAAGATAAAAGCCATTGGCAGGATTGGAAAAGAAAATTAAACCCAAGAGTTTTT
Source organism: Loxodonta africana (assembly GCF_030014295.1). NCBI lineage: Eukaryota > Metazoa > Chordata > Mammalia > Proboscidea > Elephantidae > Loxodonta > Loxodonta africana. Next base: position 15,033,173 of record NC_087356.1, read on the forward strand.
AGAGGTGTCCGTAAGTTGAGCTGCGGGAATGGCTTTCCAGACAGGGAGCACACAGGAAATGAGGAGGCAGGGCAGGCTGGGAGCTGAGGCCGGACGCAGGCCTGCGTTGACTCACTTGCTCCGAGGCTGGAGCTAAGCTGCTCGAGCTGCGCCCGTCTACCCTGGGCGGGCTTGAGGGTTATGGTTAGAGTTAGGGTTAGGGTCGGGGTGCCTTCCGCTTTCGAGCCAGGATCCATGTGGCAAGTCGTCCAACAGCCTTCTTGCCTGCACCTTCCCTCTCAGCTCAGTGGCTGATACAATCAACTGGTTTGGACATCATGAAGGGGACAACGCACAACACTATGTTCTGTCTTAGCTTTGAACAAATCCCCACTGACTGCTGGATTTTTCTTTCCTTCTCAAACAGGAGGTTCCAAACTGCTAAAATAACTCTCCTAGATACCTCTTCCTGGCTGACTGAGGGCTGCCCTGGCTGGGCTGTGTCGAGGAACACGCCTGGAACGGGGAAAACAGGGTTCAGGGGCCACATTGGCCCCTGTTGGTCCTTCCTGCTCTGGGGCTACACTTTTCCAGGCTGACACCTAAGCCCTTGAACTGCACTTTTACCCTCAGGGTCGTATATGACTTTTGTGTGTCCTGGGCATTTCTGCCTTCCTGGGCCCCTTCCTTCATATCAAAATATAAAAAATTATATATTCCAACTGCATTGGTATAAACACAAATAGAATCCAGGCTGGATTCATTATTATATACTCAATGTTATTATGTTGATTTTTTTTTTCCTTCTGATTTTTAAAGAAATTAAAATTAGAACATTTTCATGGGTCCCTAAAACAAGTATCATGGGTCCTAGGTACTGTGCCAGTCCCTGGGTGGTACAAACAGTGAAGCGCTCAACTACCCCCTGAAAAGGTTAGCAGTTCAAACTCACCCAGAGGGGCCTTGGAAGAAAGGCCTGGTGATCAGCTTCCAAAAAATCACCCATTGAAAACCCTATCGGGTCACCATGAGTCAGAATCTACTTAACAGCAACTTGGTGTGATTTGGTGTCAGGCACTGTGCCAACTCTGCCTAATGGGGAAGTCGGCCCCGTTTACCTGCCCCTGTCTATTTCCTTGACCCTATACGTATGGATAAGGAACCCTGGTGGCACGGTGGTTAAGCACTCAGTTGCTAACCGTAAAGGTCAGTGGTCCAAACCCATCAGTGGCTCCATGAGAGAAAAAACTTGGCAATCTGCTCCTGTAAAGATTACAGCCTAGGAAAGCCTGTGGGGCAGTTCTGCTCTGATCTAATTGCAAATATCACTTAGGCATTGACAACTCCTTCAAAACCACCAAGAAGTCAGGCTGACCAGGGTGGCAGCATGGGATGAGAGCTGGAGTGTCAGCTCTGACAGGTCACTATAAACTGTGTGACAAGGCAGGTCATGTATCCACTATAAACCAGGACTAACAATTGCACTTACCTCACTGGGCTGAGGATCAAAGGAGATCATGAATTTGTGTTTTGTAAACTATAAAGAGAATGTCAAGGACAAGCTCTGCAGCAGTGACCCTGGTCTTGGGGTTCTTAACAGTGTCCTGAGATCCTAGACACTGTTGGACAGGGGTGCTGGTGGGGGGTGTTCGTAGCTACATCAGACTACCCTAGGTGTCTGCTACCTAAAAAAGACCATTCCAGAACCACTGAGGCAGGTGGACCTCACCTGAGGCATTATAAATCTCAAGCCCTGGCCAGAAAGATGAGATCATTCTTTAAGCAAAAGTGCATTTGTTTCTTCTCACCAAACAGGCATCTATATCGCTCAAAACGTGATGACGTCAAGCCTGAAGCTGGGAGGGACGGGAGGAAATGGGCCACTAGAAACTGCTGCTGTACCTGAGGAATGAGTCCTTACTCCCGGTGGACTTCAGCCGTCACTGTGCTTGCTCGCCAGCCAGCTCTGTTCCATCAGCTGCTATTTGTGGTTGACATAAAATTTCCTTTGACGTTTCCACTGGCTTCAGCAGCTTTTAGCAGTACAACAAGCCCTGGAGAGACCAATATAAAATACTGAACATCCTCCCCGCCTCCTTCCAAGACCCATTTGGTATTCTGATCTTTATTTCTAAAAAACCCCTGCAGCAGTGCGTCATTAAGCCAGGCTGACTCCACTGTGATCATCACCATAGGAGCTCTGGACACTTACCAGGGGTACTGAGCCCTGGCTGCACCTGCGAATCACCTGAGGAGCTTATAAAAACAGCAGTGCCTGGCTGGGCCCCAGCCCAGACAAATTCAAACCAAATCTCTTACGGAGGTAAGTTTTGGGATCAGTAGCTTTTCAAAGTCCCACTCGAAAAAATCCACTGCCATCGAGTTGATTCCGACTCACAGCGACCCTGCAGAACAAAGTAGAACTGACCGACAGGGTTTCCAAGGCTGTCATCTTTACGGAAACAGACTGCCACATCTTTCTCTCGTGGGCTGGCTTGTAGGTTTGAAACGCCGATCTTTCGATTAGCAACCGAGCACTTAATCACTGCACCACCAGGGCTCCTTTAAAAAGCACTAAAGTGACTCTAATGCAGTGTGAGGGTGGAGAATCACCATAGCTAGGCAGTGAGAGAATGCATCCCCTCCTCCAAATGGAAAGTCTGTAAAAATTTGGCACCCCAAATGCAAATTCTCAAGCCAGGGATCCAGGTACCAAATAATGCCACCGCTGTTTACAGTACTAAGGGGACCTAATCCACCATCTAATCCAGTCTCCTTAGTGTTCAGGTATGTAAATGACCCCACGGATGTGAGTTCTTGCCCAAGGTTACATGGTTTTGCCCTTGTCCCCAGAAGACTCGGGAGTTTCCCCAGCCTGGGAAGCTGAAACAGGGCTCTGTGCTGCTGCCAACAGCCCTCCCCCTCCTTGCTTGTCCCTAGCCAGCCCCACAGGAAGGTGGCCATTGCAGAAGGATTTGGGAATGTGGCTTCCTTTCTAGCTATGCCTCTTCGCATCTACCGGAGAGACCTTGTTTACAGTGATGAACACCCAGATTACAGACAGTGGCCCTTGAGGCTGATACAGCTGCACTAAGATTGCACAATATTTGCCACAATTGATCAAAATGTCAGCTGCTCAGCTACCCCTACGGACTGTTCCAACTAGGGACTCAGTAGATGGTCCCAGATAGAATAGGAGAAAAATGTAGAACAAAACTCAAATTCCTCTAAAAAAGGCCGGACTTACTGGACTGGTAGAGACTAGATGAACCCCCAAGACTATGGTACTGAGATACTCTTTAAACTTGGAACTCAAACCAGTCCCAGAGGGCACCTTTCAGTCAAATGACAGATTGGCCCATAAAATAAGTAATATCCCCGTGAGTACTGTCCTCCTCAAAAATAATCATCTAGATGGAACCAAATGGTTAACATTTACCCTAGACCAAACATGAGAAGGCTAGGGGGACAGGGAAGCTAGATTAATGAGAACAGAACAGCCAAAATGGAAGTAACAAGAATGCTGATTTCTTGCAAAGAATGTAACCAACGTCACTGAACAATGTGTACAGAAATTGTCAAATGAGAACATAATTTCCTATGTAAACTTTCACCAAAAACACACTAAAATGTTAAAAAAAAAAAAAAAAAAAAAGTCAGCTGCCAGAAAACAAAAGGGGGTGATCTAAATGCTAGAAAAGATACATGAAAATATTAATTCATTTCATTTCTGGAGGCTTCTTAATCAAGCCTTTTGAGTAGATCTCGGATATCATTAAAAAAGAGTGTTCATACCCTGTGGCTGGAACTTAAACTTATTTTTTCCTGCTCCAGCTTTTTTTGACTTGATGCCCCCATTAAAAGAGGCAAAGCTGAACAAGTTTGTTCAGCAGCTAAAAGCTGTCATATCAGAAATTCCACACTGGTAGGGCTTATGGAACATGAAACGTGTGATTTGTTACCAAAGCAGCAAACTCATAAAAGCACAAGATTGTGCAGGAACATGCTGGGTGTTCGTAATAATTAATCAGATTAGGGCTACCTCAGCAGGCAGGTATTAGGGCAAAGATAGCATCAGAATGATAGCAGTGGAATTTGCTCAGAGGGCACCGTCTTCTTGTCCATTTAAGCCCCACAGACGACAAACAGGATTGCCAAGGCCCCACGGCTAGCTGGCGGCAGGACCAGGACGAAGACGTGGGGGTGCTGGTGGGTGCTGTTTTGGTCTCCCCATTCAGTGTTTTCCTTCCAAAACTCAACCCACCTTTCCTTTAATTTCAATTTTTTCACCATGAACTTCATTTTGTCTATTAAATAGATACCAGGCAGTAACATGTGCTGAATGCTCATCGCCATCCCCGAGTCATAGAGAATTTAACAGTCTTGTAGTGCTACAGCTGCCAACCAAAAGGTCGGCAGTTCGAATCCACCGGCCGCTCCTTAGAAACCCTATGGAGCAGTTCTCCTCTGTCTATAGGGTCACTATGAGTTGGTGGCAATGGGTTTGGTTTGGTTTGGTTGTTTGGGTATATGCAGAAAACGTGGTTTACCTTTAGCAAAAAGCAACCGGACCCGCCCCCGATCCTGGCCAAAGACAGCAGAAAACCAGCTCATCCAAACTCAATGAGGCTTCATCTCCCACCACATAATCAACTCAAGAATTCTGTACAGCCCGTTCACTCATTTAATGAGCTAGGCTTCTGTTTTGCAACACATTTACCTTAGAGGGAATGCAAAGAAGTCTGCCGCCCAAGGTTAACTGCTCTACGCTTGCTTTCTTCTTGTTAGTTCCCATCCAATTGATTCTGACTCATGGTGGCCCCGTGTGTGCAGTGTGGAACTGCTCCATAGAGTTTTCAGGGCTGTGACCTTTCCAAAGCAGATCGCCAGGCCTGTCTTCCAAGGCATCTCTGGGTGGGTTCGAAATGCTAACCTGTCTAGCTAGTAGTCGAGTGCTTAACTGTTTGCACCACCCAGGGATCCTTCCATGGCTGCTTTAGTGAGTTTTTATTTCTTTGGCAGGGTGTTTGAAATGAGATAGAGAAGAGGATGTCAAAGAAGCCACCTGGTTAAACCTGATTTTAAAATGGTGTGAGCTGAGCTGAGAGCTAGGAGCTCTTTCATCTGTATCCTGGACCATGCCCCATGTACTTCAAGAAGAGAACCTTGGTTCTGCTTGCTGGATGCCTCACCTTTCAGAAGAGGGCTAACCTTCTGGTTAAATAGCCAGACACTGCTGGGCTAGAGCCTGGAACTCCTGCCCAGCTCAATATTTCCTAAAAGTTTGAATGGAGAGATTACCTTCTGGGGTGGCGGGCTGAAGGGTGTATGATCTATCCATCCCGCTAACTACCCATGTCCACACTGTGCCCAAGTGCAGTATATTCCTATGGATTCGCTTCTTCCTGAGGACACTGTTGGAATCTGGGGTGAGCCCTGTGTGCTTCTATAAAGGCCATGCCCCAGGGGTGAGTCCTGTCCCCCATCACTGATCTAAACCTTGCCCCAGATTGAGCCTGCAGTGCACCTGGCACAAGATAAGGTCTTGAAACATTAGTCACCTGTTTTGCTCCCCAGCACTCACTGACCCTTCTAGAACCTCTGAGGCAGCCAGAATCAGGGCTACTGTAGCAAGATTATGAAGTGAAGGAAGTTTCTGTTGTGTGTGCGTGTGTTGCTTTTTACTTCCAAGATTCCAAAAGGAAGCAGAGCATTGAGCCATGTCATACCAGAGGCAGATGGCTCTGGTGACCCCACCCCCAAAGAGTGGGGCAGGAGGAAACAGGGTGCGGCATGACCTTGGAGGAGGTGAGGAGGTGTTGGGAGCCAGGTAGGGAAGAGCAGAAAGGATGAGATGATGCCGAGAACATCTTGGCGACCAGTGCTAGGGAGCCAAGCAGCTCCGGAGACCAACCACTCACTCAGTCAAACCTTAGCGAATTACTATCGGATAGGTGTGCCTGGCACTGTTCTAGGCACTGGGGATTCAGCAGTGAACAAAACAGAAAAAATTCCCTGTTCTCGTGGGGCTTACATTCTAATGGAAAGAACTGACAATAAACACAGACACAATTAAGCCGTTCCCCATCTCCTTCATTGGTGGAAAGCCTTCCATGACAGGGTTCCTGCTTCCCATCTACCTGAAGGAAGTCCTCCCACCTGAGCCCAGAGACCACACTGGGCCCATGTGTGCCCTCTTGTCCCTGCCCAGGTTACCTGTGAGCCCCACCTCTACCCCACTACTTCAAACATAGGTGAAGGCTCCATGCCCAGAAAGTGGGGCTGGGGTGGAAGAGAAAGCGCCAGCTCCCAGTCTTGGCAAGGTGTGGACAGAACAGAAACCCATTGTCCTTGACTATGATTTGTCCCTTTTCCCCTTGCCCACCCCCAAGAACTATTTTATCTAAACCACTTTGGTGTTATGCCATCAACTTTATTCAGGGAGAAGAATACTGTCCCATGGGCTGGCACTTCCTGCAGCTTCTGTGCTGTGCCTGGGCCTCTGTGAAAAGCACTCTAGTATTTTTAGTAGGGACAAAGTCAAGGACCTTGATCACCTCATTATGTAAGTCCTCTGCTTGAGGACTCTCAAAAGAAATGTCGCTGTTCACAGTGCCAGGAATGGCTGAGCTTCTTCTGAGCCCTGCTTTGGGTATGGACAATGTGCGTCACAAAAGTGAGGTCCAAGCTTTATGCTGGGTGCTAGCAAGCCCTGAGCCAGCTCTGCAGCCTCCAGCAAGGGCACAGGATGCCCAGCAGGCATCCTGCCAGCTCATCTTATCTCTTTTTATTTTTTTTTGGTCCAGTTTTCCTCATCCACCCATTTTTTAACTTTAGTTTATAGTATTCGATTGAATTAGCAAGAAAACATAAATACCGTCTGTCTTTGTGGACAGAGTGCTGTATTGCATCCTGGAGGCACACAGTATAAAACAGAGCAGCCCCAGTTTCCCAGAGCTGCGTGCAGGGCTCAAGGGTGGACAAAGAACAAACTTTGGTGGGCTCAGTAGCCTTCTGCCACTGCTATCCTGGTGACGGTGTATAAATCATCCTCTCTGAGTCTTAGCCTCTATACCTATTAAACGAGAATTCCACAGAGCTGTGGAGAGGATGGAAAGGGTTAAGATTCGTAGAGGGTCTCACCTATAGTGGACATTCTATCCGTATGTTCCCGGACACAGGATGAAACAGCAATACCAGTGAGGGTGGATTCTACACAAGGCAAGGAAGGTAGATTTCAATCCCAGCTCCTCTCTAGGAAATGCCTTGGGACTGAAAGCATTTGAGGCTCTCTTGATCCTAGGGGGGAAAAGCCCAAGCACATTTATTATTTCCTCTCAGCTAACTGCACAGTGGGGCCCTGGTGGCACAGTGGTTGAGAGCTATGGCTGCTAACCAAAAGGATCAGCAGTTGGAATCCACCAGCCGCTCCTTGGAAACCCTACAGGCAGTTCTACTCTGTCCTGTAGGGTTGCTATGAGTCAGAATCGACTTGATGGCAATGGGTTTGGTTTTTTGGTTTATCTGCCAAGTAAAGACCCAAATAAAGACCTCTGCCGGACTCAGCTTGAGCGTTATCTTCTCTAAGAAGCCTTTTCTGACTCTTCTGTCCCCTGTAGAACTGACTTCTCCCTGCTTGGGATCCCTAGAGAGCCCTGTACAAAGCCTTCCCGAACAGAGGGTCAGCTCCTTGGAAGAGCAGCTGCGTGGACCCCATCTGCAGCCACAACCAGCAGCAGATCCTGGCCCCAGAAATGTGTCGGATGAATGTGTGGATGAACGCGCTTCCCCCTGACTGGTGAAGATACGACAAAGAAGTCATCCCTCCCGATGTGTACTTCACACTTAAGTGTAGTTGTTACAAGCACTCACAGGGACGAGGGAGACAGGTGCGTGGAGGGGAAGGAGGGGCTCAGGTGCTGTACCAGCAGCTGGAGCTCATTAATTACAGCTAAAATTGATTACTTGCCAACCCTGTGCTAATTACCTGACGTGTTCTCTCACTTGACTTACATAACATTCCCCATTTAGCTGTGCCCCCATTTTACAGATGCAGAAACTGAGGTTAGGGAAAGTTGTTGAAAGGTATACCTTGGGTTGTGGCTGGACAAGAAGTGGGGAGAGGCAGGCTGTCTCAGACCAATATTTATGGACCATCTCCTACTGGTAACACACAGAAAGATATCTTAAGCAGAAGTTCAGAACCCTGAGGGAGACCACATGGGGATTCACTGTGAAGTAAGTAGAGCTAGCAATGTAGAGGGGAATTCCCACGCATGAGCTGGGGAGGCGAGATGAAAGGGACCAAAAACCAAACCCAACCCATTGCTGTCCAGCTGATTCTGACTCACAGGGACCCTACAGGATAGAGCAGAGCTCCAAGGAGCGGCTAGGGGATTTGGAACACCAGCCTTTTGGTTAGCAGCCGAGCTTTTAACCACTGCGCCACCAGAGCTCTGATGAAAGGGACAGGACTCTTGAAAAACCAATATCAGAGGCTGGTGTCTGAATCACCGGCCCTGGGAGAACCAGTAAATTAGTTGCTGCCGAGTCAGTTCTGACCACTGGTGACCCCGCAAGTGTCAGAGTAGAACAGTGCTCCGTCGGGTTTTCTAGGGCAGATTTTTGGGAAGCAGATCCCCAGGCCTTTCTTCTGAGGCACTTGTGGCTGGGCTTAAACTTCCAAACTTTCAGTTGGCATCCAAGTGCCATAACCGCCCAGGGACTCCGGGAGAACCAGTTGTTGCTGTTGTTAGGTGCCGTCGAGTCTGTTCCAACTCATAGCAACCCCACGCACAACCGAACGAAACTCTGCCCGGTCCTGCGCAATCCTCAAAATTGTTGCTCTGCTTAAGCCCATTGTTGCAGTCGCTGTGTCAGTCCATCTCGCTGAAGGTCCTTTTCACCGACCCGCTACGGGAGATCCAGCAGAAGGCTGCAAATAGTAAACGGCATAAACTTGAGAAAATGATGTTGAACTGGGTGTTTCTGAAGGTGACGTTTAGGAGGGTGAAGTACAAGGTGTATAACTGTCTAAGTGTGAAATGGCCAGAGGAATAAAGTTGATTACAGTTTCTCAGTCTGAAATGGCAAGCCCTACAGGCCATTGGAAACCCTGGTGGCATAGTGGTCAAGAGCTCGGCTGCTAACCAAAAGGTGAATAGTTCTAATCTACCAGGTGCTCCTTGGGAACCCTACCGGGCAGTTCTACTCTGTCCTATAGGGTCTCTAGAAGTTGGAATCGACTCGACGGCAATGGTTTTTTTTAGGCCATTAGGCAGAAGGGACAGGGAGGGGAGTCCAGTGTGAGGGAAGTGTCTAAGAAGAAGACAGCTCGACTTGTGACCCCACCACAGATTCGAGTGCCATTCCCTGAGGCCTGCCTCAGGCCAGACACTAGCAGTTAAATACTTTGTTTTCTCCCAGCAAAACACTAAGAGCCCTGCCTGACTCCCTCACTAAGTGTGCCAGGCACACAGACGAACACAAAAACTAATAAATAAAAATAACTTGTTTTTGTCAAGTCAAGACAAGATCAGGGATTGGAAATTGCCATTCTGGGGGCTCTTCCAGCTTTCGGGGGTGAGGGGCAGCTGGAAGGTGCCAAGCGTGAAAGGTAACGAGGGGCTGTGCCTTACCTTGTTTATGCGCTTTGAGCCTGTGATAGGCAGTCACCCAGCTTGCCCAGGACAGGACCCTGCGGCAGCCTGAGGCTTGTGTCCACTGCCCCCTGGTGGTGAAATGCAGCCTGCCACGGCGGCCGTGACGGCATTCATGCTTGGCCGGAAACTATTGGTGCTTCTCAACCTCTCTTTTCGGCTTTCAGTCGTGCCTCGTTTGCACTTTGTGCTAACACAGCTGCCCTCTGTACTGACCAGCATAAGCCACATGAGCTGGCATTTCCTGCCACCTCTGTGCCGTCCTTGGGGCTGACCTTCTGAGACCAACTGAGAAGAAACCAGCGTTGTGCAGGGGTCAGAATCACACAGGGGTTCGTGTTATTTTTGAGGCTTCGAGAGGAGAGACCATGAATTATCCCACTTCCAGTGAGAGAACTGCCGTTTCTGACTGCTGGCAGTGACTAGATTCTGGCTATAGAGACACTGATTACATTTGCAATGGACTGACTTTGTTTGGGGGGGATTCACTAGGATGGTCTTTATGGTTCCCAAGCTAAAAGAGGGAAGGGGATAGAGGTTATCAGTCTACTGCTTTTGGAGGAAAGCAAGCTACCATAAATGAACATACAGTTGCTGCAGACAGAAGCGATTTACTTAGTTATGTAAATTGGATGTCTTTTTTTTTTCCTAGTGAAAATGCTACCGCAAATTGCGGGTTCGAGCTGCCTGACGCAAAGCCAATACTGAGACAGGAGGAGGTAAGGAGGCAAGCAGTAAATTAAAAAAAAAAATTTTTTTTTATTTAAGAAGGCTTTATTGAATACCCGTATTCAAGAGTCAGAGGGGGTTAAATTTCTCCCAAATTCTGTCTGCCCTAAAGGGTTGATGGGACGGTTTTATATGGGAAAGATCAGGATTACCTAATGTTTTGAGCACATAGTCCACAGACGGTCTTATACATCACAAAACAACTACAAAAACTCTTTATTAAACTAAAGGTAAACATGTCAGGCACCTTGGACTCTAATCAGTATATTTATAACAAGGCTGAAAAACTCTCATAAGAAGAGAGTTTTTCAGCCTTGTTATAAATATATTGATTAGAGCCAAGTCTCTCGGCTAGTGGAGCTGTTTTGCCAAGTCCACTGTGGCTGAGATAGGGAGCAAGAAAGCAAACCTTCTTGTCGTTTTGCAGGCTGAAGGCCATTTCTCAAGAGAACAAAGAAAGGAGGCATCAAGGCCACAGGAGCGGAGATAGCTCCGTACCCCTTTGGAGGAGACCAGTGCAGCTGGTGCAATTAAAAAACGTTTAGAGATTACTTAGAGCATCATTATGGCATTAGCCGTGTCAAGCTCTCAATCGCCTATTTCGAATAAGGGAAAATATGTTGTAAGGTATTAGGGTGTTTGTTATGTTTAAGAGAGGTACGGGCTGCTCAGCTATATTTTGAACAGAGCCTGCACCATTTTCCAAGGACTAGAGATTAATCACAGCTTATACAGCTGTACTAAAACAAATGAGAAAATATATTCTCCCTAATATTAAAACACTAAAGAAAAAACATTTTCACTACTTCAAAAATATGCACAGAAAAACATACACCAATTCAACAATTTCTGCATGTACAATTCAGCGACATTGATTACCTTCTTCAAGTTGGTTAACCATCCTGGCTATTCTTTTCCAAATTATGTCACAACCATTACACCATTAACACAAACACTGCTGAACTGGGCGTCTCTTTATTAACTAGAACATACCAGTGAGGAGTTAGCAAATGTTCTTCCCAAATATACATTTCTATGGGACTCTTAGTGTGTGCACAACACACACAAACACACTGGCACTGCGATTACAGTGGAATACATAAGCACCACACACACACACACACTGGCACTAAGATTACAGTGGAATACATAAGCACCACACACACACAGGCACTAAGATTACAGTAGAATACATAAGCACCACACATATACACTAAGATTACAGCAGACTACAAAGCAGACTTTGGGAAATGTATTGCTGATTGTTGGTATCCCACCTCTAGCTACACCTGCTGGGTATCCCATAAAAGCACAAATGTCCCTGCTCTCAACTGTGTTGGGAAGAGAACAAACAGGTCCTGGCCTGCAGGGAGGGACCTACTCTGGGTGAGGATTGGGGACTTCTGGACTCTGAGAGAGCCAAGCCTGGTGGAAGCTGGCCTCCTGGCTTTGGAGGTGGCCTAAATGTGGCAGGGACTCTGAGGTTTCATTTATGGTCTGTGAGCCCAAGAGTCAACACTGCCAGCAGCAGGGGAAGTTATTCTCAGCTCTGTGCTTGTCAGTCAGCTGGGCCTTGGCCCTGGCTGGGTTGCGTGAAAGGAGAGCCCTGTGTCCAAGCTTGGAGCAACTAGGTACTATATAGAGGGCAAGCAGCCTGAAGAAATAGGCTTTGAACTTCACAGGGTGATGTGAAAAGCCACAAAGCAGCAAAGGTTTGGAGCCTGAAGGGAGGTGGTGAGGAAAAATGACCATGGGGATAGGTCTGTAGAACCTCCAGACATGCTTTCCTTGGCAAAGCCAGACATTACCTGGAGGAGAGACCCCTGGGAAAGCCAGGACTTCCTGCAGAAAGGTGTGGCCTCTCAGTAGTTACAGTCTGATCATTAAAAGAAATCTGACCTTATGTTGTGGCCCAGCTGGGGAAGAAACATACCAGTGATAGTAGTTAGATCTGTAGTTATAACACAGTAAAGCTTCCATTTCTGTGACACACAGCAGTTTACAAAGCAGTCTTATAGAGTCTGCATCTCATTTCGTTGTTGTTGTAAGCGGCCCTTGAGTTGGCCCCCGACTCAGGACGACTCCAAGCACGATGGAATTAAAGGCTGTCGGGTTCTGTGTGGCTCAGCCAGCTGTGACCCAGAGGGTTCTCGGTGGCTGACTTTTGGAGGCAAATCACTAGACCTTTCTTCCTAGTCCATCTCAGTCCGGAAGCACTTCCGAACCTATTCAGCATCATAGCAATACACGAGCCTGCGCTGACATGATGTGCACTGACTGGGAGTCAAACCTGGGTCTCCCATTCAGAAGGCGAGAATTCTATCACTGAACCACTAAATGCCTGATTTTAAAAACAAAAGGCCTGTCTGATATGATGGTAATAAATATAGCTGATCGGACTTGCCTATTCAGAAATGCCAGCGTTCTTGTCCCTGATGTTTCCATATTCAATATAGCTTATAAAAGTTCAGTTGGAGTAGAGGTCACGCCACTTGCTGTCCTCTGGGTTGGCCTTGCCGATAGTTAGCTAGCCAGTGATTCGCACATGGAAACCCTTTTGGTGCCCGCAGCAATGCCACAAGATGACTTGATTTGTTGTTTGGACCTTTAAAAAAAAAGGAGGGGCGGGCAGAGTAACCTAATGACCCTGGGCAGGTAACCTCATCTTTCTGAGGCTATTTTTGTCTTCTGCAAAATGGCAGTGACGACAGCCACCTTCAGGACCCTTGTGAATTGTGGAAGTTAGAGAGACAGAATCCATGACACAGTTGACCCTTTCTGAGGTAGTCATGTGATCCTAGCTGCTTGGTTACTAGGCTCCTGACAAGCTATACGACTATGCAAAGACTATTTAACTTCACTGATCCTACTAGACAAACAGTCTTAACATATTATTATCATTATTTTAATTTTCCAAAAGAAGGTCAGAAAGGGGGATGAATGTGCAAGCTGCTCTTGATGGTGGGGGCCAGTTGCCCCTTCTCCATCCTGGAGAACACACCTCTGAAAGGGGAATGTGGCTGTAACCCTGGGTTCCCGGATAACTTGGGAAAGCTTTGAGATCTCCCAGGGGCTCTGACTGAACCAGAGGCAAGGACGAGACCTTATATTCTCTGTCCTGGCACTAACTGCAGTTTGAATCTTTAACATCACTGGACTTTCCAAGGCAGAACAATTAGTAAAATGTCAGTTGGGCTTCCCCCTTGACTCCAAGCACTAAGCATTATCTCAGTGTTTCCAGAAAATGATGACAGGTCTGGTGACAGGAAGAAGCAAAGCCAGATGTGTGGGAACCTGGGGCTTTTACACAGCTGAGAGTCTGGCGCTTTGGCTTCCAAGTCACATTTTTCGGGTTCTGTGTACATGTGTGATGAGCCTGCTGTGTGTACTATACCTGCTCTTATCCAATGCTCAGAACAGCTCTGTGAAGTAGGGATTATTATGTTCATTTACAATACGGGCATGAAGGCTCTATAGGGAGCCCTGGTGGTGCAGTGGTTAAGAGCTCGGCTGCTAACCAAAAAGTTGGCAGCCCAAATCCATCAGCCACCCTTTGGAAACCCTATGGGGCAGTTCTCCTCTGTCCTAATGGATCGCTATGAGTCAGAAGTGAGCTGACGGCAACGGGTAAGGCTCTACAGAGTTAGCAACTTGCTCGGCATCCCACAGCTAGTGATTGGGGCTAGGTTGCTGGGCATGTTGTTTGTTTATTACCCCGGAAGTTCTGAGTCTGCATTTTCATAAAGATGTCCTATAAGCCTCTAAACTACTGCCTTATTATTGTGGTAATCCCAAGATTCCTTTTTTGATAGGAAATTCTTTCAGTTCCTCTTTGCCAAAAAATATATTTACGTCATCCTTGGTCTTGAAGTCAGCTGATTAGCAACCTTAATTCCACCAGCAACCTTAATCCCCTGGTTACCATATAACATGGCGGCAGGGGGGTGGGGAGGCTAAAGTTGCAGATGGAATTAAGATTTCTAATCAGCTGACCTCAAAATAAGGACATTAATCCCCTTCTTGCCGTGTAACATGAGGTGCCCTGATGGGGCAATGGTTAAATGCTCAGTTGCTAACAGAAAGGTCTCCCACTAGCTGCTTCGTGGGAGAAGGATGTGGCAGTCTTGGAAACCCGGTGGGGCAGCTCTACTCTGTCCTACAGGGTCGCTGTGAGTTGGAATCCACTGAACAGCAGGTTTCTCTTCCTTGTAGTATGTAGACCTCCTTCTACATTTACTCTCTGCCTCTCTTTGAGAGTTGGCACTCTCAAAATTTGGTTGTAAATTTCCCTACAGCTAAGTCAAGAGTACAAGACTGGGTTAAATAGATTCCTGGGTTAATTACTTATCCTCTGTCAGGGCTGGGTAAGTTCTTTTAAGTTCAATTTATACCTTTCAAAAAAAGGCTGGGGTGGGGAGAGGGAGATGGAAGTCAATTGGGTCAGGAATGTAATTATGGGTAGGAGTTCATGAACTCTTCTCTTTGGGTCAGTGATAGCAGAGAATGCGCCTGGGGGAGGGTGCCTGTAACCAATGAGCCCTGGGGAAGTTCCCCTGGTTCCACGTGGGAGGCTCATGCTTGTTGTCCTGCAACACCAGTGTCCTTGCAACAGCCCAGGGAAGACCAGAGCTCACCTACCATATGCAATTAACCACAGTTTACAGGGAACACTGCGGGACATACAGCACTGAGGTATGCAGTAGATGGCTGTGTGGTAGAAAGGGCACCTTCATCTTTCCAAACCAGTAATTGGCTAACTTTCCCATAAAACAGTTTTACTCGATGGCTTTAACAATAACTTCCCCTACCAAGGCCCCAGACACATTTCCGCATGGTGAAGGCCTGATGGTGCTTTTCTCCTCCACTACACCACCAGCTGATATCAGGTCAACTCCAACTCGTGGAGACACCATGTATGTCAGATTAGAACTGTGCTCCACAGCGTTTTCAGTGGCTGATTTTTCAAAAGTAGATTGCTAGACCTTTCTTCTGAGGCATTTTTGGGTGAACTTGAAACTTGAACCTTTCAGTTACCAACTGAGCACCCTAACCATTTGCACCGTCCAGGGAATCATCCCCCCACTATGCCAGAAACCAAAACCCGTTGCCAGTCAAGTCAATTCTGACTCCTAGCAGTCTTACAGGACAGAGGAGAACTGCTCCACGGGTTTCCAAGGCTGTATTCTTTATGGGAGCAGACTGCCACATCTTTCTCCTGTGGAGCCACTGGTGCGTTTGAACTGCCGACCTTTCGGTTAGCAGCCAGCACTTAACCACTGCATCACCAGGGCTCCTTCCTCACATTATAGTACATCTTAAAGTGAAGAAATCAAGAGGAAGGAAGTAGATGAGTGCCTTTTTGAAGGAGTCAGCTCACCCGTTAATATTCACTGCCACCCCCTCCCTGCCATTGCTTTGTGACTGGGATGATTTCCAAACTATCAATAATGAAAAACAAACCTTGATCAACCATGATAAAGGTAAGACTGAATTATCTTTCTATTCTCTATGGAATAAACCATTACAAAATCAATGCACATGAAGAGTCTATTCAAAAGCATATATTTAAATAATGTAAAGAAAAAAGTATTACAGCGGTGCAGCAGATAGGTAACATTTATACAAATGTTATTTTTCCATATTTTTTATATCTGTGATATTTTTCAGCTTTTAATAATTTGTAGTTGTTATATATTTTCTTATTCTTGACAGTCACATTAGTACTTTATTTTGTGGTGGTACTTTTGTACTCATTTTATTAGAGAGATACCAAAACTATATAAGGCTCAGGCCTTGTAAAACTGGAGCTGACCTGGGTAAGTGCTATTCTTTTTGCCCATTTTACAGATGAGGAAAGGGAGGCACAAGGAAATTAGATAACGTGCCTATAGTCACACTGCCAGTAAGTAGTAGAACTGAGATTTTAACCCCAGCAATCTGGCTCCGGACTTCTTGGGTTCAAACCACTATATTTCTTCCTCCATAAAACAAGGTAGACGTGAAAAGGCTATAGAGAGTTGAATGAAGCCAGAGGAGGCATATATGACTTCTGGATTAATGGATAAGAAAGCTTCCTGATGGAATGGCACTTGAATCACATATAGAAAGGAATATACACACATAACACACACACACACACACACACACAACTATTAGAGCTAATAAACAAGTCCAGCAATGGTGCAATATACCCTTAGGAGTAATTTTTTGTTGTTGTGCTTTAAGTGCAAGTTTACAAATCAAGTCAGTCTCTCATACAAAAACTTATACACACCTTGCTATGTACGCCTAGCTGCTCTCCCCCTAATGAGACAGCACACTCCTCCTCTCCACCCTGTATTCCCTGTGTCTATTCAGCTGGCTCCTGTCCCCCTCTGCCTTCTCATCTCACCTCCAGGCAGAAGCTACCCACATAGTCTCATGAATCTACTTAAGCCAAGAAGCTCACTCCTCACCAGTATCATTTTCTGTCTTTTAGTCCAGTCCAATCCGTGTCTGAAGAGTTGGCTTTGGGAATGGTTCCAGTCTTGCGTACTTAGGAGTAATTTTAACAAATGGAGTTCAAGACTTGTACACAGAAAACTACAAAATACCACTGAAAGAAATTAAAGAAGATCTAAATAAATGTGAAGAAATTCCATGTTTGCAGATTAGAAGACTCAAGGTTGTTAAGACGGCAATACTTCCCAAATTGATCTACAGATACAACGCGATCCCTATCAAAATACCAGCTTCCTTCTTTTGCAGAAATTGACAAGCTAGTTGTAAAATTCACATGGAAATGCAAGGGTCCCAGGACAGTCAAAACAATCTTGAAATATAAGAACAAAGTTGGAGGGTTCACCCATCCTAATTTCAAAATTTACTACAGAGCTATAACAATCGAGACAGTATGTTACTGGAACAATGACAGACATATAGATCAATGAAATAGAATTGAGAGTCTAGAAATAAACTCTTACACTTATGGCCAATTGATTTTTGACAAGAATACCAAGACAATTCAATGGGAGAAGAAAGAGTCTTTTCAACAAATGGTGCTGGGACAGCTAGATATTCACATTCAAAAGAAGGAAGTTGGATCTCTACCTCACACCATATACAAAATCAACTCAAAATAGATCAGTAACCTTAAGGTAAGAGCTAAAATTATAAAACCCTTAGAAAAAAACAGATATAAATCTTTGTGGCCTTGTATTAGTCAGTGGTTTCTTAGATATGATACCAAAAAGACAAGCAACAAAAGGAAAAACAGATAAATTGGATCTCATAAAAACTTAAAACTTTGTTCTTCAAAGGACACTAACATGAAAGTGACAACCTCCAGAATGTGAGAATATATTGTGAATTATATACCTGATAAAGGACTAGTATCTAGAATACATAAACCAAACTTGATGCCATTGAGTCGATTCCAAATTATAGAGACTATTTATTTATTTATTTATTTATTTATTTATACAGGACAGA
Source organism: Loxodonta africana (assembly GCF_030014295.1). Lineage (NCBI taxonomy): Eukaryota > Metazoa > Chordata > Mammalia > Proboscidea > Elephantidae > Loxodonta > Loxodonta africana. Next base: position 15,051,010 of record NC_087356.1, read on the forward strand.
GTAGAACTGCCCCACAGGGTTTGCAAGGAGCAGCTGGTAGATTAGAACTGCTGACCTTTTGGTTAGCAGCCAAGCTCTTAACCACTGCACCACTAGTGTTTCAGAATATATAATGAACTTTTAAATCTCAACAATAAAAGGCTAATAACTCGATTTTAAAATGGGCAAAGCATGTGAATAGGCATTTCTCCAAAGACACACAATTGGCCAAGAAGCACGTGAAAAGATGCTCAACATCTTTAGTCATCGGGGAAATGCAAATCAAAACCACAGTGAGATACCACTTCACACCTACTAGGATGGCTATAATAAAAAAGGAGGCGGGGGGCAATAACAAGTGTTGGTGAAGATATGGAGAAATTAGAACTCTCATGCTTTGCTGGTGGGTATATAAAATGGTACAGCCACTGTAGAAAACAGTTTGGTGGTTTCTTATAAAGTTACACACGCACTTACCTTACAACCCTGCAATTGCACTGTTGGGCATTATCACAGAGAAATGAAAACTTAGGTTTACACAAAAACCTGTACACAGTGTTCATGGAAGCTTTACTCATAATACCAAGAAAATGAAAACCCTCAATGGGTGAGTGGTTAAACTCTGGTACATTCATATTATGAAATATTACTCAGCAGTAAATGGAATGTACTATTGATACGTTCAACAACTTGGCTGGGTTTTAATGTCACTATGCTGAATGGAAAAAACCCAACCTCAGAAGGTTGTATACTCTATGATTCCATTTATATAATATTTTTGAAATGACAGAATTGTAGAGATGAAAAACAGATAAGGGTTAGTGATAGGGGAGACTTGGTTGTGGCTATAAATGAGTAGCAAGAAGGATCCTTGGCGTGATGGAATAGTTCTATGCCTTGATTGTGGTGGTGGTACTTACACAAATCTACACAGGTGATAAAACTGCATAGAACTAAACACACACAAGTGCATGCATGTAAAACTGATGACATCTGAGTAAGGAATGTGGGTTGTACCAATGTCAGTTTTCTGGCTTTGATATTGTACTATAGTGACGAAAGATGGTACCATTGGAGGAAACTGGGGGAAGAGTACATGGGACCTCCCTGTACTTTCTTTTTTTTTTGCAACTTCCTATGAATCTATCATAATTTCAAAATAAAAAGTAGAGAGGAATGCACAGACTTGAATCAGGCAAACATTCAAGGAATCTCTGTTCTGAGATGGCCTTGGACAAATTAACTTCAAACTTCAGATTCTCACCTGTAAAATAAGGATAATACCTACTCCAGGAGCCCTGCTGGTGCAGTGGTTAAGAGCTCGGCTGCCAAACAAAAGATTAGCAGTTCAAATCCACCCGCTGCTCCTGGGGCAGTTCTACTCTGTCCTATAGGGTTGCTATGAGTCAGAATTCACTCAACAGCAACAGGTTTCATTTTAGTTTTTTGGTATCTACTCCTAGGAACTTAAGCCCCATACAGTATAAGCTTGTGTAGGATGAGAACTCCAAGAGAGTAGCAAACTTACTTATTTATTAGTATTCTAATGCCTAGAATGGAGCCCTGGTGGCATAGTGGCTAAAAGCTCAAACTTGATACCTAATAAGCACTTATGTATCTGTTGAGTTATGAATGAGTGTTGTGACAGTGAATAAGCATATATAAAGCACCCAGTACAGTGTCGACCTATAATACACTCTGAATAAGGGGTTGGCTGCTAACTAAAAGGTCAGCGGTTCAAATCCACCAGCCACTCCTTGGAACCCCTACGGGGTAGTTCTGCTTTGTCCTATAGGTTTACTATAATTTGAAATCAACTCAACAGCAATGGATTTGGTGTTTTTTTTTTTTTTTCTTTAGCATCATGCCCACGACTGGCGTGGGATGCTCAACTTGAATTTTCCATTGTTGCACATCTGTAATTGCTTTACAATTCTTTTAAACAGTTTTAGTCTGTATAACCAACCAGTCAAACCAGCCTGTTGCCATCAAGTTGATTCCAGCTCATAGCAACTCTATAGGACAGAGTGGAGCTGCCCCATAGGGTTTCCAAGGAGCAGCTGGTGGATTTGAATTGCTGACTTGTGGTTAGCAGCCAAATGCTTAACCACTGCACCGCCAGGGCCCCCTTAGTCTATGTACAAAGCCTATATTCTTTATACAAAGCTGTCATGGATTGACATTGTGTCCCCCCAAAATATCTGACAACTTGGCTAGGTCATGATTCCCAGTATTGTATGATTGTCTACCATTTCGTCATCTGATGTGATTTCCCTACGTGTTGTAAATCCCATTACCATGATATAATGAGACGGATTAGTGGCAGTTAATACTGATGAGATCTACAAGATTAGGTTGGTCTTAAGCCAATCTCTTTTGAGATATAAAAAAGAGAAGCAAAGAGAGAGACATGGGGACCTCATACCACCAAGAAAGCAGTGCTGGGAGCAGAGTGTGTCCTTTGGACATGAGGTTCCTGTGCTGAGATGCTCCCAGACCAAGGAAAGCCTGATGACAAGGACCTTCCTCCAGAGCTGACAGAGAGAAAGCCTTCCTCTGGAGCTGATGCCCTGAATTTGGACTTCTAGCCTACCAGACTGAGAAAATAAATTTCTCTTTGTTAAAGCCATACACTTGTGGTATTCGTGTTATAGCAGCACTAGATAAGACAAAAGCCTATATTCTTTGAAGTGGTTCTCTAAGCCTAAAGACAGTCAGGCCCTGTGTCCAGCCATCAAAGGAGAATTTCATCATTCAACTCCTAGAAAAAGGTTAGCTTGAATCCTGCAGCCAGAGCATTGTCACAGCTGCCTCTGTTGAATCTTTCATACAAGGTACTTGTTGAAGTGTTGAAAGCTCAGAGTTGAAACCTTCCTGAGCTCAGAGACAGGCTGTATCAGTGTTTTCGGGTATGCTTGTTAAAAAATGTTTGTCTCTGGAAGACCTCTGATGATGAGGTTGCTGGGGAGAAGGCCTTAGCCTTCACCTACCTCTAACCAGCAGAGGTGTATTTGTCAGCTATTGCTGCAATAATGCTGCATAACAAATCACTTGAAACTCAGTGGTTTACAACAAAAAACTTTTTTTTTCTTGGTCACAACTCTGAGAGTTGGCTGGGCTGGGCTCCAGGCTTGGAATTGAGTTCAGATCTGTTCCTGGTGTCTCATTCTCAGGGCCCAGCTAAAGGGGCAGCGACTACCTTTTCAGAGTAAATCACAGCCTACAAGAGGCAAGCCAAATGACATAGGCATATTTAAAGTCTCTGCTCACATCAAGTGTGTTCTCATTCATTAGCCAAATTAAGTACGTGGCCAAACCCAAGTCTGGATTGCAGGGAGGTACTGGCTGCACCAAGGCTGCTGATATCTAACCCGTGAATGGCCAAAGTGACTTAGCTCACGTCAAACCATGCCACTATTCCTGAAGACACTTTCTAGTACTGTTTACTCTTTTCAGGTGTCCTAACTTGACCCTGCTTTGTCCCCATTTCTAGTAACCTGATCCCATCAAATCAGGGCATAAGTGGTTGAAGGACAAGATGGATTGCTGACCACTGCAAACAGGTCAGCTCATGCCAGAGCAAGCCTGAGAGAGCATCTCTGGGGAGAGCGTGCTATTGAACGAGCAGTAGTGGAGATCTGACACTAACCATTCCCCCAGCTGGAGCATGCACAACCTTTATCCCCAAGGGAGAGAGACAGCAGCGGCATCGTTGCCAGAAGACAGTGGTGGCACCATCTTGGGACTGGGCTTGGCAAGACCTTAGAGGCAGGCAATGTCCCGGGGCAGCACCAGGAAGCTGATGAAGCCTATTCTGAGCATAAGATATTCTTAGCTGAGTTGCCTGGGACTACATTAAAGCTTCTCCTCCTGGCTTTGTTCCAAAGTTTACTTTAATGCTAGTTGTTTCTGACTGCTGAGCCAAGATTTGTAGGAAATAATTGTAAAAATTAGTAAGAACTTGAAGGGACAAAGTGTCACAGCCTTTTTGAAAAGCAATCTGGCAATGGTTATTAAAATTAAAAATATATATACATTTCTACCTAGCAATTCAGTCATGAGAGTTTATTCCATAGAAATAAGTGCACACGTATGTGATGACATATGTACCAGGATGTTTACTGAAGGACCGTTTGTAGTGTGTGGGTGTGTGCACACAGACACACACACACGAATACACACACACAGGAAACAAAGTGGACGTCTATAGCAGAGGAATGGCTGGTAAACTGATGCATCCATACCACGGAGGGTGATGCAACCACCAGAAGACTGGTTATACCAATGGATTTGGAGAGATTCCCACAAGCTAATGTTGACTGAGAAAAGCCAGAAGCAGAAATGTGTGTACAGTATGATCCACATTTTGTAAAACCAGCAACAAAGACGATGCATATAAATTTTATGTATGTCTGTAGAGAAAGATAAGAACAGGTTGGAAAGGACACACGCTAGGTTGTGAATGTGAATTATCTTGCAGGGTAGATGGATAGGAGGTGGCGTGGTGGAGGAAAAAGTAGGAAGAAAGAGACAAAAATGGAAAGAAGGAAAAGGATAATACTAAAAAAAAAATGTATAACCTTGAAGACATTATGCTGAGTGAAATAAATCAGTCACAAAGGACAGATGTTGTATGATCCCACTTACATGAAATATCTAAAATACGCAAGTGTACAGAGATCAGCGTTTACTAGGGGCGGACAGAGGAGGGGAAAGGAAGACAGTTTCGGGACACGGAGCTTCTGTTAAGGTGGTGGAAAAATTCGGGGATGCTTAATGGGGATGGCTGAACATGATGACATACCTAATGTCACTGTACTGTTGGAATGGCAAATACTTTTTACCTACATATTTATCACAAGAGAGGTGATCCAACCAAATGTGGAAATTATAGAACAATATCATTAATATCACATGCAAGCAAAATTTTGCTGAAGATCATTCAAAAACAGCTGCAGCAGTATATTGACAGGGAACAGCCAGAAATTCAGGCCGGTTTCAGAAGAGGATGTGGAACCAGGGATATCATTGCTGATGTCAGATGGATCCTGGCTGAAAGCAGAGAATACCAGAAGGATGTTTACCTGTGTTTTATTGACTATGCAAAGGCGTTCGACTGTGTGGATCATAACAAACTATGGATAACATTGTGAAGAATGAGAATTCCAGAACACTTAATTGTGCTCATGAGGAACCTTTACATAGATCAAGAGGCAGTTGTTCAGACAGAACAAGTGATACTGATTGGTTTAAATTCAGGAAAGGTGTGCGTCAGGGTTGTACTCTTTCACCATACCTATTCAATATGTACGCTGAGCAAATAATACAAGAAGCTGGACTATATGAAGAACGGGGCATCAGGATTGGAGGAAGACTCATTAACAACCTACGTTATGCAGATGACACAACCTTACTTGCTGAAAGTGAAGAGGGCTTGAAGCACTTATTAATGAAGATCAAAGACGACAGCCTTCGGTATGGATTGCACCTCAACATAAAGAAAACAAAAATCCTCACAACTGGACCAATGAGCAACATCATGATAAATGGAGAAAAGATTGAAGTTGTCAAGGATTTCATTTTACTTGGATCCACAATCAACAGCCATGAAAGGAGCAGTCAAGAAACCAAAAGACGCATTGCATTGGGCAAATCTGCTGCAAAGGACCTCTTCAAAGTGTTGAAGACCAAAGATGTCACCCTGAAGACTAAGGTGTGCATGACCCAAGCCATGGTATTTTCAATTGCATCATATGCATGCGAAAGCTGAACAATGAATAAGGAAGACCAAAGAATTGACACTTTTGAATTGTGGTGCTGGCGAAGAATATTGAATATACCATGGACTGCCAAAAGAACGAACAAATCTGTCTTGGAAGAAGTACAACCAGGATGCTCCTTAGAAGCAAGGATGGTGAGACTGCGTCTTACATACTTTGGACATGTTGTCAGGAGGAATCAGTCCCTGAAGAAGGACATCATGCTTGGCAAAGTATAGGGTCAGTGGAAAAGAGGAAGACCCTCAACAAGGTGGACTGACACAGTGGCTGCAACAATGAGCTCAAGCATAACAACGATTGTAAGGATAGCTCAGGACCGGGCAGTGTTTCATTCTGTTGTGCATTGGGCCGCTATGAGTTGAAACTGACTTGACGGCACCTAACGACAACAGCATTTATCACAATACTAAAAAAAATAAGAATGTATATGATCATATTAATGTAACTCCATAAATAATACAGAAACCCTGGTGGTGTGGTGGTTAAGTGCTACAGCTGCTAACCAAAAGGTCAGCAGTTCAAATCCGCCAGGCGCTCCTTGGAAACTCTATGGGGCAGTTCTACTCTGCCCTATAGGGTCGCTATGAGTTGGAATCGACTCGACGGCACTGGGTTTGGTTTTGTTTTTTTGTTGTTGTTTACAAATAATACAGGTTTGGAGAGGCCTAGGAATTGGTATATTACCAATCAATGGATTCAATGGTAGACTTGTCCATGCTGCTAAACGCCCAGTTATCAACCAGTAAACCATGGTTCAATAGAAGGAAGGAAGAAAGGAAAGAAGGGAGGGAAGGAGGGAGGGAGGAAGGTGAGGGAAGGAGGAAGAAAGATCATTACGAAAGCAAGCAGATGAGTGTGGCTGAAGCATCTTTATCATAAAAGCTTGCAAAACTATCTCAGAAATTCCAATGCTTAATCTTGAGAATTTTGACTTTGTCTGGATGGCACACCAAGAGCTGAAGGATACAGCTGTGTCCCAAGGCTCTATGGGATTCATTAAAAAAAAAAAAAAAAATTTTTTTTTTTTTCTTTTAAACCTGGCTGCCCTATCTACCAACAGAAGCAAACCCTCCCATCAGCTATCTCTGACTCACTTCCTGCTAGGTCTCAGCTCTATTTATGAAGGGAGAAAGATATAAATATGCCTTGAATCCACCTGGATGAGCTACAGCCTCCAACTCAACTTTGCCTGACTGACAGCTCCACCCAACAGTGTCTCTTCAATAGGACAGAGACTACTGATGGCCTGGGTCACCCTGCCCCTGAGCAGACAATTCCATCCTTAGCATCTCTCTCTCCTCCCTTGCCTGCCCTGTGAGCTAAAACAAATGGAATTCGGAGCATGACATGAACTACAAAGGAGCTTCTGGCTTCTGAAAGGGAAAGGTCAAGGGCTCCCAGAGAGGAAGGTACAGGATAACAACACAGGATGGAATAGCTCACAAAAGAGCAATCTGGAGAGTGACACTAGCATAATGAAATCCAGAGGGACAATCCCCGGCACCAGGTCACAAAGAAACATCTGGGTTTACGTGAGATGCAGGACCTGGGAGCACAGCTTCCTCCTTCCTGGTGGCATCACCTCACTGGACAGGCTAAAGGAAACAGCAGGCAGGAATATCCAAAAGTGACCACAACCCTCAAAATGCACAGTGGGCATGTTAGAGTGGACAATACGGGGTATATGGTCATGAAAATACAGCTCGGGGATTTGGTCCATATGCTTGAGGAAACTCAGTAAACTACAGAATTCTTTCTGTGCAGAACTTTCAAATGTATTTACAAAACTCAGCCTAGTATAGGCAAAGCAAGTAGCCCTGGTGATGCCGTGGTTAAGTTCAAGCCTGCTAAACGAAAAGGTCAGCAGTTCAAACCCAGCAGCCACCCCACGCGAGAAAGATGTGGCAGTCTGCTTCTGTAGAGATTCCAGCCTTGGAAGCCCTACGGGGCAGTTCTACTCTGTCCTGGAATTGATTCGATGGCAACAGCTTTTTGGTTTACAGGCAAAGCTGGTCCGGTATGCCGGGTCTCTAATACGCACATTCATTGCCTGGCCTCCCGCCTCCCCATCATGTCTTCCTGCAGTGCTCATTGATATGAAGGATGCTTTGAACAGGGAGTTAAAGCCCTCTATGTGCAAGTGACTCTGGAAAAGACATCCCACGGAGATAAATTCACTCCAGGCTGTCCAGGATATCGAAATCTTCCATCAGGACAGGTTTTTCTAAACCAGGATGCCAGCCCACTAAGCTGGGACAGAGGTCCCGGACCAGAGGTTGGTCACTGGGGAGACAGAGATTACTACTGTGCTTAGGGTAAACATAAAATTATCAAGCTAGAGGTTCCTCCTAAAAAGGAACCAATGTCCACTTGTTGTTGTTAGATGCTGTCCAGTTTGTTCTGACTCATAGCAGCCCCATGTACAACAGAATGAAATACCGCGCACTCCTGCGTCATCTTCACAATCGTTATGCTTGAGCCCATTGTTGCAGCCACTGTGTCAATCCATCTCGCCGAGAGTCTTCCTCTTTTTTGCTGACCCTCTACGTTACCCTCCTGATAACATGTCCAAATTACGTGACACAAAGTTTCACCATCCTTGCTTTTAAGGAGCATTCTGGCTGTACTTCTTCCGAGACAGATTTGTTCCTTCTTCTGGCAGTCCATGGTATATTCAATATTTGTCACAACACCATAATTCAAAGGCATCAATTCTTCTTCAGTCTTCCTTGTTCATTGTCCAGCTTTCACATGCATATGAGGCAATTGAAAACATCATGGCTTAGGTCAGGCGCACCTTAGTCCTCAAAGTGACATCTTTGCTTTTCAACACTTTAAAGAGGTCTTTTGCAGCAGATTTGCCCAATGCAACATGTCATTTGATTTCCTGACTGCTGCTCCCAGGGGCGTTGATTGTGGATTCAAGTAAAATTTAATCCCTGACAGCTTCAATCTTTTCTCTGTTTATCATGATGTTGCTTAGTGTCTACCTTAAAAAAAAAAAACTCTTTTTTTTTTTTACGACCCAGTAATCCCACTCCTAGGTGTACACTCAAGAGAAATAAGTGCAGACATCCACACAAAGACTTGTACACAAATGTTCATAGCAGCTTTATTCATGTTAGCCCAGAACTACAAACAAAAATGCCCATCAACAGGAAAATGGGGAAAAACTGAGGTATGTTCATACAATGGACTACTACTTAGCAATAAAAAAGGACAAAGTTCTGATACACATAACGACATGGATGACCCTCACCAATATATGGAGCAAAAGAAGCCACATACAGAAAAGTTGATGCTATGTGATTTCATTTATATGAAGTTCAAGAACAGGCAAAATCAGTCTGTGGTGATAGAATAGTTACTTCTGGGAGGAAGAAAGGGGTATTGACTGGAGGGAAGCATAAGAAATCTTTCTGGGATGATAAGACTATTCTGTAACTTGGACAGGGTGGTTACATGGGTATATACATGTGTAGAAACTCATTGATATACTCATTTAGTATTTGTACATTTTACGTATGTTGTTAAAAAAAAATTTTTTTTTTTTTATCTTGTTAGCTGCCGTCAAGTCAGCTCTGATTCGTAATGACCTTATTTTATGTACTAGAGAACAAAACGTTGCCTGGTCCTGCATCAACCTCACAATCACCAGCTCTGTGTATATCATACCACAATTAAAAAAAAAAAAAAAATCATTAAGCTGAATCTGTCTGCTGTCATCTGACTGGCTTCCAGTTTTCTTTGCGTTTGTTCCCGACTGGTTTTTGGGAAAAACCTAAAAATATTCTTCCTCTCCAATCTGCTGAGCGAATAACGATTTGTTTGACACAGGTCATGGAAAGAACCCACACACCCACAAAAAGATGCAGGGCCAGGCGTGGGAATTCTGAGAAGGGTGGAAAGCTGGCCAGAGGCCTGCGGAGAGCGAGCGGGTGGTCCCTAGAGAGACAGAATAGCATGGCCACACACACAAGACCCCTCTGGTCCAGCCCTCCACCTAAGTGCCCCAGCACTCATCCTGTACTTGGTGAGTCTAAATATTTACGGATTTGCTGAGATTGGCTCTTCCTGTTGTACTTTCTTTCCTCAGTTTGGGCCATTGACAGCTGTCCAGCCCCTCATGATTGTCCAATTTTAAATGTTCTCTTTTAGCCTAGTGCTTTCCACAGGGTAGGAGTTTAATATATATTTCTTGGTTGAACGAATAAATGGGAGGACACCAGAACATTTGGATTCTGCTCATTTACAGTCTAAATTTGAGATCTTGAATAGAATGTTATTTACCCAAAAGCTCACTAGAGTCAGGGGCGGGGGAGGGGGTGGGCATTACTAAAGTAACAGAAGAACCTCACGGGAAGTCAGCCACCTTCCTCACAGAAGCCCCAAGGACGCCCGTGCGTGGAGACTGCTGGACCTCTGTGCACCCTGTATATCGGCAATTCACGAAATGCAACATGGTGGAGATGATGTTGGTAAATGGTTAGAAAAAAATAAAAATCTCTCAGCTTCTTTATCTGGAATGTAGGGGCACAAGTTGAGTTCCAATTGCAAATATTCAAGATGTAGGGTCAAATGGCTAAGGGCTTTGGAGATATACAGCCCAGAGTTTGAATTCCAGCTCTGCCCCTTTCTGCTTGGGGACCTTGCGTAAATTACTTCACCTCTGGAAGCCTTATTTTCCATTTTTCTAAGACAGTGAAAACAACAGGACAGTTCTTCCCAGGGTTGCTGAAAAGGCTGACTGAGCTACGGCAGACACTGCACCGCACAGTGCCTGCCACACCACACGGCGAGCGCTCCATACGGCGAGCGCTCCATACAGCGAGCAGTGAAGCCAATTGCCTTCGAGTGGAGTTGATTTTGACTCATGGAGACCCTAAAACAGAACTGCTCCGTAGGGTTTTCAAGGCCGTGACCTTTAGCCGTGACCTTTAGGAGGCAGATCGGCAGGCCCATCTTCCAAGGTGTCGCTGGGTGGGTTTGAACTGCCAACCTTTTGGTTGGTAGTCAAGTGCTTAACCATTTGTGCCACTCAGGGACTCCCAGGTAGCACTTCTGGTAGCGTTAGCACCACTCCTGAACCAGAGCTTAGGGCGTGTAAGGTTTACTGAGGGCAGAGTCAAGGCTTCTGTGGCTACTAGAAACGGCAGAAAAGGAACCCAGCCCTGAGGGAGGCCAGACTGCAGCCCAGAACTGCCAAAGCCAGCCAGCTGCTTGGAGGGCTGTTTGTTTTCTTACTCCTCAGAAAAGGTCAGTTATGAAGGGTTTACTTGTACCAGATGCTGACACGGCGACTGTAAAACTGTGATTGTTCTTTTCTAACGTTCCTCAAAGTGGTGACTGTTTTCACCCACCTCCCCAGGGGGCAGCGCCACAGGAATCAGGCGCCCCGAGGGCCCTAGGAGGTGGCCTGAGGAGCTGGGAATTCAAATCAGAACAAACCCCTGTGGGTTCACTTGCACTTACCAGCAACAGCCTCAGCAGCCCAGACAGAGCTGGGAGAAAAGTAGGGGCCGAAGGCCTGGCTTCTGGCAAAAATTCCAATTCTGAGATTAGCAAACCCACATGGAGGGGGTGTCGCAAAATTCTTAACCTAAAACAAATTTTAATCCCCAGCATTGTAGCTAGCAGGCAGGAGATGTAGAGAGGTAAGGAGAGAAGTGTTAAATGAGAAGAGGAAAAGATGGGCTTTGAACCTAAATGGCGGGTCACTGTCCTGGATGCTCCTGTTTTATAAGGAGCTTTCCCAAATTTTGGGATAAAAGGATAATAAACAAAAACCCAATAACAGGCACTATTTCAACCCTCTTTTTTAAAAATGCATGCAAAAGCTGAACAACGAATAAAGAAGACCGAAGAACTGATGCCTTTGAATTACGGTGTTAGCGAAGAATATAGAATGTATACCACGGACTGCCAGAAGAACGAATAACTCTGTCTTGGAAGAAGTATAGCCAGCATGCTCCTTAGAAGCAAGGATGGCAAGACTTCATCTCACATACTTTGGAAGTGTTATCAGGAGGGATCAGCCCCTGGAGAAGCACATCATGCTTGGTAAAGTAGAGGGTCAGCAAAAAAGAGGAAGACCCTCAACGAGATGGACTGACACAGTGGCTGCAACAACGGGCTTCAGCATAACAATGACTGTGAAGATGGTGCAGGACTGGGCAGTGTTTCATTCTGTTGTACACAGGGTTGCTATGAGTTGGAGCCGACTTGACAGAACCTAACAAAAACAACAAATTTTTTGAAACTTTCATTATTTGCACCCCCTTATTTTTTTTAATGTTATAAAAATATAGACAATACATTTGCCAATTCAACATTTTTCACGTGTACAATTCAGGGAGAAATTCCTGGTGACACGAGTTGACGACCAGCTGAAAGTCTGGCAGTGTGAACCCACCCACAGGTGCCTCAGAAGACACGCCTGGTGATCTGCTTCCAAACGGTCACAGCTTTGGAAATCCTAGGGAGCAGTTCTACTCTGCATGCATGGGGTTGCCATGAGTTGGAATCCACTTGACATCAACTAACAACAACCACAACAAAAATTCACAACTACAACACCAATTACCGCTCTTATTTTTAAATAATTCTGTTTATAAAGTGCAGATAATACACAGCATTCATGGACATACACACTGGTCAAAGCGAGGCAAACCTATTACAGTCCAGTAGCCCTCGTAGCCTAGTTCTTCCCGAGTTTTTGGGGAGACTGGATGAGAGAGGAGGAAGGATGCAGGGTCTAAGTTAGGACAGTGAGGAAGGAGGAAGGGCCCCCAGAGTTTGGAGAGACAGGACGCCCCGGCACAGGCTGCCTTGATTCTCAGGCCTGAGCAGCTGGACAGTGAATATGTGGCCTGCAGCCTAGATGGTGCCCCTCCCCTGTGACCGGGATGGTAGTCACGTGGTCTTTATCAGACTGGTGAAAGAAGGTTCAGTTCCCTGAGCATCTGGTGGCACTTACTCAAGGAGCACACGCAATCAGAGTCTCTTAAAATTCTGAAATTCAGTATTCCAAGAGGGATACCACCGACAGGAAATGAAAATGCCTCTTCACAAAGCATTCTGGATTCCTGGAGGAACCACTGGCCCTCAGTCGGCTGTCTGGGGAAGCCAGGCATATTATGAGCCTTTCCAGGTTTTCAGTGCGGTAAGATGGAGTCTTCCAGGGCCTCCTCCCAATCTTGGTGTCGCCTGCAGAGACAGAACACCAGAAACGGCTGAGCTGACCTGAGTTGGTATGCCAGTTCTATATTCTAACTCTCAAGGGTTTTCTTTTTTGAAGCACCTTTTTTTCAGGTTGCTCTACAATGTGCGCTTCTTACCTGGAATGGCCTGAGAAGAAAGACAACCTTCTGTAATTTTTTTTTGGAAAAGCTTTAGCTTTACAGAAAATTTGAGAAGATAGTACAGAGAGTTCCCATATACCCCGCACTCAGTTTCTCCTATTATTAACACCTTACATCAGCACTGCACTGGGCCAATCTGCTGCAAAAGACCTCTTTAAAGTGTTAAAAAGCAAAGATGTTACTCTGAGGACTAAGATGTACCTGACCCAAGCCATGATGTTTTCAATCACCTCATACCCATGGGGAAGCTGGACTATGAATAAGGAAGACCAAAGAAGAATTGATGCCTTTAAATTACAGTGTTCATGAAGTCCATATACCATGGACTGCCAGAAGAACAAATACATGTCTTGGAAAAAGCACAGCCAGAGTGCTCCTTAGAAGCAAGGATGGCAAGACTTTGTCTCACATACTTTGGACATGTTATCAGGAGGGACCAGTATTTGGAGAAGGACATCATGCTTGGTAAAGCAGAGGGTCAGCAAAAAATAGGAAGACCCTCAATGCGGTGGTCTGACACAGTTGTTACAACAGTGGGCTCAAGCATAAAAACAATTGTGAGTAAGTGCAATACTGGGCAGTGTTTCGTTCTGTTGTGCACAGGGTTGCTATGAGTCAGAAGTGACTCGACAGCACCTAACAACAACAACATATTAGCATGGTACATTTGTTACAATTAATGAACTGATATGGATACTTTATTATTAACTAAAGCCCTTACTATATTAGGATTTCCTTTGTTTCTACCTAATGTCCTTTTTCTGTGCCAGGATCCCATTTGGGAGACCGCATTGCATTTAGTCATAAGGTCTCCTTAAGCTCCTCTTGGTTGTGGCAGTTTCTTAGACTTTCCTCATTTATGATGAATTTGACAGTTTTGAGGAGTACTGGTCAGGTATTTTGTAGAATGTCCCTCTTTTGCAATTTGAAGTTTTCCTCATGATTAAACTGGAGTTTTGTGTTTTGGGGAGGAAGCCCAGAGAGGTAGAGTGCCATTTTCATCACATCATATCAATGGTACTTAGTATCAACATAACTTATCACTGTTGTTAACCTTGGTCATCTGGCTGAGATAGTGTTTGTCAGGTTTCTCTGTTGAAAAGTCACTCTTTTACCCCCTTTCCATACTGTACTCTTTGGGAGGAAGTCACTACATGGAGCCCACACCTAAAAAGTGGAGAGTTATGCTTCACCTACTTGAGGAGGGTAGTTTCTACCTGAATTATCTGGAATTCTTCTACAAGAGAGATCTGTCGCTTCACTCATTTATTTATGGCAGTATAGACTGAGGGATATTTATTTTATACTTCAGGTTATAATCCAGTAGTACTTTATTTTTCTGCTCAAATTGTTCCATCATTGGCCATTGGCTCCTATACCCCGTTGACGTATTTCCATCAGTGTGGGTATCTTACAGGGTAATATTACATCTTAAGGGTAGTATTTTTATCCCTTAAGTTACTAGGCAATAAAACAAATGACCCATCAGACCATCCTGATGCAGGCAAACTCTGAGAGGCAAAACAGGCTTGTTACCCTTTGAAGAAAGGTAGTAATTAAATCCTACCTCTATTACTTTTTTTTTTTTCTATTGCATACATTGTGTCATTGTGCTTACATTGTGAATTTGTCTCTATAGGAGGTAAGGCAGGAAAAATACTTGAAATGTACCTAACTGCCAAAGGGCTACTTGCCTCAACATAAAAGTTATGTGGTGTTGTGGTTAAGCACTATGGCTGCTAACCAAAAAGTTGGCAATTTTAATCCACCAGCTGCTCTTTGGGAACCCTATGGGACAGTTCTACTCTGTCCTATAGGGTCACTATGAGTCAGAATCGACTTGACAGCAATGGGTTTGTTTTGTTTGTTTGTTTGTTTATTCATTACCACATTGTTTGTAGTCAGAAAAGCCTGAGAAAGACTTAAATGTCCATCAATAGGGTCTAATTAAGTGAATTATGGACCATCCATACAATAGAATATAGACTATAATGCATACACGGAAAAGAATGAGCATGTGAAAAATGTATGTTGATATAGAAACAACTAACTCAAAAACATGTAGTTAGCTGAGCAGTGTGTAACTATGTTACTACCTTTTTATTTAAGAAAATTAAAAGGGGATGTATATATACATTCGTTTATATGTATAGAATACATCTGGAAGCAGACCCAAGAAACTGATAACAGTGCTTGCCTTTGGGGAGAATTACGAGGCTGGAGGAAACCCTGGTGGTCTAGTGGTTAAGTGCTATGGCTGCTAGCCAAAAGGTCAGCAGTTGAAATCCACCAGGTACTCCTTGGAAACTCTATGTGGCAGTTCTACTCTGTCCTATAGGGTTGCTATGAGTTGGAATCAACTCCACAGCACTGGGGTCTGGTTTGGTTTTTGGTTTGGGGGTAGGAGGAAACCTGCTTTTCATGCATAATTCTTTTATGCATATACTACCTTAGAAAAAACAACAATGAATAGAAGATAAATCACTATTAAGGTAGTTGTGGAAAGGAAGTCTCTTGAAATGCTAAGTAGAAAGTGTCTTAAAGTCAAATAGTCAATGACCTTGTGGCTTCTTACCTGCAAAACCAGACTCTAGTAAAGATCTGGGGTTTTGGATACAAATAAAAACGTTTAAAGAATCAAGTAACTCGTGTTGTAACTGAAAAGAAAAAATAATTAACAAAGGCACCATTTCCCAGAGTGGAGATGCTGAAGGTATTAGGGGTGAGAAGGAGGAAGCGGTTTTGGGCTAAAAGTTTAGGACATGGATACACTGGGCCCCTTCTGGAGATTTTGCGCCCACATATTAAAGGTCTGAAAAGTCCCAGAGAGAAGTGGTTTATCTCTGTATAACCCCATACTTTCCAAATTTATTTAACTACAGAAACACCAATACAACCTTTTTTTTTTGTTTGTTTTAAATCGCCTGTGATAATCCTGGGAGCCCTGGTGGTGCAGTGATTAAAGAGCTCGGTGCTAACCAAAAGGTCAGTGGCTCAAACCCATCAGCCAGTCTGAGGGAGAAAGATGTGGCAATCTGCTTCCATAAAGATTTACGGCTCCATGGAGCAGTTCTACTCTGCTCTAGTGGGTTGTTATGAATCAGAATCAACTTGATGGCAGTGAGTTTGGTTTTGGTTTTTTATGATCTTCCTAGAACACATCATGTGGAAAACCCCACACTGAGAGCTTATTTTCCAGTTTGGCAACTGGTTTTCCTTTTACATTTAAAACACTAAACAGGTCACCAGGTAAACCAAAGGCTATACAACCACCTTGCCTCATATAAACCAGTGCTCGTTCTTGGTTAATATCACAGTAAGCTCACCCTAAACAATACTGGGTTGTTTTTAGTCATGACGAATGACAAAGAAGTCATATAATATGAAAGCACATTTATGCCGAAAATGAGCTCCAAGGGGATATTAAATTTTGTGCAGCACACAATGGATGCATTTACACGAAAAAGCAGATCTTCTGGTGAAAAGACACACGTAATAATCTCTAAAAAATCTTTTCACTTTAGCTATTAGTGGCCTCTGTTCATCACTTTACTAACTAGACTGATAACTGAAGGAGGAGGTAAAGAAGAAACAAAAAAGAGAGAACAAGGCACACAAGCTCTTAACTGTTTTTTCTGAACCTGGTAAGAAGTAACTTACTATCAACACCGTTTTCAGAGCGGGCCAGACCTAAGCTGTGGACCTTGGGCAGGCTAACTAACCACTCTGACCTAGTATCATCATCAGTAAAATCAGGAATAATAAAAATAATGAACCTAACAGGTTGTTGTGAGAAAATTAAATGAGAGAATTCCTGAAAAGACCTTCACTCAATGCCTACCCCATGCTGTTGTTGTCATGTGCCATTGAGTCGACTCCAACCCACAGCAACCCATCCTGTAGGACAGGGTTTCCAAGGCTGTAATCTTTCTAGGAGGATATCCTTAGGTCTTTTCTCCTGTGGAACTGCTGGTGGATTCAAACCACTGACCTTTCGGTTAGCAGCCGAGCACTTAACCACTGTACCACCAGGGCTCCTTGCCTAGCCCATAGAAAATGATAAATGTTAGCTATTACTGCAATTAAAACTGAAAGTGACTTGCATGTTACATGGCTTTCATTTGTCCTAATGTGTTCATTAATGATAAAACACAAGAAGTAAAATGAAAGAAAGCTCTCATGAATTTGAAAAGCTGAGCGAGACCTATAACCCACATGCCCTATTTTCTAGTTCTGCTATGAAACAAAAGAAGGCCACAATCTCCATCTTTCTAAGACAGACAAACCTGGGAAGGTAATCAGGTGGGAGGCAGAGAAAAAAAATAATAGCTACCATTTACCAAGTGATTATTTTGTCAGATGGTCTTACATAGCATCTCATTTAATCCCTCTAACATTCCTGCATGTAGGCACAGTTATTCCTATCATATTAGGGGGGAAACCAGGAGTCAAAAGATGTTAAGAAACATGTCCAAGGTCGCATACAGGAAGAGACAGAGCCAGGATTCGAACTAGGTTGATTCGATTGCAAGTGCTATGCTTGTTCCAACACATCTATATATTGCTTCCTACAAATATAAATGCATTGACTGTTCAGACACACACCTTTGTCCTCTTTCCCTTAGAAGAGTGATATGGACACTTACCTACTGGCAGCCAGAGCTGATTGGAGGAGTTTGGTTTATTCAACAGAGTTTCCTTCTTTCCAAACTGTCCAGTTCAATTCAACAAACTGTCGTTGAGCACCTGAAATCTACCAGGCATAGTGCTAGGTTCTCCCAGGGCTTGTCTAGCACTAAAGAGATTCTAGAGAAAAAATTATTCTTTGTTATGGATTGAATTGTGTCCCCCGGAATATGTGCTAGACTCCTAATCCCTATACCTGTGGATGTAATGTAATGTAATCATCTTCCATAATGCAATCTAACGTTACGTTAGTGAGGCCATACCAGCATACGGTATGTCCTAAACCTAATTACTTCTGAGTTATAAAAAGAGCAGATTAGATACAGAACAAGCACAAAGTGGGGAAAACAGGTGCCATGTGAGGACTGCTAAGGAACCAAGGAATTCCTGGGACTATCAACAAGGAATGGGGAAACCCTGGTGGTGTAGTGGTTAAGAGCTACAGCTGCTAACCAAAAGGTTGGCAGTTCAAATTCACCAGGTGCTCCTTGGAAACCCTGTGGGGCAGTTCTACTCAGTCCTATAGAGTCGCTATGAGTCAGAATTGACTCGATGGCAACAGGTTTGGTTTTTTGGTTTATCATCAAGGAAGGAATCAACATGGCCAAGACCCTGACTTGAACTTTTAGCCTCCAGAACTGGGAGAAAATAAATTTCTATTCTTTAAAGCCACCCACTTGTGCTATTTCTGTTGCAGTAGCACTAGGAAACTAAGATACTGATGTATTAATTTTACCTAAGATATTCTTAGTTTCTGACTCTAAAAAAAGGGGTAGGGGTAGGCAATGGGTGAAAGGGTATGAAGGAAAGATAACAGATATTAAGGAAGATGAGAGTGTTTCTCTTTACTGCCAGGGTTCTTTTTTAAAGTTGTTTTGGTTATTCTAGGTCTCTTGGATTTCCATACAGATTTTAGAATCAGCTTGTCAATTTCTACCAAAAAAAAAGTCTACTGGCATTTTGATTGAGATTGCATTGAATTTATAGATCAATTTAGGGAGAATGGTCATCTTAATAATTTTGAGTCTTCAGATCCATGAACATTGTGTATCTCTTCATTTACTTAAATTAAAAACCAAACTCTTTGCCATTGAGTCAATTCTGGCTTATAGTGACACTTGGGTCTCTTTTAATTTCTCTCGGTAATATTTTGTAGTGTCCAGTGTAGAGGATTTGGATACATTTTGTTAGATTTATTTCTAAGTATTTTTTCATGCTACTGTAAGTATAGGGTGGCTATGAGTCAGAATCAACTCGACGGCACTGGGTTTGGTTTTTGGTTTACTGTAAGTGGTGTAAGTGGAATTTTTTTTTTTAATTTCTCTTTCTAGGTTGCTGCTAATATATACATATACAATTAATATTGGTATATTAACCTGCATTGTGACCTTGCTAAAAACATTACTTCTTTCTCTCCAATTTTATGCCTTTTATTCCTTTTTCTTGCCTTAATGCAATGGCTAGGACCTCCAGTATCATGATGAATAACATGGTAAAAGTGAACATCCTTGCCTTTTTCTCAGTCTCAGAGGGAAACAATTCAGTCTTTTGCCATTATATTAGCTGCAGGTCTTTGTAGACATCCTTTATCAGTTTGAGGAAATTCCTTACTTCCTAGTTTAACTAGGAGATTTTATCATAAATAAGTGTTGGATTTTGTCAAATATTTTTGTGCATCCATTGAAATGATCATATTGCATTTCTCCTGTGTTCTGTTAATATTGTGAATTACATTGACTGAGTTTTGAACGTTTAACCAACCTTGCATTCCTGCGAGAAACCCTACTTGGTCACGCTGTACTCATTTTTTATATTACTGGATTTGAATTTGTAATATGTTAAGAATATTTTTGTCTATATTCATTAATTTTCTTATTTATAGAATCTTTGTCAGGTTCTAGTATTGGTGTTATGGTGGACTCATAAAGTGACTTAAAACTGTCTGATTTTGATGGTTGTATTCCGGTTATATAGGAGAGTGTCCTTATTTGTAAGAAATACACACTAGAGAATTCAGAAATGATTGGCATCACTTTCGGTCACTTACTTTCAAATGGTTCAAGAAGGAAAAGTTATTCACTCCGGCACTTGCAACCTTTCTGTCCTCCCAGAATTCTTTCAAATTAAAAAAAAAAGTATGTATGTATGTATGCGTATATACACATACATATGCACTACAGAAAGAAAAGCTGCCCAGTCCTGCGCCATCTCCACAACTGTTGCTATGCTTGAGCCCGTGGTTGCAGCCACTGTGTCAGTCTATCTCGTTGAGGGTATTCCTCTTTTTCGCTGACCCTCTCTTTACTTTAGTAGGCACGATGTCCTTCTCCAGGGACTGGTCTCTCCCAACAACATGTCCAAAGTATGTGAGACATAGTCTCGCCATCCTTGCTTCTAAGGAGCATTCTGGTTGTACTTCTGAAATAGATTTGTTCGTTCTTTTGGCAGTCGATGGTATATTCAACATTCTTCGTCAACACCACAACTCAAAGGCATCAATTCTTCTTAGGTCTTCCTTATTCATTGTCCAGCTTTTGTACGTATCAGGCGCACCTTAGTCCTCAAGGTGACATCTTTACGTTTTAACACTTTAAAGAGATCTCTTGCAGGCAATTTGTCCAATGCAATGCATCTTTTGACAGCTGATAATAAAACACTGCCAACATAAGGTAAATTCCTTTAGTGAACTCTTCCTCCAACCAAGGTGATCGCTATTCCTGAATCTGGTGTTTCATTCCATGCACTTTTTCCAAAAGCTCTTTTTGTCTCATTACATCATTAGTTCAAATGATTATAATCATCTAAATGGGGGCACTATCAGCATTTGGGTGAGACAATTCTTCCTAATGTGAGACAGCCCTACTCAATTCAGGATGTCTGCATCCCCACCCCAAAGCAGTTTTTGAACCTCTCCGTCACTGCTTGAACTCACCTTATCTGGCCCCATCACCCCATGTCCATGAATAATCAGTTTCATTCTCCACACTTCTTAAAATCACATCACTAAATCTAACCACAAGGCTTTATTGAGTAGGTATTATTTCTACTTGGCCCTGAACAATGATTAGCCCTCAGATGCAGGGGTTTTAGTCTAGCTGCAGAGATAGGTCAAATAAATGATTTGTCTATTAATTTTACCTGACATTTACTGAACATTTACTATGTTCCATGTCCCAAGTACTGGTCTAAAACACTTGTATTAATTTATTTAATTCTCACCGTAACCCTAAAAGGAAATGTCTATTTTCATTTAGCAGATTAGGAAACTGAGGTACAAAGAGATTAAATAATTTGCCCAGGGTTTTCACAGCTAGTAGAGGTGCCTGGGTGATAATAAACAGTTTGCAATCAGCTGCTAACCTAAAGATTGGCCATTTGAACCTACCAAGAGGCTCCACGGGAGAAAGACCTGGAGATCTGCTCCTGTAAAGACTACAGCCTGGAAAACCCTACAGAGCAGTTCTAACCTGTAACACATGGGGCCACGATGAGTCAGAATCAACTCAACATCAACACGTAACACAGCTAGTATGCAGCAGAGCCAGGACTGAAACTCTTTGGAGTTCGTACCCACTATCCTATACCATTTCTCCCATAAAATTCAGTTGTATCATGGAACCAGGGAGAGTGACACAGAATATAAATGCCACAGAACAAGTGTGTCTGCCTAGAAAAGCGTTCGCACAACTCAGCTGGCAGCCTTCATCTAATACATGCTTTCTCAGAGTTGTTCTCCCACATCACTGTTGACACTAGCACAGAAAGGGCCACTCGTAAGACAGCTGTAAGGTATTACTTGTTATAATCAGCTCTGTTGATTACAGGAGACACAGACCCACTGGAGTTATTTCAAGAAGAGGAGAGTTTACTATAAAGATAAGTGCAGCCCAGAACTAGAACTGAAGGCTGCCAAGCACCAGGCAGTCCTGGGGCACTGCTACTCTCACAGCTTTTCTGCTGTGCTCTTTAAACCTCTCCACCCCGCTCTCTCTACCAGCCAGCTTCCACAGAGGGCCTTTAGTGTCTTCTTCTCTTGAGTTTGCACACAGCCCTGCATGGCCTCTGAAGTCACAACTTTTTAGCTTGTGACTCCCACCTTCCATGGAACGTAGCTGGTAAACTGGTTCATTATTTTCCAGTTCAAATTCCCGAATGAAGGAACCTGGCCATTCATCTGTGTGAGCCAGACCACACATAGGTTGTCAGCCTATGGATTGGCAGCCCTTGTGAGCCAGTCGCTCTGGCCCATTCAGCTTTGGTGAAATGGGGCCTTGCAGTTCAAATCATGGCTGTCTAGGCAGCCTCTTCTGCTTGGGCTGGAGGCAGCGCAATTTCCTCCTTAACAGCTGCTGCATCTGTCCTGCCCTTTCACCCACTGCCTGTCCCCTTAGCGTTTTTCTAGTCAGAAGCTAAGCAAAGCACACACGCCCACACCAGCTACCCACACAAAGCCACAGAACATGGGGGCATCTAGCGTACAGCCATCACCACTAGCACTGCCAGGTCTGCCTGCCGCAATTCATCCAATCCACAAACATCTAGTGAGCATCTACTATGTGTCAGGCGCTATGCTGGGCAATGGGGATAAAGCAATACCCAGGACAGACCAAAAGTCCTGGCCTCACAGAGCTTCCCTCCTAATGAGGGCAGACAGATAACAACACAATAATTCAGAAGATAGTATTTTAGAAGGTAGTATGTGCTAGAAGGAAACCCTGGTGGCTTAGTGGTTACGTGCTACGGCTGTTAGCCAAAAATTTGGCAGTTCGAATTCACCAGGCACTCCTTGGAAACTCTATGGGGCAGTTCTACTCTGTCCTATAGGGTCGCTATGAGTTAGAATCAACTCGATGGCAACGGGTATAACAGGTATGTGCTAGAAGCCCTGGTGGCAAAGTGGTTAAAGCCCTCGGCTGTTGACCAAAAGTTTGGCCGTTCGAACCTAGAATTAGATCACTTAAGTACTGTATTTTGACTGAAATGAAAGGCCCACAGTCATCATTGAAGTTTGACATGACCTGGCTGTGACTTCTGAAATACAACACCATTTCTATGTGCTCTGACCTTTTATTATAATTCTGTAAAAGTAACTTAATATTTACCCCAAGAAATTTTGATGGGTTTTAAACTGAAGTAAGAACATAAACAAAATACTTAAAAACAACAAGACTCCCCAGCTAAAATTTGTATTATTTTTTATTAGTTTAGTCCTAAATTTATAGTTAAGGAGGTTGGACATTTGACAACCATTTTTTTTCTTGTTTTGTGATTTTTTTTTTATGTTGTTTACATATTCTTTGCTGTTGAAATGTTTCTAAATTTCGTGCAGTCAAAATAAAAGTTTCCCTATATGTCTTTCTGGGTTTTGTTTTTTGCTTTAAAAGAAAGTCCTCAATCTGGTAATTTTTTGTAAAACTACTGGTTTTATGTAATATTTTATGGTTTCACTCTTGAGGCCATCCAAGGCATGCACCATATATGAAAGCTTAAGAAGCCCCCAAAGATTTCATACAAGTCCCCAACAGAGGGATGCTGGAAGCAGTAAGTTTTGAGTTAGAAGTCAGTTGTTTCTGAAGACCCTCAGGACGTTTTTTGCTTCATCTACAATGTCAAGAAGCAATTAGATCAACTAGAAATCTCACTTTGATGTCTATGAACAAAGAATTCAGACACGATGTTCTTTTTAAATGGCTTCCTGGATCTGGTCTCTGAGTTCAAAGAGCTTAAAATTTAGTAGAGAAATACTTACACACACGAACTAACTAAAAATTCTTCAGGTTGCCCACTCCTCAGAGAGGAAGGATGAGGGATAAACCAGGGCAGACCTGGCCTGTGAACTGGGATTAGAGAGGAACAGAATTTTGATAAATGAAAGAAAGAAGATGAGCATGAAGCTGTGTTTGAGAAAACAAGGGAGCAAGACTGGAGACAGGATGGTGTTAAGGATCAAGAGACGAGAGTCACTGTGAAGAGCCTCGAAGGCCATGAAATGGGTTTGCACTTTATTCTTTATGTGACGGGGGGACACTGAAGAGAACTTTTGAGTAAGTGAGAGGATGCCATCTCTCCCCTGGCACCTTCTTCAGTAATCAAAATCAGACCTATTTTGGGCCAAAATTTGTTTTCAAAGAATAGCGCTATACTTAGATTCCTGTGTACTTAGGAAAGCATTGGTAGTTCTAAGTCAGGAGTCTTTGGGCTCAGAGAAGAGAGAGAGAGAGAGAAAGGACGAGGAGGGAGAAAGGAAGGCGGGGGACACTAAGAAACTCACTGGTCTGGTCTTGGGTTAATTGAAAAAAAAAAAAAAAAGGTAGAGGGAAACTTTGCAAGCCACACCTAGAAAACGTTTTTTCCTTCCTCCAAATGAGAGAGATTCATATAATTGAGGGTTGAGGAGTGTTTTGACTGACATACTGTTTATGAAAACCTTGCTGAAGACACATACCTACACTGGAGTCCCCTTTCTCAGATCTCCCCATGCTCAGAATTCATTGAGTCTTTATTATAACTGTGTTGTTTTGCCTTTTAATTTTTTTATTTGACGAGGTCTGAAATTGATCGAACGTGCAGACAAGATGCATTGATAAATTCTGGTGATTGGAATGCGAAAGTTGGAAACAAAGAAGGACCAGTAGCTGGAAAATATGGCCTTGGTGATAGAAACAATGCCGGAGATCAAATGACAGAATTTTGCAAGACCAACGACTTCTTCATTGCAAGTACCTTCTTTCACCAACATAAACGGTGACTATACACATGGACCTCACCAGATGGAACACACAGAAATCAAATTGACTACCTCTGTGGAAAGAGGCGATGGAAAAGCTTAATATCTTCAGTCAGAACAAGGCCAGGGGCTGACTGTGGAACAGGCCGTCAATTGCTCATATGCAAGTTCAAACTGAAACTGAAGAAAATCAGAGCAAGTCCATGAGAGCCAAAATATGACCTTGAGTATATCCCACCTGAATTTAGAGACCATCTGAAGAATAGATTTGACGCATTGAACACTAGTGACCGCAGAAGAGTTGTGGAATGACATCAAGGACATTATCCCTGAAGAAAGCAAGGTCACTGAAAAGACAGGAAAGAAAGAAAAGACCAAGATGGATGTCAGAGGAGACTCTGAAACTTGTTCTTGAGCATCGAGCAGCTAAAGCAAAAGGAAGAATTGATGAAGTAAAAGAACTGAACAGAAGATTTCAAAGGGCCTCTCGAGAAGACAAAGTAAAGTATTATAATGACATGTGCAAAGAGCTAGAGAGGGAAAACCAAAAGGGAAGAACACACTCGGCGTTTCTCAAGCTGAAAGAACTGAGGAAAAAATTCAAGCCTCAAGTTGCAACAGTGAAGGATTCTATGGGGAAAATATTAAATGATGCAGGAAGCATCAAAAGAAGATGGAAGGAATACACAGAGTCATTATACCAAAAAGAATTAGTCGATATTCAACCATTTCAAGGGATGGCATATGATCAGGAACCGATGGTACTGAAGGAAGAAGTCCAAGCTGCTCTGAAGGCATTGGAGAAAAACAAGGCTCCAGGAATTGATAGAATATCAACTGAGATATTTCAATGAACAGATGCAGCCAGCGCTGGAGGTGCTCACTCTTCTCTGCCAAGAAATATGGAAGACAGCTTCCTGGCCAACTGACTGGAAGAGATCCATAATTATGCCTATTCCCAAGAAAGGTGATCCAACCAAATGTGGAAATTATAGAACAATATCATTAATATCACACGCAAGCAAAATTCTGCTGAAGATCATTCAAAAGCGGCTCCAGCAGTATATCGACAGGGAACTGCCAGAAATTCAGGCCAGTTTCAGAAGAGGACGTGGAGCCAGGGATATCGTTGCTGATGTCAGATGGATCTTGGCTGAAAGCAGAGAATACCAGAAAGATGTTTACCTGTGTTTCATTGACTATGCAAAGACATTCAACTGTGTGGATCATAACAAATTATGGATAACATTGTGGAGGATGTTTACCTGTGTTTTATTGATTATGCAAAGGTATTTGACTGTGTGGATCATAACAAACTATGGATAACACTGCAAAGAATGGGAATTCCAGAACACTTAATTGTGCTCATGAGGAACCTTTACATAGATCAAGAGGCAGTTGTTCGGACAGAACAAGGGGATACTGATTGGTTTAAAGTCAGGAAACGTGTGCGTCAGGGTTGTGTTCTTTCACCATACCTATTCAATCTGTATGCTGAAAAAATAATCTGAGAAACTGGACTATATGAAGAACAGGGCATCAGGATTGGAGGAAGACTTATTAACAACCTGCATTATGCAAATGACACAACCTTGCTTGCTGAAAGTGAAGAGGACTTGAAGCACTTACTAATGAAGATCAAAGAAAGACCACAGCCTTCAGTATGGATTACACCTCAACATAAAGAAAACAAAAATCCTCGCAACTGGACCAATGAGCAACATCATGATAAACAGAGAAAAGATTGAAGTTGTCAAGGATTTCATTTTACTTGGATCCACCATCAACAGCCATGGAAGCAGCAGTCAAGAAATCAAAAGACGCATTGCACTGCGCAAATCTGCTGCAAAGGACCTCTTCAAAGTGTTGAAGAGCAAAGATGTCACCCTGAAGACTAAGGTGCGCCTGACCCAAGCCATGGTATTTTCAATCACATCATATGCATGTGAAAGCTGGACAATGAATAAGGAAGAGCGAATAAGAGTTGACGCCTTTGAATTGTGGTGTTGGCAAAGAATATTGAATATGCCAAAAGAATGAACAAATCTGTCTTGGAAGAAGTGTGGCCAGAATGCTCCTTAGAGGCAAGGATGACGAGACTGCGTTTTACATACTTTGGACATGTTGTCAGGAGGGATCAGTCCCCGGAGAAAGATATCATACTTGGCAGAGTACAGGGTCAGTGGAAGAGAGGAAGACCTTCAACGAGGTGGACTGACACAGTGGCTGCAACAATGAGCTCAAGCATAACAACGACTGTAAGGATGGCATAGGACCAGGCAGTGTTTCATTCTGTTGTGCATAGGGTCGCTATGAGTCAGAACTGACTCGACCGCACCTAACAACAACAAAGGTAATACATGTGTGATAAAAATTTGAAAGATACAAAAGGTATTGCAGTGAAAAATATGGCTCTGCCTCTCTTTCCCTTTAGCATCCCTGCCTTCAAGCCCACCATTCTCCTCCTTAGGAGCAAACATTGTCATTCATTTCTTGTGCATGCTTCCTGAAATAGCCTATGCATATATAAGCATATATACTACACGAATGATAAAAACGTTTTGCACCTTGCTTTATTTATCTCTAGGGAGTCCTGGTGGCACAGTGATTAAGTGCTCGGTGGCTAACCAAAAGGTCAGTGATTGAAACCTTCCAGCAGCTCCACAGAAGAAAGATGTAGCAGTTTGCTTTCATAAGGATTATAGACCTGGAAACCCTATGGAGCGGTTCTACTCTGTCCTGTAGGGTCGCAATGAGTTGGAATTGACTCGAGGGCAGTGAGTTTCTTTTTGGTTTGGAGTGATGGACACTGGATTGTTTTCAGTCTTTTGCTTCTAGATATACAACTGCTTTATAATTATTTGGGCTGTGTTCATAACTTGTTTCCACCTCTAGAGTAACAGGCCCTAGAAATAGAGGCTGCATTACACTTTACTGGTTTTTATACAGGAATACACTCTCCATGTAAAGAAAAAATATATATACCTGGTACTCATACCAACCCTAGAGGTAGGATTTACAATACTTGGGAAAATCACATCAGATGACAAAATGGTGGACAATCACACAATACTGGGAATCATGGCCTAGCCAAATTGATACACATCTTGAGGGGACATAATTCAATCCATAACACTAGCCTACCAGTTCTACCTCCTGAGCATGTCCCTAACCTGCCCACTTTTATCCCCACCAGCCCCACTACCATTTCTCACCTGGATTTCTGCAATAGGTTACCCTCTCATCTGTCGACTCCTCCTTGCCATCTATAATCCATTTTCTCCGCAGTAGCCTAAATGATAATTTTAAGCAATGAATCTGATCACCTCTCTTCTCGGCCTCCCATTGCACTTTGAATTAAATACAACTTCTCTTGTGGCCTATAAGCCTGATCTTGGCCCTTCGCTTTCTCCCTACTCACTGTACTTCAGTTACCCTATCCTTCTTTCTGTCTCTCCAGCACCAAAACCCATTCCTGCCTCAGCTGTGCTTGGCACTTGCAGTGCCCTCTGCTGGAATGACATTCTTCTGCTCACCTGATCTTCCCTCGGTGCCTCCTTCTAGAGATTTCTGTCTCAGCTCAGCTCCTCTCCAGAGGAACCTCCTAGCCACCCTGTCTAACATTATGCCACTTCCCCCCAATGCATATTTCTCTGTCATGTAGCTCTGTTTTGACTTCTTAATATACCTTTTCACATCTGAAATTTTTCTATTGATTCATTTACTTGCCTCAGGTCTGTTTCCCACACCAGAATGTATGCTCCATGAGAGCAAGAACCAGGCACCCCCATGCCAAGACAGTGTCCGGCACAAAATAAGTGACCAATGTATATTGGCTGAATGGACCCATGTATCAATCTCTTATAATCTGTTTCCTCCATAACACCTAATGAAAAACAATAGATATAGTTGGGTTTTTTCACCACATCCAAACCAAACCTGTTGCCATCAAGTTGATTCCTACTTATACCGACCCTATAGGACAGTATAGAACTGCTCCACAGGGTTTCCAAGGAGTGCCTGTGGACTTGAACTATCGACCTTTTGGTTAGCAGCCATAGCTTTTAACCACTATGCCACCAGGGTTTCCTTTCACCACATAGTAGAGTTTAAATTTTTTTTTTAATTGTAGTAAATATGTATGTACCAAAACGTTTGTCATTTCAACAATCTTTGCATGGACAGTTCAGTGACACTGTGTGTACCATGTTGTTCAACCATCACCCTTATCTTTTTCCCAATTTTTCCATCCAACATGGTAAGCTTTTAATCATTATTGGATGAATGGATGGTGGGGAGACTGAATTTTTTAAAAATCTTTGTAGTGATTAATTTTATTAAAGTGACAAGTTAGAAAACTCAAGATATAAAATTTATATATGTAGTATGGTTTCAATAGTTAAGAACACACACACACAAACTCACATATACTCACACATACCTACACACACAAATGTATATAAAGACTTAAAGGAAATATAACAAAATGTTATCACTAGTTTTCTGTGGATATTGGAACTGAAGAGTAATTTTTATTTTCTTCAGGCTTCTATTTTCTAAATCCACTGCAGACAACACATAAACCCGTTGCTGCTGAGTCAATTCCGACTCATAGCGACCCTATAGGACACAGCAGAACTGCCCCAAAGAGTTTCGAAGGAGCGCCTGGTGGATTCAGACTGCCAACCTTTTGGTTAGTAGACGTAGCTCTTAATCACTACACCACCAGGGTTTCCAAACAACACATACTACCTGTATAATCAGGAAAAAAAAAAAGCTATTTAAAAACATGTTTAGGGGGCCAAGCAATATTAGAAGCT
This sequence comes from Loxodonta africana, assembly GCF_030014295.1. NCBI lineage: Eukaryota > Metazoa > Chordata > Mammalia > Proboscidea > Elephantidae > Loxodonta > Loxodonta africana. The sequence goes on from NC_087356.1 coordinate 15,080,363, forward strand.
CACGTAGAGCCACAGTTAGCAACAACCCCCAAGCCAAACAAGATGTAGGCTCCATTTTCTGTTCATAAGTATAGCAAATGTGATTGACTTTGTCTTCATGTTTCTTCTGGTATAGAGAAGGGCTGTGGGAAGGGGCCGTTTTTACAGTTTATGGCCCCTCTACTCACCTCCTAGAGTACCAGTTCCCTACTCTGCCTGGGGCAGATACTGCCGCCTGCTTGATCAGGGACCTTGAATCGGCACTTCCTAAAGAGACCCTCAGCCTGCACAATCCTACTGACCACGGGCAGTACTGATCTTGTCAGCTAAAGTGACAGGCTTTGTTTTTGTTTGAATTTGAGAGAGATAGTGCTTAAAAGAAAAAAAGAAGAATGGACTGAAGTTGAGGGAGAAAAATTTTAACTGTCAAATAATTTTATCTATGAAAACTGTCAATCGTATCGCTAGAACCTTTTTTCTTCTTATTTTTAAAATGAGATGTTTTACCTGAATCTTGGAGAAACTGTGAAATGCCTCTGCTCACCCCTTGCTGTTCCACGTGCTCTCTCCTCTCTTACTCGTATCAGCATGTGGTCTTGTTCCACTTAAATAAGTTGACACAGGAACACTTATGTGAGAAGAGGGTATTAAAAAAAAAAATTGCTGATGAACTTCACTGGGAACTGAAGTCACAAACAACAGCATTCGCTCCAAGGCTGTTTGTTATTATGCCCCCTACTAGCAAGGGTTTGTAAACAGTTTCCTGGCATGTCTTTTAACATTGTGAACACTTCAGTTACCAGTGTGGATTCACTAGCCTGGCCCCTCTGTTGTGACAGAGAACTGTCCTAAGCACTGTTTGTAGATTTTCTTCTTTGCCTTTTGTGTCCAGCCGGGGGCCTTTCCGAAGAGTTACACTCAACCAGGACCTCCCCATCGTCCAGCCAGTTTCCTGTGAATACTTCCTTTGTGCTCCTTCAAGCCCAGGACAGGCACTGGGTTCCTATGTTACTAGGAAAATGAGCTCCAATTGCCGAACACAGGTATGGCAGCTTAATGAGATGGACACAGAGTTGCATCTTTCTTATTTATTCAGAAAAATGAAGATTCAACAGATCTTCAAGTCACCTATAAATAAAAATCGCTATTTTAGATAACCTCTTAGATGGCAGGATGCAGTTTGAAAATGGTTTCCTAAAGCATTTACTTGTTTTCTTGCATTTTTCCTTCCAAGGAATCTTTTTGGCTTTTTTTATTTTTTTTTTAATTGTGCTTTAGGTGAAAGTTTACAGCTCAAATTCTCATACTAAACTTTATATACATATTGTTATATGACCCTAGTTGCAACCCCCATAATGTGACAGCACACTCCCCCTTTCCACGGGTGTTTTATGTGTCCATTCAACTAGCTCCTATCCCTTTCTGCATTCTCATCCCACCTCTGGACAGGAGCTGCCCATTTGGTCTCTTGTATATCTACTTGAACTAAGAATAAGAAGTACACTCTTTACAAGTATTATTTTATGTTTTATAGTCCAGTCTAATCTTTGTCTGAAGAGTTGGCTTTGGGAACAGTTTTAGTTCTGGGTTAACAGAGAGTCAGGGGCCATGTCTTCTGGGGTTCCTCTAGTCTCAGTCAGACCATTAAGTCTGGTCTTTCTACGTGAGTTTGAGTTCTGCACCACACTTTTCTCCTGTTCCATCAGGGACTCTCTGTCGCATTCCCTGTCAGAGCAGTCATTGCTGGTAGCCAGGCACCATCTATTATTCTGGTCTCAGGCTGAGGGAGTCTCTGGTTTACGTGGCCCTTTTGTTCTTGGACTAGTATTTTCCTTGTGCCTTTCGTGTTCTTCATTCTCCTTTGCTCCAGATAGGTTGGGACCAATTGATGCATCTTAGATGGCCACTCGAAAGTTTTTAAGACCCCAGACGTCATTCACCAAAGTGGGATGCAGAACATTTTCTTAATAAACTTTTTTATGCCAATTTACCTAAATGTCATCTGAAACCATGGTCCCCAGACCCCTGCCCCTGCTACTACGGCCTTCGAAGTGTTTGGTTGTGTTCAGGAAACTTCTTAGCTTTTGGTTTAATCCAGTTGTGCTGACTTCCCCTGTATTGTGTTGTCCTTCCCTGCACCTAAGATAATGCTTGTCTACTATCTAGTTAGTGAATCCCCTCTCCCTCCCTCCCCATCCTTGTGATCAAAGAATGTTTTCTTTTGTGTTTAAACCTTTTCTTGAGTTCTTATAATAGTGGTCTTGTCCACTATTATAAGCAATCTTTTGAAATAAAACTACCAGAGACCAATGGTCTGTGGAAATCAGCAAATCACTTGTGCACCGCTCTTTTTCAATTAAAATATTGACTACTAAGTATTTCGTACTGTTGTACATAGGGTCGCTATGAGTCGGAACCGACTTGACGGCACCTAACAACAACAAAGTATATAACCAAATCTCACTGTCGGGTCATGCCTTTCTATACTTTTTGTATTTCAGAGAAAGAGATGATTTACATGAAAACAAAAACCCATAAAGCCCACAAGTCCATTTCCAATATAAAAAGTATGTTTAGAAAAAAAAAAAACTGTTTAGAGTCAGCCCAAATTTATCCTAATGTCCTACACCTACAGGTAATTTTAGCACCACAGGAAAAAAATCAATTAGTGTTAACAATTATGACCCAAGACTCACCGAAAGAGATTAAGCCCATGACCGAACTCTGCACATTCTAATAGAAATGGTTGGGGAAAATGGGAGAGTTTCCAGGAGGCAATTAGAATGATGGTACCGCATCTCAGGTAAGAGGGTGGGATAGTCAGCATACATTTGAGAATAATCTGTAAATAAACTGAAGCCCCGATAGGAAATAAGATAAAACAGGAAGCAAGAAAAAGAGGTGTTTCAAGGTTGGACCCTCAACTTTAAGGATGATGTGGGTGAATGAGCAGCCTTCACTTAAAAACACTGTGAAGGACAAAGTTTCTTCAAAGGAAAGCCAGTTTCAGTCAAAGGAAGGAGAAGGAGCATATATTCTGTGAAAGTTGCAGAAGGTTCTTGGCAGTGAAACCCAGATTCTAGAGGATACTGGGGTGAAGCTAGAAAGGAGTTCTGCACAAGAAGGCTGGGCCAGTGAAGGGGTCACCTGGAAGGGAAGTAGAACCCAGCTACTCAGGGGTTTCTCCCTGTGGGAAAGTGGGGTTGAGGGAAGCAAGTGCAGAGAAGTAGAAAGGAACCCAGAGGCCTTCGTCTTCCTTTTGGGGCTGAGTGAGAAGCTGTTGTGGTGCCTCTGAAAGTTTTTTCCGAGTGGCTTCCATCATGGTCTTGCTCTCACCCTTGTCCCCACTACAGTCTGTTTTCACCACTGAAGTGACAGCAATCATATTAGATCAGGTCAAAACCTTACAAGGACTCACCAAAGACAAAGTTAACAATGTAGCAAGGCAACAAGGGCTGACACCTCCTCCTCCTCACCTCTCTGACTTCATCTCCCACTATACCCGCCCTTTGCTCCCACCTTCGGTCCTTTGCACTCAGTCCTTTGCACTCGTTGCTTTCTTTATTCCAAAATATGCACACATGCTGTCTTCCTCACCTCCTCAGTCCCTGTTCAAATACCACTTTCTCTTTGAGGCCTTCCTTGCCATAGTACTGAAAACTCCACCCTTCCACCTCAACCACCCAACGCTTCCTAGCCCAATACTAGCACATATCCAAACCCAAATGTATTCATAAGGATTATATTACAATCATCTATATTCAAAAAACACTATCTTAGGAATTATAATTCTATCCAACTTCAATAAGAGTAAAGGTGGCATCCGTTAAATAACAGCAGTTAAACTACAAAGAGAAAAATCAAAATTACTTTTACGGAGAGAAAACACAGGCAAATGCTTTGCTTGGTTGTGGCTCTTCAGGGGTCAGCCGCTATGGTATCAAAACTGTGCCTGGCCCTGGATCACTGGACCCTTAGTTTAGCCCTCCTTCTTTCCTGGGACTTGATGACCCTGGGAATGCCCTCATCCTCTCTGGTTTCTGCCCAGAGCATGCACAAAAGGGGTACTTGGGAAAAGCTGGGATTTAGACTCTGCTCCAGCCAGTTTTTGTCCGCTGTGACCACTTTTTTTCCTTACCTGGTTGAACTCTCTCTCAGTCAAACAGAGCTACCAACAAACTTACTTGATCTTTTTCTTCATGGGCAATAGTTTGATGGAAGGAATTGAGTGGTTCTTCCCAGGTCTTTCCCGTCTTCAGCCATTTTCCTGTAGGAGTCGCACTTGTGATATGTACAGCTGATGGTTTCCTACACTTTGGGAAGTTTCTTCTCTATTTCAAGTTTCTTTGGGTTTCCCTGGGAGATTCCAGTGTGTGCTGCTATGATTATTTGTAAAGCCAAGAGCCAACATACTATTGAAAGCCAACTTCTCTATTCTGTGAAGTTGCATTGCACGTCCTTGACGAGGTTCAGGCAGTACTTCAAGTTTCAGTGGAAGCTTCTGGATCTCACTTAGGTACCCTGAATTTTCAGACTTCCAAGACGCTTCCTAGTTTGGAGGCTTTTCATTTGACCTGTAGTTCTTCATTCATTTGATTTTATTCACACGATTTAAAAAATATTCCTTGTTTTCCTCCTTCAAGTCTTCTTAAGGAAAAGTTTGTTACTTCTGACATATAGTCTCAGTGGACCCCGTCTTCTGATCCACACTTTCTGTCCAATTCTAAGTTGCCATCATGCATGTAATCTGCTCTAAAGAGAATCTTCAGCATGGTTTCAGGCAGAGATGGTCGCTGGCTGTCTTCATCATTTACAACTTTTGCATTTTTCTGATGGAGTTTTCAAGCATGCTTTTCCTGCTCCTTCCACTCCTGCACTCTTTCCTCCCAGCACACAGCTTCTCAGGAAAGCAGTTTCAGGCATTCCTGGAGGTGAGCATTTTCTTACAAGCCACCCACCTTTTCCTCTGAAGTTGCTATCTATTCTTCTGTAACACTTGTAAGAAGCTTTTGCCATCAGTCACTTGTGTTTGGAGGGATTTTGATGCATCTTCGGGTAACCACGTCTGTCCTTAAAGACAAGGCATTATCACTTCATGAAATGAAAGTTTAAGGAGCTCGCTTTTCTGTTCTGTTGAGGTCTACTGTACCCTTAAGTGACGGATGGGCCTATTTAGATTTTTATTGAGTGCTGCTGTTAAACACACTGTTTGTAACTTCAGAGGACTGGCTCCCCTCAAGTGACTCGAGGGCTCCATCAACTTGTGTTACCACTCTGATGTTCTCACTGACTTTTCAATATTCTTTAACCAGGGCAGAAAATCTTTTAGCTAGTTCTTTTTCCTTCCTTAAAGTATGCTGGCTCTTTGCTCTAAAAACAATCATAGTAGCACATACTAGAATCTCCCAGGGAAACCGTAAGAGACTTGGGCCTTGTCTCAAGCCTTCAGACAACACTGCCAGACTACCACACAGCTGTTCCATGACCAGTTGAAGAAACATTTTTGTGGCAGTGAGCAGGCCCTCCATGGCTCCAGAGGATACCGCGGCTCTGCCTCTGGTAGCCGGTGATCTGCGGGCCACAACTGACCAAATGATTCCTGGCAGTTCCTAGTAAACAGGAGAGACCATGAGAGGGGATGCATGAGGGGAGACCAGGTTCTGTAACACAGTGCTCTTTAACTTTGCTCTACTCACTGCACAAACAGAAACTGATACTAATTGCACAGTGAGTTGCAGGAAGTTGAAAAGGCTGATTGCAGCTGGAGGAGACCAGCCTGTGAGCTCTGCCCACTCGAGGTCCCACCTGGCCCTATAGCAAATTTAGGGGATCAAAGCAGTATCACGCCATAACCCATTCTCTGCACACAAGCATGTCAGGGCATAATAGTGGGACGTGAGTACACCTGGGTGAAGCTCACCCTCCCAATCCAAGGTTTCCTTCTGCAGCATGGAACCTAGATCCCACAAAATCCACAAAGCTCACAGAGAACGCTCTCTCTGTGTTGTGTTTGGTCAGTGCAGGCAGGCAGGGCCAGAGAACTGCAGGCCCCAGCAAAGGCATTAGCTAAGAGATCAGTCGTAAGAACTCAGGAGAAATCCATCAGAACTGGCAATATCAACATTTCATGGATTTCCTGTGGAGCCAGTTCGCACCAGTTCAAACGTTCATGGAGGGGAGACTCTCCTGGGGTGGTGGGCCTGTTACCCAGGCTCCCTCCATCACATACCCCTGCCATCTTCAGCACAGATCATCCCCAAGTTTGCCCTGGGGTTGATCTCTAGCCCACCAAGTTGTCTTCAGAAGTGTGCCTCTGTGGAGGGTCTCTGGAGGGAGCAGGTTCTTTTGGTTGCATTTGTCACCATTTATTTCTTTAAACAGCATTTCACTCTCCTAGTATCTCTCTGCAGACTCAGGTCCACAGCCTCCTTGTACATCACCTGGGGTTCTGCCAGGACTAACTCACCCCCAGTACTTTACCTGGGAGAGCCATCAGCAGAGGCCGTTCTGCATATAAAACTTGCCAGTAAATTTCCATTAGTCCTTAAACTAGCCCAAGCCAGATTTGGCCTGTCCTGCATGCATAGAAGGGCCAGCTGTGACCACTAATTGACCACAACAGAGGATGCAGCAATAGGAGAAACAAATCAGAAGGAAAATTCATCACCAGGGCCCTGTTCCAAAGCAAGAGGTCCAACAAGAACCACGTCACCTCCTGTTTCCTGGCCACCTTCTAGAATTTTCCCTCCCTAGTTTTTTAGTACACCTGCACTGCCACCATCTTGCTGCCGAAATCACATATAAGGCCCGCTTCCCCATTGCTTGAGGAGCCAGATCTGAGAATTTCTCCCAGCTCCTTGCTCTGCACATTGCAATAAAGTTAACTTTCTTTCTCAAAGATCCGTGTCCAGATAATTGGCAAGTCTGAGCATGCCAGACAAGGACCTACCTTCCCGGGTTCGGTAACACAGGGGTCCTGGAGGGTGCCAGGATTCAAACCAAAGTCCTCCTATGGATGTGGAAAACAGAGGCTTTGACCAGGCTTAGTGATTAAGGGAACGTCTGATGAAGTGATATTTGCTTGTTTACAATTTATTTAAGAGGAAATTCGCATTTAAAAGTTTATAACCTGTTTTTGAAGGCAAGGAATTCAGCCATCATGGGAAAAAAAGTCAAGCGTGGAGAGTGATTTAGTCTGAACTCTCTAAGTTGCATATGACGAACACAACTGGAAGTAGCTTTAGGCAAAAGAGAGGTTTAAGGTAAGGATACTGAGGTGGCCCACAGAACGGGAAAAAGGCAGGAACCAGGGCACCAGCCCCTGGAACCTTGGTAGGAGTCAAAAGACTCACTGTTCCCAGGAGTCCTTCTGTCCATGTCTCATCTCAGGTCAAAAAAGGGCCTCTGGATATCTGTGGGTGAGGTATCAAGTTTCTCCAAAGGGCTTCTTTTTCCCCACCAGCTGGGGAAGGATTTTGTTTGGCCCAACTAAGGTCACATGCCCATCCCTGGAACAACTATGAGACCGTGTACTGTGATTGGCCAGGCTGTGTCATGTGCTCACCCCTGAGGCTAGTGGGTGCAGTCTGAGATTCAAAGCCTCTCTGGGAAAATGTGACTACAGAGAGAAGGAAGCAGTTGCCCAAATGAAAGGGTGCTGTTACCAGAAAAGAAGGGAGGAAACAGCTGCTGGATAGACACAAACAAGGAGTTGGTAACAGAACGAAATTTTATCCCTTTATGTCACTCTGGCAGTATTGACCAGGAAAAACCCAAAGAGAAAGCTTCCCAGATAAATCCACCAAGGCTAAAGTGACTATCTACTGCCACCTCCTGGGTAACCAGGGTTTTTCTCTCATTCAAAGGCAGTTTCCAGAATCTGAGCACTTCATTCTTGGCTCTGGTCCTGCAGTAGACTTTTCTGACCTGTTCTTATCAGTTCAACACTCTCTGCTGATTAAAGTTGATTAAAGTGCCCCAGCTTTGTTACAGTGAGTGGAATGGAATTCACAGGGACAAGCTCTACAGATAAGGGCAGTTTCAGGAACCCAGTGGCATTTGATTCTTGTTTCACTCGGCTTCTAGCACTTCTCAGGCTCTCAGATCTGTCCAGTCTCATACTTAGGTGAGCCAACCCCTGTGGTGGCAAAATCCTTTGGGACACTCTGCCCTTCTATTCCTCTTGTTGTTGTCTTGTGCCATGGAGTCGATTCCAACTCATAGTGACTTCTTCCATCCCAGTACACCCTATTTCTGCACTTCAGCCCAAGCTGAGAGCTATTTCTTTCATTCCCCTCAGGCCCTATGGAATGAGGGTCATTTCTGGGTGAGCCCCTGGTGAGTTTGAAAGCTCCACACTGGAGGTGCCCTGAACACCGAATTCCATGAATGATATGTCCTCTTTTCTGAGCAATTCTGCTCTGCATTCCTTCTGTTCCCTCTGTCTTGAATACCCTTCCCTCCTTCCTTCACCACTTTTTATCATTTTCTCCTTTCATTTCCTCTTTGAGCCTTTTCACAACTCCACTCCCCCAACAACCAACCCAAGTCCCCGGTTCCCTGGGTTTGGGAGCCACCATTTGAGGCATTTGCTGTCCAGCTTCAGCCACACTTCAGACAGGTCTCTGCGTGAGATATTAGCCTGTATCCTTTAATTACTCCAGATTCAATTAATGGATGTTTTTAATTAAAAATTACATTTTATTACAAAGGCTACACGTTTATGGCAAAAATGTTAGAAAACGCAAATATAAAACAAGGGAAAAACACTGAAAAGCACCGCTCTTAATACTTTGATATATATCTACCCAGGTTTATGGGATTGCACTATATGAAAAATTCTAAAACCTACACTTTAAGCTAACAACATGCTGTGAACATCTTTTCGTGTCAGTAAGTATTCATCTACAATATTTTTAATAGTTGGATGGTATTCCATTGTACGGTTATACTAGGTCTTAAATAATGGAATGTTTACCATTTTATAAAAACTTTCACTATTAGAATAATAGTGAAACATTTTTGTACAAATATCTTTGTACATCTTCCAAACTCTTTCTTTAGCTTATTTCCTATAATAATTTCCTATAATTGCTGAATTAAAGGCTATGTGTGTTTTTAAAGCTTTTGATACGTAGTGTCACAATGCCTTTCAGAAAACTTACACACCAACTTATGGTCCCACTGGTAATGTGTTACGGTGTTCTTTTCTCTGCACCTTTACCAATAGTGGGTGTCCTAGTCTCCTAAGGCTGTCATAACAAAGCACCACAAAGTGGGTGGCTTTAAACAACAGAGATTTACTGTCTGACAGCTCTGGAGGCTATTAAGTCCAAACGCAGGGCTTCAGGAGAGCCATACCCTGTGTACTCTCGGGGAAGATCCTTTCTTGTCTCTCCCAGCTTCTGGTAGCCCCAGGAGTTCCCTGGCTTGTAAACACTTCTCCGCATGACTATCTCCCTGTTGTGTCTCTCTCTGTGTGTCTTCTACTTTTATAAGGACACCAATCACCAGCAGGGATTAGGACACTCCCTATTCCAGTATGACCTCATGCTAACTGATAACATCTTCAAAGACCCCATTTCCAAGCAATGGTAAGTTCACAGGTACCAGAGGTTAGGACTTCAACAGATCTTTTTGGGGGACACAATTCAATCCACAAAGGTGGGTATTAATATTGGTGGTTTTTACTCCACACTCAGTTTAACCTATCACACTGAGAAAATTACCATATTTCACCAGAGAAGGAATAAGCTTTTCAACAACAAAAATACTTTGTGAAAATCTAGGTTAAGTTTAAAGGTTACTTTGTTAATTGGTTTAAACCTTTGTTATCTTCATCTTTTTGGATTAGTTTTCACAAGGTATATTTACAAAAGGCAAGATTTTGATGTGTTGATTAGCTACTGTGTTAGTCCAGGTTTCCCAAGAAATGGATACCAAGACAGGATTAGAAGTATATCTTAGTCATCCAGTGCTGCTATAACAGAAATACCACAAGTGGATGGATTTAACAAAGAGAAACTTTTTCTTTCACAGTTTAGGAGCCTAGAAGTCCAAATTCAGGGTGCCAGATCCAGAGGAGGGCTTTCTCTCTGTCAGCTCTAGGGGAAAGTTCTTGTCATCAATCTTTCCTGTTTGAGGAGCTTCTCAGCACAGGAACCCCGGGTCCAAAAGATGCACTATTCTCCCAGCTCTTGTTTCTTTGTGGTATGAGGTCCCCACATCTCTCTGCTCCCTCCTCTCCTTTGTGTCTCAAAAGATATTGACTTAAGACACAACCTAATCCTGTAGACTGAGTCCTGACTCATTAACATAACTGCCACTAACTCATTAACATTGACTCATTAACTAAACTGCCACTTAACATGGATTTACAACACATGGGAAAATCACATCAGATGACAAAATGGTGGACAATCGCACAATACTGGGAATAATGGCTTAGCCAAATTGACAGGTATTTTGTGGGGTGACAATTCAATCCATGACAAAAGTGCAAGAGATTTATTGGAGAAAATGCTAATTAAGGAAAATGGAGAGGGAGCCAGAGGAGGCTAGGAGAACCATCAGATCACAGTCATGAAGAGATGCAGAGGTAAAAAAGGGAGGGAGGGAGGAAGGTTGATTTTAGATTGCAGTGCAGTGCTAGGATGTTTCAACAAAACCAATACCAAGTCTCAAGCCAGTCGCCCCTCAGAGAGGTCCCTCCCCTCCCGCCTAACAGGAGGGGGCTGCCTTAGTATCCCTGCCACATTCAGTCACTGGCTGGGAGACGGACATGAGAAGTGTGGCCTTGGCACAAACTGTGTGAGGGATTCATAGTACAGCAACTGAGGCTGTCAATCAATTTTGTTCCCCTCAGCAGGAGATCTGAGAGGCACATTTTCATGGTCACCACAACCACACATACATAATAAAGTTCTGAAACATGACTGTCACCTAGGCCATACATTCTGATGACGAGGGGATACAGAAGACAATCAACTCATGAAAAGGAGGGCCTAAGCATTCATGAGTAAGAATAGGATGGAGGTATTTCTCACTCCTTTGTTGACATTCTTGAATGGCATTTATGTAACAATCATGCTGATTTATCATTAATTATCTGTTCCACTCCAACTATATCCTGTAGTTCATCAAAGTCTGGAAGGCTGATGAGAGATTCTGCTTCCAGAAAAGGCTGTTTGAATTAAAACACTTAGATAGTTCCTTCTTGCTCTGGAAACTTTGGTTCCATATTTTGATTAAATGTGGAAAATAAGGCAGATCAACTCAGATAAAGATAAATTTTCAAATCCTTTTTTCCAGTCATGCTGAGCAAAATTACGAGCAGACAAATTTATAGTCAACACTAGGAGTAACTCCTTTCTGGAGCTGTTCTTTTCTGGTTTTCCACAGCCCCAAGTCTCTCTTTTGTCACTTCTTTTCAGAAAAAGCTTCTGATTGTCCCCACAAAAATTTTTTTTTTTTTTTAAGGTTTCTGTAACTGTGACATCTAAGACTTGGTATCTGTAAAGGACTGTCAAGCAAAAGCTGTTAAAAGGGGGTAGTGACTCACTTTAGTCATAGAAAGGGAGGCTCTAGCACAGGAAAAGGAGGGACGGTGTAATAAAGGAAGACCAGACCTTGAGTCAGTAAAACCAAGCGTGAATTTGGGCAAGTGATACCACCTCTGAATCTCTTTGGTTCACTTGTAAGTTGGGAACAATTCCACTAGACTTATCTCCCAAAGCTCTTCAGAGGTGAATGACAGCATGGACATGAAAACACTTTATAAAGATGCCAGTTTTCCACTTCCTAAATTCTGCTTTCAGAGAGGCATTGCCACTAGTTCCCAAAATGTAAAGGCATTTCTATATAGTTATGCCCAGTACTGATGCCTCGGCCATGGTCAAAGATAATTAATCATGAACTTTACTTACACAGACATTGCTAGCAGCTTCAAGTCCCCTGCTCCAGAACATTCACAGCTCCCTTTAGTGAGATACCTTTCCTAATTCAGGTATGCCAATACTTGACTCTTTTCGAAGGCTGACATTTTCATGGGTTGTTACTGGAACAAATACCTTGTTGAGGAAAACAAAAATAGAACTTTGCCACTTTTGTGCTGATGTCTGACCTAGTCCTTTTTTACTGTATGTGATATAATAAGAATGGAATTCGAAATGGTGTCCTGATTTGATAGCACGTAAAATTCGTCTCTGTCCCAAACCAACCTGTGTATTGATTTAATTGCCAGCTGAGGTCCAAACAGGTATAATTGAGGATTTAAGACCTTTGGGTTACTGAATTCAGAAAAAAGTCAGACCATTTGTGAACCTTTCTAAATTCTGACTATCTTTGTAATATATCACCTGTCTCCAGAGCTGTCACAGGCACAGAAAAGCTTCATGGTAATAAAGCTGCTGGGCTGTCTGTTTAGCTGACAGTTTGGAAAATTAATTCTAACTCTAGGGCAATGTGGAATTTGAAAAGATATGAGAAATCTGTCATGAAGCATTCTTTAAAAAAAAAAATGGAATAGTAGAGGGAAATGTCAGATTTAATTTTAACTTTGCAGATGAAGCTATTTTTGTCATTTTCCATCTCTCTCCTAGCCCATATTTTTATACTTACCAAAAATAAATCAATTATGTTAAATGAACTTGAGAAATGTAACTGATTCTAAAGGCACCAAAGCATTTGGGGGAGGCTAGGGGAAAGGAAAGGGGAAGGTGAAGGAGGCCAACTTCTATTTTCTGGCACTAAATTTGCAAGGCAGCAGGAGGAAACTATCATTTTTAATTAACTGTGGGAGGGTTATGAGCTGGAAGAAGGATGATGGAGGAAATAACTGAAGATAGTTCCACTGAGGGGTTCTGACAGCAAAATGGAGCTAGATCACTTGTCTTATCAAGGTTTCTGGAAATGTTTGGTTTCTTCTCTAAGGCTTTGAAATGTGCACGGCACTGTGACATTTGAGCAACATTTATTATGGGGATCTCAGTACAAAGAATAAAGCAAGAAGTAGAAAGTGAACCCAGAAACTCACTTGACTAGTTGTCTTCAGGCTATCCTTGGAGCCAGATGAATGAGAGTTGTACTCATTCTTTCCACATTTTGCTACAGATGGGAACATATCACTTAGTAGATATTGCCAACCAGTTTCTGTCAGAAAACCAAGGAAGAGTTAACAAAAAAGTGGCTGATCTTCTTATATTCAATTTCGCTATTTACTAGGCTACAAGAAGGTGTAGCACTTTGGAATGGAAGACCATCTAAGCCTTCAAGTTTGTGATCAAAGACCTGCTAATGTTTCTTCCTCCAGCCATAATAATTTCTCATGAATGGAAGAACACAAATCACTTGCCTACTCTTTACCTATTTTAATTCTCATACTAACACTGAGAGACAGACAGTAAAGGTATTAATGCTTTCCTCACAGCAATGACTCACAGAGGCAGAGGAGCTTGCCCAGGGTCACCCAGCCAGTAAGAAGTAGAGACAACTAGCATCCAGTCTTCCTGCTAGTTCTGTGCTCTCCACGACAAAATACCCTCTCTCCTATTTCCAAAGATCAGTCCCCTTCATTTCTCTTGCGAGGTGCGATCTCTATTTGATCCACCACAAAACTGAAATCCAGGTTTCCTTTCATTACTCCTGGTGAAGGAGGAGTTCCACATTTTGTTCTGCATGCCTGTACTGTTTGATTTTTTATAAGAATGTATCCATATACAGTCTTAGTTCTTTTAAAAAAAAAAAAAAGTCAAGGTAGAAAGATGGGGCTGGGGGAGAGTTATAAGATTTAAGAGTAGACTCTGGGTCTCCTGGGTTCATGTCACTCTATCTGCTTCAGTGGATCTGCAGCAAGCCTTCAAGTTTTTGAGACTTTTCAAGTGAAATTATCTCTGACCTGGAGGTGAAGTTGAATATTTCAGGAATGTTCGGGGCTGTATTACCAAGAGAATGTTCTATCTGCAACCAAGGCCTGAGTTTAAGTTGTCTTGCTGGCACTGTAATAAAGCTTTCGGTTCTGTTTAGAGCAGAAAGGCTTTATTGTACACTAAAATCTTGCAGCTAAGCATGTCCAAGGTATCCTGATACAGGTTTGTCTGTCCACTCATAAATTCCTAGTAAGAACACACATTTTGTAGTTTTCACTTTAATTTGAATCAGGAATAGAAATGTTGACCTTCAAAATACTACTGGATCTTTGCCCTTTTTTCATTCTACTTATTATACAATTGAATTTATAGCTATTTGTTTTCTGTACTTGGGGGGCATAAAAAGACTATCAATGTAAGACTGTCTTCTGAGAGTTAAACTTCAACATCACAGTGATTCAGAGTAGAGGACTAAAAATAAAAAAGAGAAAAGGACAGACTCCCAGGTTGACAACAGTTGACACCAATCTGAGCGGATTATTGGCCTATCTAAGATCTGCTTCCAGTCAAGGACAGGCAGAGAGAAAGAAGAGTTGGGCAAGAATGTCCTTGCTACCTATCCAAGCACAGCTCAAGGTACATAATGGCATCCTGTGTGAAACCAGATTTGGGGACTTACTTATCCAGTGCCCTTTTCAAGGCTCAGTGCCTCCACTAGTCCACTCCTGGTGGCAGCTATAACCTTGTTGTAAGCTCCCATTCAAATCCTATTAACTACCTCACCTCATTCTAATCTAATGCTTTCTAAAACACCTTCTGATTACAATTTGGTTTCCCATGTGGCACAAGAAGAAAATGCACCAGGGAATTCATAGTTCCAATCCCATTGACATTTGTGGTTTTGATTGTAAGATTACAAATTGGCATTCTGACTTTATATATCTGCCTTGTGCACTCGGTTAACAGGAATCTGCACAAGAGATTGATCCAGTCTTAGGGTGTTGAGCAAACAAGGTTTCTGAACTTACAGAACTGTGGTGAGTGCTGTGATACTCCACCAGGTTCCCTGTCAGAAATAAGGTCTTAGTTCCCCAGCTGCTGAAGATGGCCCTCAATTGTTAGCCCTCTTTGGGAATTGCCTCGGCTGAAAAAAATCTGTCTCACCCATGAACTCGCTTCCTTCCAGAGTTAGCCTATAACCACATTTATCGATGCCATGGTATAAAAGCCCAGCACTCTTGCTTCCACTCTGGTCATCACTGAAGGGCTATCCTGGCTCCAGGTCTCCCCATAGAGTCAGCTAAGGACCCTCCAATGGGACTGTATCACAGCTCAGTCCCTACCTATGCCCAATCCTGCTTCCTTCTCTTCCCTTCCACAGGTGTTGATTCAAGAGCTCTCCTTAATAAATATCCTACATGCTCATCTCCATCTCTGAGTCAGCTTCCCCAGGAACCAAAATTGACAAGGGCCAAGGTCCAGCCCTTTGGAATGTGGCTAATTCTCTAGGGCAGATCCACACAGTTGAATGCCTTTGCATAGTCATAAAACACAAGCAAACTTTTTCTGCAAAGAACCAAACAGTAAATATTTTAGGCTTTGTGGGCCTAAACTGTCCCAACTACTCAACTCTACTGCATAGACCCTATGTAAATGAATGGGCATGGCAGTCTTCCAATAAAACTTTACAAAAACAGGCAACGGTTAGATTTCACCGGCAGGTCTTAGCTTTGCTGACCCCTTCTCTAGGGCAAAGCCTCATGATCAAGAACCCTTCACTTTTCAGGTGACACACCCCCCGCATTCCTGTTGGTAAGAGAGATGTTCCTTCTTTGATGGTCTACACTGACCATGGTAACTTTTGGCACCTATATTTCAAGTAAGATCGCAGTAAATTTCTTCACAAAATTTTATTTTTATCATGAGAAAGATGAGACATCAACATCTCTCAAAGTAACAGTTACCTTATTATTTGTGGCTTACTTAATTTTAAATTCTATTTGAAAGCATACAAGAAACTATCTTACTTATGATAAAATAGCCTGTCAAGAAACATGAAGAGAAAAGGTACGACGGGCCTCTCCAGTCAACATCTGGTGGAATGGTTGGTATGAAGGCAGTAGCGTGCTGTTGTTGGTAGTGTTGTGTGCAGGTGAGTCAATTCTGATTCATAGTGGCCCTATATGACAGAGTAGAACTGCTCCATAGGATAACCAAAGCTGTAATCTTTGCGGGAGCAGATCACCAGGTCTTTTCTTCTGCAGAGAGACTGGTGGGTTAGAACCAATGACCTTTCAACAACTGAGCGCTTAACCATTGGGCCACCAGGGATTCCTAGAAGTAGCACTGTTGTTGCTGTTGGTGTGTCTCTGAGTCGGTTCTGACTTATAGCGACCCTATGTACAACAGAACAAAACAGTGCCCAGTCCTGTGCCATCCTGAAAATCGTTGCTATGTTTGAGCCCACCGTTGCAGCTGCTATGTCAATCCATCTTGAGGGTATTTCTCTTTTTCACTGACCCTCTACTTTACCAAGCATGATGTCCTTCTCTAGGGACTGGTCCCTCCTGATAACATGTCTGAAGTACACGAGACAAAGTCTCGCCATCCTCGCTTCTAAGAGGCATTCTGGTTGTACTTTGTTCAAGATAGATTTGTTTGTTCTTCTGACAGTCCATGGTATATTCAATATTCGTCCCCAAAATCATAATTCAAATCTTCATTATTCATTGTCCAGTTTTCACATGGATATGAGGCAGCTGAAAATACCATGGCTTGGGTCAGGTACAACTTAGTCCTCAAAGTGACATCTTTGCTTTCCAACACTTACAAGAGGTCTTTTGCAGCAGATTTGCCCAATGCAGTAAGTTGCTTGATTTCTTGACTGCTGCTTTTAGGGGCACTGATTGTGTAAAAATGAAATCCTTGACAACTTAAATCTTTTCTCCGTTTATCATGATGTCGCTTATTGGTCCAGTAGTGAGGATTTTTGTTTTATGTGGAGGTGTAATCCATACTGAAGGCTGTAGTCTTTGATCTTCATCAGTAAGTGCTTCAAGTCCTCTTCACTTTCAGCAAGGCAGGCTGTATCATCTGCATGTCACAGGTTGTTAGTGAGTTTTCCTCCAAACCTGATGCCTCGTTCTTCTTCATGTAGTTCAGCTTCTCAGAGTATGTGCTCAGCATACACACTGAATAAATATAGTAAAAGGATACAAACCTGATGCACAGCTTCCCCTTTTCTGTTCGAATGACTGACCCTCGATCTATGTACAAGGTTCTGCATAAGCATGATTGTTCTGGAATTTCCATTTTTCACAATGTTATCCATGATTTGTTACAATCCACACAGTTGAATGCCTTTGCACAGTCATAAAACACAGGTAAACATCTTTCTGGTATTCTCTAGTTTCAGCCAAGATCCATCTGACATCAGTAGTAACATCTCTTGTTCCACATCCTCTTTGAATCTGGCTTGAATTTCTGGCAGTTCCCTGTCAATGTACTGCTGCAACCATTTTTGAATTACCTTCACCAAATTTTACTTGTGTGTTATATTAATGATATTGTTTGATCATTTCTGCATTCTGTTGGATCACCTTTCTTTGGAATGGGCACAAATATGGATCTCTTTCAGTCAGATGGCCAAGTAGCAGTCTTCCAAATTTTTGGCATAGATGAGTGAGTGCTTCCAGCATTGCATCCGTTTGTAGAAACATCTCAATTGGTATTCCGTCAATTCCTAGAGTCTTGTTTTTCACCGATGCCTTCAAAGGAGCCTGGACTTCTTCCGTCAGTACCATTGGTTCTTGGCCATATGTTACTTCTGAAATGGTTGAATACTGACCAATTCTTTTTGGTACAGTTGCCCTGTGTATTCCTTCCATCTTCTTTTGATGCTTCCTGCATCATTCAACATTTTGCCCATAGAATCCTTCAATATTACAACTCAAGGCTTGAATTTTTTCTTTAGTTCATTCAGCTTGGAAAATGCAAAGCACATTCTTCCCTTTTGGTTTTCTAATTCCGGGTCTTGGCACATTTCGTTATAATACTTTACTTAGTCTTATTGAGCCACCTTTGAAATCTTGTTCTTTTACTTCACAATTTCTTCCTTTTGCTTTAGCTACTCTACTCTTCCAACATCCATTTTGGTCTTTTCTGTCTTTTCAATGACCTTTTGCTTTCTTCATCTATGATGTCCTTAATGTCATTCTGTAACTCTTCTGGTCTTTGGTCATTAGTGTTCAATGTTTGACTCCATCTATGTCATTAAGGTCGATTCTACTTTGAGGAGGCAGCTCTTTCTCAGTTGTATTTTGAGTGCCTCTCAACCTGAGGGGCTCATCCTCCAGCACTATATCAGACAATGTTCCGCTGCTATTTATAAGGTTTTCACTGCCAGTTTTTTTAGAAGTTGATCACCAGGTCCTTCTAGCCTGCCTTAGTCTGAAAACTCCACTGAAACTTGCTCTACGTGGGTGATCCTGCCGGTATTTGAAATACCAGTGACGTAGATTCTAGCACCACAGTAAACAGGACAGAGTAGGTAACTGAAAACAAGGCTGCCTCAGAAGAGGACCCAAAGAGGGACAAAACAAGGCTGGAGAAATAAGGAGACACTGCATTGTGCACAGCCTTGAGGGTCATTTTAAGAAGTTTGTATTTTAGCCTAAGTGCAATGGGAAATGACTATTTCAAGAAGGAAATTTACAGACTAATAAGTGTTTCAAGAGATATATTTTATCCTAGTGTATTATATTAGTTGGAAAGAGGCAAAAATGAAATCAGGGATACCAGTTTAGGAGGTCTGACATTGCTTGGCAGCAACAGAAGTGGAGAGAAGTACATAGATTCAATACCAACTACATAGATCTCTGTGACGATGGCCTGGAGTCATCACACCTGCAACCTAGACAGGTAGGCATCCCACGTTTGCCCCAGAATCTTGGTTGCCATAATTCCTCACCAGGATCCAGGACTTCCACTTCCACATTAAAGAGCACAATGTGGCTCTCTCCATCCTGTTATGATGGAAAGTTATCAGATTTACATGGGGCTATACGGTTGCTATGAGTTGGAATCAAGTGCAACAGGTTTTTTTTTTAGATGGTAATAGATGAAAACAGTGCATCTATACCTACAAAGAGTACTGCTAAATATCAGGAGTTCCTGGGTGGCACAAATGGTTAAGAACTGGACTAGTAGCCAAAGGGTTGGTGGTTCAAACCCACCCAGAGGCACCTCAAAAGTAAGGCCTGGCGATCTACTTCCAAAAGGTCACAGCCATAAAAACCCTACGGAGCAGTTGACTCATGGTGTCAACGTGAGTCGGTATTAACTCGGCAGAAACAAATATCAGAAAGTAAATGTTGCCCTTATTACTGTCTATGAACTTAAAGGCTGGTGGGGAATAATGAAAATCTCTACAGAGTGGGAGAATGTTATCATTCCCAAGAGGGAGAAAGAGGATTTAGGTTAAGAGTGAATAACCCATTGCCATGGGAGTTGATTTCCACTCACAGAGACCCTAAAGGACAGAGCAGAACTGCCCCATAGGGTTTCCAAGGCTGTAACCTTTACAGAAGCAGGCTGCCACATCTTTCTTTTGCAGAGTGGCTGTTGGGTTCAGAGCCCTGACTTTTCAGTTAGCAGCCACACTTAACCACTGTGCAAAGAGTGAATGCGGTATATGAAAGTGATGCTGATGCCCCCAGGAGGAGGGGGGCTTTTAGATTCCTTAAGCCACTCTCATCCACTCCAGTAACCCATTAGTCGTTATTAAAAAAAAAAAAAGTCGCTATAGAACATGGTAATTATGAGCTGTCTGCTTTGACATCAGGCTGACTGAATTTGCATTTTTTGTGTAACTTCAAACTTTGAAAAGGACATAGTGTTAGCGTCAAGCTAACAGGGTTGCAGCGAAGATTAAGAGATTCATGTAAAGCACTTAGAACGATGCTTAGCCCACAATGATAGTGCTTTTTTAAAATTCTTGCCCAATCCTAATTTTGCTTAAAACTCAGGCTTTCTTAAGGGTATATGCAAATTAGCGGTCTCCCTAGAAGTTTTATTTTACACCATTCACCATCACCCATTGTCATCAAGTGGATTCCAACTCATAGTGACCCTGTAAGACAGAGGAGAACTGCCTCACAGAGTTTCCAAGGAGCCACTAGTGGATTCGAACTGCTGATCTTTTGGTTAGCAGCTGAGCTCTTAACCACTGCACCACCTTATACATTTTATTCTATATTCCTCAAAACCACCTATAAACATTGAACAAAACAGGATTTATTCCTAACTTTTCCAAAACATTTCATATTTAAGAATCCAAGAAATACATAAAGAGACATCTTTAAAATGTCTGAATAATCTATATTACGTTATAATCTTGTACTTCTTTTCATGAATTAGGCTCGGCTACCCGACAACTTCATCAAAGTTGAAAAATTGTCTCACTGATTCTAAGAGCAGCCTCAAGATCAGTGTCAGATAAGAGGAATCTGGCCCAAATGACTTACAGAACTGCTAAAAAATTTGTTTAAACCATTAAAATCTGTGATAATTACAGTAGCTATACAAAAATAATATGCCATGTAGTCAGAATTACACATGAACAGAATTTGTAAAGTTGGGAAAGGGGAAAAATTTCAAGGATTTTTAGATCTGGGGGCGTACTTTAACCCTAAAAGGTATCCCTACCAGTTTTGCGATGCTTGTAGATTGAATAAGTATCCCTCAGTAACTTCATCCAAGACAAATGTATGGAATCCACACCAATATTAAAAATGAAAGCAAAACCTGCTACAGGCATATGATAATTCATGTACTTATAGTAAAAAAAAAAAAAAAAAAAAACCCAGTGCCGTCAAGTCAATTCCGACTCATAGTGACCCTATAGGACAGAGTAGAACTGCCCCATAGAGCTTCCAAAGAGTGCCTGGTGGATTTGAACTGCCTACTCTTCGGTTAGCAGCCATAGCACTTAACCACTATGCCACCAGCATTTCTACTTATAGTAAAAGTAATGAAAATTAAATTGGTCACCCAAAGCATCAGGGTAAATTCCATGTGGAGTAAAACAGTACAATAATTTTATTTTCTTTCATATTATATAAAATTGTTGAAAAACAAAAATGTACTGAGTCAGTCAAAATGATAAGAAAGGGATGCTATCATTTAGGAGGGAAGTCATCAAGGTTAAATGAAGTCATTAAGTTCTAAAGAAATGGTACGGCTCACTCTGATCTCTAGAAACAGGACAAAAAAAAAAGGAAACCACAAAAGCAAGGTGAAAGAAGACAACAGTCCAAAACTACACATGCGCTATCACCACTTACTCTGGCAAAGGATTCCCCATTTTAGGGCATGAGAAAATCCACATACAGCAAAAATCAGATGGCGAGTCCTGAGATCTAGCTGGCTCCACTTTGAGCAAAGGTTTAGGAAGGATTCTGTGAGAGGCTCAAACACCAAAAGGGTGAAGTCCTAAGGAAAAGAATTAGGTGTTAACAGTGATTTGAGAATGCAGGCTTCAAGAGGGTTTCTAGATGCCGGAGACCCTTGTTTCTCCATCTGTCTTAGTCAAGTCAGTGTAAATGGAGGAAAAAAAAAAAAAAAAAGACAACTGTATATCCAAGTTTTCTTACCCATTCTACTTGATGGCATCATTGCCTAGGAAGAAACTTCAGAACTGGAAGGAGCTCATTCTCAAAGTGCCCACGTAAACAGACAACAATTATAGCAGCAGGCCACTTGTAGTGCTTTTCTTGCCCTTGACTATACTCACCAAAGTAAGAGCCAGACCTGAAACTTCTAAGACTTCACCCAGCATTGTCTATTGTCTTCCAAACTGGCATGTTAACAGGGATGCCATGAAAAGAGAAACTATTCTTTATTAATTAAATTAAACCCAGTTATCTCAATCATGGCTACACAGTGGAATCCCTTATAGCACTTGACAAGTACCCCTACAGTCTGTAAAGGTCTTTAATTACAGCCAGGGTTGAGAACCACAAGCTAAATTTCTCAGAACCTTTAATATCCTAATGTGTGTGGATGAGATTTTCCACAAAGGGGTGCCTAACATACAGTGCCTTCCTTAGTTTACATGACTGTTTTCTCCCCCTCAGAGAAGACACAGCTTAGAAAATGCTGTTCCCAGGAGTGAAAACTAATATGCTGAAAACAAGTGGAAATAGGAAAGAATAATGGAAGCTCAATATCGTGCAATGAAAAGTACTTAAGACACGGACTTCGCTGAAACAAAAACTTTGCTTTTAATTTGATAGATACACATTTGACAAAATATTTTAGAATAAAATTATCCATGAACAGGCACAAGTAACAGAACTGTAAAAAACATAAAAGTAATGTTTTTCAAACAGAAACATCTATTTATAAAATTGTCTACTGTGAATCTGGAAGACTTTCAGTTCCTACTCATTCCTCCAATCTTAAGCCCCAAAAGGTGACATGCAAGACCCAGCAGTAGGAAGTACAAGCTCTAACACATTTGGCAATTAAGGACCATTTATTGGCGTGAGCTGGCAAGGAAGTAAAGAGCCAGATCTTAGGATAAAATACAGAATGGAAGACTCCAATGGAAAGTCTATTTTACAACTGAGGGCAAGAAAAACTCAGTATCAGATTAACCTTTCTCTTAGCTTCCTGCAGTCACTCTCTTTTTCTAAGTACTCTCCTCCAAAAGAAGGCTGCAAACTATTTATAAAACTTATTCAATTTTCCCCCTTTTAGCAGAAAATCAGCAACCCTGAGACTCCAATTTTCCATGACATAAAAGCTAATAAACATCTAGAACTGTTCAAGACTTATAAATAATTTTATATGATCAAATAGAAACTTTGATCGAAATAACTTTTAGGATCCGAAAACACATTCAACAAAAGGGAACAAAATTTCTCTGAAATTTACTTTTCAAGCCTAATTTGTAAACATCCAAATAACTTCTACTGACCAAAGTTAGTTTCACAAGAAGATACACCAGATGTTTTAAACTGAGTACAACTTGCTCATGATTGTTAAAATGGAATGCCTGCCTCTTCATATTATTATTCAAACATACTTAAAAGAAATGAGAACTTTCCATCCATCTGGAATATATAAGAATTTGATTTGCAAGACAGCCACATAAACAAATGATAAAAAAAATAGCCAAACGCTTATTCTCTGTAACACTACCAAGACAACGGAACACAATACGACTGTACACATCAACATCTAACTGACCCGAGCAGGCTACTTAATTAGCTGTATTTTCAAAGAATGGTTTTAACAAACACCTTTGTAGAGCATATATGCACACTGTGTTCAAAAGTTAAATTTGCTGCTCCTCCAGGGGTGGTTCGACAGCCTCCATTAGCTTTTTATTTGCCTCTTCATTGTGCCGGCTTTGACAATGAGTTAAATGTTTCTTAAAGCCTCTTGGGAAATTTGACTCAAAATTACAACGCGGACATTTAAGTAAACTTTGCCCATGGGCGGCAACATGATTCTTAAGGAGAGATTCCAAAAGAAAAGCCTTTCCACAAATTGTGCATTTGTAAGGGCTGTGAACATTATGCTTATTAACCAAATGATGCAAAACAGCACCTTTTTTCATAGCACGACAGCAACAAATTTTACAATAATACTTTCCTTTTCCACGCTTCATGTACTTTGCTATCTCCTCTTCAGAGATAAAAGCTTCTTTTTCTTCAGTAAACTGAAGCACATTTTTGGACTGCTCTGGACTAGTTATATCCATTTTGTTCTCTTTACTAAAATCAAGAGATTCCACATCAACCTGCTCCTGATCACTGCTTGATTCCTGGCCCTTAATATCTATCGCATCCAAATCTGTCTTGAGATACTCACTACTACTAAGCTCGGCATCTGAGTTCTCTTGGTTGTCTTTCTTGAGCTTCTTTGAGCAAGGAAATAAGGCATCTTCTAAAAGTCTCTTGGGTGTAGCTAGAAGTTCTTCGTGAACCAAAATATCACATTTTTGATCATCTATGGCATCTACCTGCAGTTCATCACCAAGTTCAAGTGCCTTCTGAGATTCTGAGAATATAGCAGATTTAGGAAGCTCGGGGAAAAGGGCATGTTTCCTGGGCTCGGGGAAAAGAGCACGCTTCCTTGGTTCAGGGGAAGCAGCCGGGGCTGTTTTGGCAGGCTCAGAAAAAAGGGCAGGTTTCCTAGTCTCGGCATCCATAGAAAGGACAGGTTTCCAGATCTCGGAGGCTGCTTTAGGGGATTCAGATGGCCCTGAAGGACCTGCTTTCCGGGTTTCAGGGAAGACAGGAGGTTTTTGAGGCTCAATAAAAAAGGAAGACTTCCAGAGATCAGGAGAACTACCACGGGAGCTTTTCTGGGAGTCAGGGAAATCAAGAGAGGCAGGAGAAGTTTTCCGTTGATCAGGAGAAATCTTCCAAAGCTCGGGTGACCCTGAGGGTTTTCTGAGCTCTGGAGATCCTGCCGGGCTACGGATCTCTGGAGATAGTGGTGGGCCTGGTTTGCGAATCTCAGGAGACAAGGGAGGTCCTGTTTTACGGAGCTCAGAAGACACTGGGGGAACTGCCTTCCAATGTTCAGGTGACAAGGTGGGAGTTGTCTTTCGGAGTTCTGGTGGGCCAGACTTCCATGATTCAGGGGATGCAGGAGGAGATTTCCAGGAACTAGGAGACACCGATGAAGATTTCCAGGATGAAGGGGACACAGATGGAGTTGGTTTCCAAGGTCCAGGTGATACAGAAGGAATTGGTTTCCAAGGTCCAGGCGACACAGATGGAGCAGGCTTAGCTGGTTTCCAAGGTCCTGATGGTGCTGACGGACTAGATTTCCAAGGTCTAGGAGACCCGGGTGGCCCTGCCTTCCAAGAACCAGGTGACACAGCTGGGGCTGGTCTCCTAGGTTCCGAGGAGACAGCAGGAAATGACTTCCAAGATTCAGGAGACTCAGATGGGGATGGCTTCCTGGGCTCAGGGGAGACAGTCTGGGCTGATTTCCGAGATTCTGGAGATGCAGTAGGGGATGGACCCCAAGGTTCAGGGGAAGCAGCTAGAACTGGTGACTCTGGAGATGAAGCTGAAGGTGACCCCAGTGTTTCTGGGAAATGAGAATGTTTCTGGGACTTGGTATTAATAAGAGCAGTCTTTACTGCTTCAGTAGACACAGGGGCAAGTTTCTGTGGTTCTGGAGAAGGAACGGGGACAGGTTTCTGAGATTCAGAAACAACAGGAACTGGGTTTGGAAGTTCAGGTGAAGAAACAGAAGCGGGTTTTGGAGGCTCAGAAGAAGTAAGGGAAGGTGTCTGTGGCTCAGAAGAAACAACAGGGTCAGGTTTCTGAGGCTCCAGGGGAGTAACAGGAGTAGGCTTTGGGGATTCTGGGCCAAGTTTCTGAGTTTCTACAGAAAGGACGAGTACAGGTTTCAGTTCTGCTGAATTAGAGGGTATTTTCTGTTGCTCAGGAAGAGGAGGGCTTTTTCCAAGATCTATTTCTTTGTTCAGCTGATGTTTTGGTTTATCATTCCATTTCTCAGGGGCTGCGTGTTTGGACGTGATATGATAATACACATTGGAGTACATCTTGCTGGTGAAGAAGCACTTATGGCAGTGAAACAGCTTTGCACTTTTCTGGTAAAAAATCATTTTACCTAAGCCACCAGCATCCATTTCATCACAAAATTCGGGATGGATGGTACCCATATGGATTTGTACATTTTCATAATCTGAGCCCCTGAAATTGCAGTGGTCACACTCCAAACGTGCTGATGGCTTACGAAGCTCCTGGAATACTTCCATTTTTCCTTCTGTTATAATACACACGTTATATTCTTTAAAACTTTCAATATGGCTGCAACAAAGTAGAAATAAATTATTTTCATGGAACATAACTTTGAATAAAAGGCTGCTCTAATCCATTCTATGACTGTGTGATTTTAAGTCTAGAATGGCATCTGCATTTATTAGATAATACGACTCTATGAAGATTTTGGGGATGAGATAGGAAAAACAGAACTCATTTTTAACTGGGTCTACACACTCTGCCAGGAGTTTTACATACATTATCTCATTTAACCCTTCTAACACTATGACATATTGCTTTCATTTACAGATGAAGAAACTGAAGTTGAGAGAAGTGACCGATGCTGCAAGAATACAAATGACAGAGCTGAGGTTCACACCCAAGCCTGATTCCAGGATTATCTACGGTATGTGCCTGATTTTGACTCTCAGAAACCTGAATTGACAAGCATACAAACCTTAGGACAAATCACAATTACATCTAGGTTACTTAAGGCTGAGCACTAGTATAATATGCTTTATACTTTCAGATAAAGCAGTTTTTAAACTTTTCGGAAAGCAATTACTAAACTATCTATGAAAAGATGGTTATTTTGTTTTTTTTTTTTTTTACTTGTTGGCTTATTTAATGTCAACATATAATGTTTTATCTATTCTAATACAAAACACTGTATTCATTTACTTAATAAATGAATTATTTGTATATCCCATGCCATTCTAGGTACTTGGGTTTTCAGCAGCTGTCCTGCAAGATGGAGCAGACATTTTTAGGGAGATAGTGTGGAAAGCAATGTAGATAAGGTGGTCAGGAAAGATTTCTTTTTTTAAATTTTTAAGCCAGTCTTTTTTAGGTGGTAAAGTTAACCTAAAACTCACTGCCATTTAGTCGATTTCACAACCCTACGGGACAAAGGAGAACCGCCCCGTAGGGTTTCCAAGGAGCAGCTGATAAGAGTCAACCATCACTCTTCTGGTTAGCAGCCGAGCTCTTAACCACTATGACACCAGGGCTCAAAAACTAATCTAAGCTCATAGTGAAAAACAAACTTACTTACACAGTACCAACATACTCACACGTATCACCCCCTAAAGACAGCCACTGTACTTATGTATCATTGTAGAATTTTATTGGGCATGTACAAATCCACACATACATTTTACAGAAATTAAACATATTGTTCTGAAACTTACTTTCATTTAAGAATTTATCTAGGACAGTTTCACATATATAGTAAGGACTCAATTCCCTTATTGTCGCTATGAGTCGAAATCGACTCGATGGCAGTGGGTGGGTTCAATTCCCTTGTACATGTCTTTGAATGTGAGGATATTTCTGAAGGGAAAATTCTATTAAGAGATCATCTCGTTCAAAGACTATGTGCATTTAAAATTGATGTTTTATCAAATTCTCAAAAACCTGTAGTACTATTACATACTGATCAATGTGCAAATATGGGGGACAATTACCCACTCCTTCATAAACACTATTATTAAACTTCTTAACCCTCATTATTTGTTAGGCTAAAACTGGAATCTCACTATTGTCTTAATTTACTTTTCTTTAACGTGTAAGAGTAAACTTTTTTTTCCATTTATTAGCCATTTGTATTTCTTTTTCTATGAAGTACAGGATCATTTCCTTTGTCCTCTTAATAATTCATAAGCTGCCTTTGTATGAACAATAGGTCAGGCATGTTATTGAGAATATTTTTTCCTCTTTATCATGGTTTTTTTTTTTAACTTCATTTGCAGTATTTTTTACCATACATAATTGGTTTACATAAAGATTTAAAACTTTAAAATGTTTTCTTTTTTTACTGTGGGCTTTAAACTATATGTAAAAAGCCTTTCCACGTCAACATTATTTTTTTTAACTTAATTTATTAGCACCAAAGACAATCCCTATCACCAACCTGTAAGTACCAAATTTGATAAAATTTATTGTAGAAACAAGGTTGAAGGATTTTTTAGGATGTAAACACGTTATCCATAGTATGACCGGATTATCATGTCACTTTTACATTTTCTCCTTCAGCTCTTATCAATGTCTCGAGGTAGCTACAATTTAGTGTACTGCAATCATAATATACAATGCTGAGATTCGGTTTTTTCCATGTATCATCGTATTGTAACCATTTTTCTCTTGCACTTGCTAACCTTTATAGTTATCATGGATGGATGACCAACGTCACTTTTTTAAAGTTACTATTTTTTCTTATGATTTTGATAATTTCATTCACTTTTTACATTTGTATCTTTAATCCATCTGGTACAAGTGAGGTAGGAATCCAGCCTATTTTTCCATCCCAAACAGCTAATTCAGTTTCTCAACAACATTATCTTTTTTCTCACCGATTGGTAATGTTTCATAAATTTCGTGTGGCTGATCCTATTCTGGACTTCGTTCTATTGTTTATTTCTCTATCAGTTTCATCTGGTATGGCTCTTCTCCTCATGGTATCCAACAACAGCTAAAACAGATTGTGGCTGATATACAGTAAATTTTATTCGCCAAGTGGGTTACAAAATCTTTTCACAATAAATTATGCCACATTGTTTACCAAAAGCACCAACCACTACAGAGCATCAGATATGCTGTGCACTAATGGTAACAACAGTGTAAACACATACTCGTTCCATTGTACTGTTCCTCAAAGAACAGGATAGATTAGAAGCACTTCTAATCACAGGGTCTCCCTTCATTAATTAAAAAAAAAAAATAACATTTCTAATTTTGATACTATCTGCTTTTAATTAACTATTGTTTTACATCATCTGTATGAGTGGCTTATCACTTGCCCTTTTTTTTTAGTCTAAGGTAGAAAAGGCAATAGATAGTTGGGAAAACTAATGTTTTTCTTCAGAAAGGATTAGCTCCTTCTGAATTACCTTTCAATTACACTGCCTTTTGGAAAATTGCTTGTCAGACTTTCTTGTTCTCTATAATTTGTGGTGGTGGTGGAAAGGAGGGCTACAACAAAAGAAACATAATCACTTAATACTGAATACAAAAATCTCTAAAACCAGAAGACTTCAGCGGAAACGAAAGACGTGTCTCAACAACCCCATCAGCCCCTAAGTGGCAATGATGAGCAGCCGGGGGACAATCAGATTAAAGACGCACTGGTTAACAGCTCGGATGCTAACCAAAAGGTCAGCAGTTCAAACCCACCAGCCACCGCATGGGAAAATATGTGGCAGTCTGCTTCTGAGAAGACTGACAGTCTTGGCAACTCTGTCCTATAGGGTCTCTATGAGTCGGAATCGAACCGACAGCAACGGGTTGGGGTTTTTTTGGTACAGCACAGAGGTAAAGAGTTCAGGCTTTCCAGGTGTGCATCCCAGCTCTACAACTTAGTATGTGGTTTTGGCAAGTTAAGCCTTTCCATGCTTAAGTTTCCTCGTCTGTAAAATGGGTATAATATCACTTCTGTTATAGACACAAATACTTTGTAACATATTTAGAACAATATCTGATACATAATAAGTATTCGATGTTAGTCATTATTATTATATTAGAAACTATAAAGTAGACTCTAAAAAAATATACCTTCAGCTTCTGATAATTAAATAATCCCAAACCACCTTGGTAAAGTTGTGGCTGACCAACACCTAGGCTACTCCACAGAAGCTCATCCAAAAAAGACACTCTTTCATCCAAGTTCTGTTTGTGACAGGCAGAAAGATATTATTTTCATGATTTCTTAAGCTCACTTAAGCAAACTATTAACTAGAGAAACTTCCTATCATCTCAGAAATTCGGTATAAAATATTTTTGTTTTCTTATTTCAATTTAAGGGTTACTGAGCTGCAACCATCCTCTTCCTGCATAATGTATGTTCCCATTAATGAAATATTTTTTTCATATATACTAACTCAGCAACTTTTACTAATACTACCTCATAAGACATAGGTCATCAAAGAACTTAGTTAAGTGTATAATACGGAGATTTTATAAACCGTAAGGATAAAGCCTTTTCTATTCCCATAGGAATGACTGAACACATTGACAAACCCACATCTCATAAACGGGCACTGTAAGAGCTGAGAACCAATTTCCTCTAGAGGTCCCCCCTTCTCTTTCCCAACTGCTAGCCAACTCTTGTGGTCCCTTTCTGTATGCAAAGCGTTACCTACTTTTTCTCTGTATTTGTAGTTTTCATTAACTATATTTCTCCCTTTGGAAATATTATACTAATGCTACATCACACAGCTATACTAGTCCCCGTTTCTAATGAATTAACACTTGGGCTAATTCCTGCTTCTCCAATGCCTAATACCTCCAGCCAGCTCATCTTCTCTGCCTGGACAGCATCCACCTGTCCTTAATTGCGCCCTATTTCCTTCCTGCCTGTCAAATCTGTCCATTCTCCAACTCCCCCACCTTTCATTTATAGCCACTTAATAAGGTACACCATTCATTCCCATCCTTTTCAGATTTATTAAATCCCAACTATTCCTCAAGACTTCTATATCATTCTCTAACTCTTCCAACTGCCCCCCCTTTTTCTTCCTTCTTACCACCAACTCTTTTAGCCAATCTCAAAAGTTTCTAATACCCATGCCTGCTAGTATTACCACTCCTCATTACTGCACTCTAATAACCTTTACAAAAATTCTTAAAAGAATACTACAGAATTTGCTTCTCAAACCCCATATTCTATCATAACTCATTGCCAATGAGTCGACTCCGACTCACGGAGACCTCATGCATTACTGAGTATAACTGCTTCATAGGGTTTTCCTGGCTGGCATCTTTATGAAAGAAGATCGCTATGCCTTTCTTCTGAGGCATCCCTGGGTGCGTTCAAACTGCCACCTTTAGGCTAGTAGAAGATCACAAACCATCTGCACTGTTCAAGGACCCAAAATTGTATCACAGATATGTATATACAGTTATATACATACTTTCATATATTAACTACTGTGGTATGATATGTATACTTTTATATAGAAAGTTTTGGTGTATATGTTTTTATATGAAGTTTTTCCTCCAAAGAACTCCAAGCACTTTTCAAAGAATTTCTCATTATAATATTCTCCTAAACATTAAAAAATGAGAAATATTAAAAGCAAACGAAAAAATACATGCAAACTAATACTGGTTGAATACCACTTTATAAATCCACAGCAAGAGCTTCTAGAGTGAAGAAGAAACAAAGACAAACATTTTTTTTCCTAGTAGACTTACCAGCTGTCTTATCAGAGGCCTTAAAAGCGGTCTTCAAAGGACAGGCAACTTACATGGCTTTTTGACTAAACCACAGAAAATGCCATAGTACATGACGAAGAAAGATGAGAAGCTGAGCCTGGGGGGAAAAAAAAGGGGGGTAATTAAAATGACATCTCTTTAATAACTTGTACCCCCGTAACGGAATTCTACTTATCCCTCTCTCTCACCTCCTTTACCAGTAAGAGCAATCAAATCAAACAAGTCTGATCAATAATGAAACGAAACCAAAGATGGGAAGATTTGTGGGAAGCTGCAATACATGTAATTCCCTGACTGGTCATCTGCTGACCTAAAGGCTGGTGGAAACCCTATGGGGCAGTTCTGTTCTGTCCTATAGGGCCGCTGTAAGTCAGAATGGACTTGATGACAACAGGTTTAGTTTGGTTATGGAAGGAATGCCCATGTGTATAACCAAACCATTCTCAAACTCACCCATTCAACTTTAGCTTATGTAGCCTCAGAGGGTACTGATACAAATTTTTACTTCCCTGACATGCACTCAGAAAACTCTGCTGCTGTGACCACAGACTACAGGACCACCTGACGTTTTGTCAATTATCAATACTACACAGTGACAAGCTAACAGGCAGTAGAGAAAGGGACAATAATACACAGTTTACAAGACCATATAGGGCAAAAAAGGAAGAGGATTCTGGGCAAGACAGGATGGTAGTACTTTGACACCTAGAAACTATGGACAGATCCATTTCAGTGACTCCTCTGGCCTTTTCTCTTCCAGGATGAATTTCAAAGAGAAAGCTTCACAGTCTGTGTTAGTTTGTTGACTTGAATGGACTGGGATAAACTTCCCCTGAATACAGCGGGCAAACAAGCTAGATAACAGCACACAATGTGCGTCTGATAAACTCTAGTACATCATCTATCTATCCCTCTCTTCCCTATACCTTGCCACTATTTTAATTCTGGTACCTGATCACCCTGCCTCTAGACTCCCTTCCAATCCGTTCATCATACTGCCACCAAAGTCATCTTCCAAACACAGAAATCTAGTGTTGCTTGCCTGCTCACAGTTCCTCAGAGGCTCATCAACAGCTACAGTATAAAATTTAAACATGGCAGACAAGCACTCCATAAGCTGACCTCCTGCCTTATTATCAGTTTTCAGCCTTGCATCTTCCCTAATGTAATTCCCTGACTGTTCAAGCTTCCATACTTCTGCATAAGCTATTTCTTCTCCTTTACGTTCCCCATCGTGCCACTCAACCACTAGACAAATCTGTACTCATCCTTCAGGCAGTATTTCTCCTCAAGTATTTCTCAGTTTCCCACTGCCTCTCAGTCATCCTTGGATCCCCCTTCTGTATACACACCTCCATTACAGCAACTATCCTATGGCACTATAACCTGATCCACGTTAGGTGGTGAGCTCTTGGGAGGGCAGGGACTACCTATTTATTCACCTCTGTAACCGCTGCACATCCCTGGCACACAGTAGGTGTTCAGGAAATATCTGTTCACTCTAAGACTGGGAACCCAATCAGAGATTGACGGGATTTTAAAACTGGAAGCGGCTTAAGCTACCATCTAGCCTTGGAATCATGGGGCTTTAGGGCAGGAGAAAGCCTCAGGGATGATCTACTGAAATGCAAGTCTAAACATTAAATAACTTACCCAAAAAAACCCCAATGCTGTCGAGTTGATTCCAACTCATAGCAGCCCTACAGCACAGAGTAGGATTTCCAAGGAGCAGCTGGTAGATTCAAACTGCTGACGTTTTGGTTAGCAGCTGTAGCATTTAACCACTGTGCCACCAGGGCTCCAGACTTACCCAAAGAAAGGTAAATAACCAGCATCTGATGAAGGACTAGAATAAAGTTTTGCCATCTACCCCCATTCTGTCTAGTTATATCACGATCAAACTAATACTGTGGAATTTGGCAAGATCTTAAAAAGCCAGTAGATGGACCAAAACCAACAAGGTGAAAAGTATCAAGCATTTAAAGTCCAAATATCAACTGCAGAAATACAGGACCACAGAGAATAGCACCCCATATTCTGCACTGGACAGGGTATCCCACTGGATCATTGCGTCCAGCTCTGGGTAGGAAGAACACTTTAAGAGAGCCTCTAACAAACTGGGGAATACTCAAAGAAAGCAACCAGGATGCCAGGTAGTCTTATGTCATTTATGAGAACTAGACATATTTACCTTCAAAGGGGTAAGAATTATTGAGAATACGTAAGCTGTCCTAGAAACAGCAAGTGGAAGCCAGCAGAAAAAGTGATTTCAGCTCAAACATAAAAGAGTTTTACAAATTACTCCATCATGGACTAGAAGAAGTTGCCTTATCAGGTAGAAGCTCCCCTTAACTGGAAGTCGATGATCACTATAGGACTGAAAGGATCCTCAGAGGACCTGAGTCCAACCTCTTCATTTTACAATTGAGAAAATCGAAGCTGAGGGAAAGAAGCAACTGGTCAAAGATCACACAATTAGGTCAGAGGAAGCAACAGGAGATCCTGGTTTCCTTACTGGTTCTATATTAACACACCACACTATCTTTTCACAGCAGCTGATCACCCACAGGGATGCTGTTCAGTGAGTTCAGGCATAGGTTAGGTATCTACAGTTCCTCCCAGTTTAAAGATTCTAGCAATTTTTCCCCCTAAATCTCAGAGCTCTTAACACTTGACAGAAACTATTAAAAAAAAAAAAAAAACTCTACATTGTTCAGACTGATTAAAAAAAAATTTTTTTTAATTTCTCCATTCTACTTTTCTCCTCTACAGAACAATTTGTCTCTAAAAAACACAAATTTGAAATCAGTGGCGCTTTGTCATTTCGTCATCCAGTATTTTTCAACGCAGTACTATGCCATGTGGTATCACACCTATTTCTCTTTTCTCATCCAATTTCCTTCTTGAAATCTATCATCATTAATCATCTTCTAAAATGCATTTTAACATACATCTTTTTAAAATGAAATTTCAATATATGGAGTATATCTCGAGCTAATTGGGTACTATGAATCTCTATACACACTACAGATAGTGTTATTATTGTCTTTTATTATCAGTATCTTTATAAATCCTATCTTTGAACATCTGCAAGTGGAGTGAATATCTGAGAATATCAGCAAATTACATGCTCTGATACTGCATATAGCACACATTACTAACAACAACAAAAGCCCGTTGCTGTAGAGTGGATTCCGACTCTTAGCGACCCTACAGGACAGAGTAGAACTGCCCCACAGGGTTTTCAAGGAGTGCCTGGTGGATCTGAACTGCCAACCTTGTGGTCAGCAGCCGTAGCACTTAACCACTACGCCACCGGGGTTTCCATTACTAACAATAAGATGTGCAAAAAGCAAAACAGGCGGTCCTAAGTGCGGTTGTGGTAACCCGAAGACGTCGGAAGTGGGGACTACCTGCAGTATTGTTCTTCATCCCTAGCCGATTTTTAAACAATAACAGAAGCTGAGACAGACTAGAGGCAGAGAAGATGGCACCGAGGGCTAAAACAGAAAGAATGCCTTGCGTCCTGTGCCAGGCCCCAACTTCCCAACGGGTTTTAAGAAAATGTTTCCAGTCTCCGATGCAACTGACACCCCCAGCATTCCAGAAGTGCTCTGCAAAACGCCCGGCTTTCCAGAAGCTCGACCTTGCCAGAACCCAAGGCCAGGTCCCTGCACTCCTCGGTGACGTCCCTAAGCAGTGCCTGCTCGGACCGAAGACAGGCCGGTCCCCGGGCCCCAAAGCTGGGTCGGCATCACCGGCTTCTCCCAGACGGGCCCCTGGCTGGGCTCCGGACGGGCGGGGGCACGACCGCGCGAGCTGACCCTCCCCCGGCCCCTCTCCTCAGGAAAAGCCGACAGCCTCCCCTGGCAGACTCGGCCCGGGGCGGCGGCGGCGGCCGGGACCCTCGGGCCTAGCGCGGGCCCGCCGGAACGACGCCTCCAGCCGCGCGTCCCCGCCCCCAGGGCCGCCCCTCCCCCGCCTCCCGCCTCTCCTCAGCGGTCCCGCTCACGTTTCTCACCGGTCGGGCCCGCGAGCGGCGACCACGTAGGGCGAAGGGAGACAAGGGGGGATGGACGGCGGGGAGGGCCGGCTTCTCCGGGCCGGGGTCTCGCGGCAGCCCAGGCTCCTCCGCGGGGCCCCTGCGGCGCGCGGCTGCTTTCCCGAATGGCGACGCGAGACGCAGAGAGCCGGGCTTCGGGCGCACGAGCGTGCGCGCGGCCGCGGGTGTAGGGGCGGAGCCGGGGGCGGGGCGGGGCTGGCGGGTGAGCGGGGAAGCGAGTTTACCGCCGCCCCGCGCGGGCCAATCAGCTGGCGGATCGCGTGGCGCCCCAATGCCGAGAGAGAGCCGGCGTGTGCAGCATCTGCCGCCGCGCAACCGGAAGTGCCTGCGCGTCCGCTCGCCCCGCCCCCGCCTTCCGCGCGCGGGGCCCCATCTCCAGGAGAGGTCCGGGCGCGCGCAGGATGAGGGAGGCGGGGCCTGGGCGGCTGTGCGGAGCGGGTTGCGGGGTTGGCAGGGCTGGGCCGGGGGGCTGTCGGCGGCCGTTCGCCTCGGCGTCCCCCACCCGGATTCGAGGGACCCGAGCCTGGTCTTGGGTGCAGCCACAGACCGCTCCCGCGAGCCTTTGTTTCTTTGTTTTGTTTCTGTCTTTTGTCTGATCTTTAAAATTAATAGGCCCATTGACCCTGAAGTGCCTTCGTACCAAGGCAATGGGGTTGCAATAGGAAACTCCGTGTTTTAAGTTCTTTGCATATGCTTGGGTGGATCCTGTTAATTACAAGAAGACAAAAATCCTTAGGCCAGCCTTCTTGCCCTACTTTGTCTAAGCCAAGTTTACCTTTGAATAAACAAGAATTTATTTAATCTCTGTGTCGGTATCTCCAGTCTTAAGATCCTACAGTCTTCAATTTTACGGTGATTTTTTATTTCGAATAATCAAATCACTGGAAGTGTTTTAGGGAATTTTCTGACTTTCGGTTTTTTTTTTTTTAGCAAAATGATTCATTAAATCTGATCTGATATGATCTTTGTTTAAAAAAAAGAAAGGAAAAAAGAAAAACTTTCCACGTAAACCAAACCAAACCCAGTGCTGTCGAGTTGATTCTGACTCATAGTGACCCTAAGGGACAGGGTAGAACCGCCCCATAGAGTTTCCAAGGAGCGCCTGGTGGATTCGAACTGCGACCCTTCTGTTAACAGCTATAGCACTTAACCTCTAAGCCGCCAGGGTTTCCAGCTTTCTCCATAAAGTTTTTAAAATTGTAACTCATTTTGTCCCTCCGGACTCAGACTGCCCAAATGAAGGCCGCCTCCATGGGGCGACATGGAGCGAACTTGCCCAAGGACACTATAAGCTTTTTGCGGGAGGGATTGCGTGTCGCTAGTTTTGCTTACTTTCTCATTTCCTGGCACAGATAAGTAGATGCTCAACATTTTTGGGATGATCAACTAATAAGTGGATGTCAAACCCCGTTCTCCTAGGCTCACTTCTGTAATAAACCCCTCTCATGAAAAAGCTCTTTGTAAAAAAGAAAAAGTTGAACGTTCTACTAGAAATGTGGCCCAAAGACACAGATAATTTACAAAAAAAGAAACATGAATGTCAAATAAGCAAGTAAAACAAAAGTCTTCAGCCTTGTTAATAAAAATGCAATTTTTAAAAAAAGCTTTGAAAACTAAATGTTAAATGTAGACATGAGAGGTTCTTTTCTCTGAACATCAAGTTTTTTACCTGTTAAGAATTAGTGAGATTGTGGTCTTTAATGTGAAGTTCTTTTGTGAAATTCAGTATGTGCAAAGATGGTGTGCTGTTCGTCTTCTCTTAAGTCTGTATTAAGAAAGTTCCTAATGATTATAATATGAATGTTGCCGTTAGATCAGCATTACTTAAATAACTTGCAACCCTCTATTATTGTTGTTGCTGTTACTCCTAAAGCCATTTCCTGGAAGGTATTTTCCTTTGACACTCACATCACATAATTTCTATTTAAATAACTGGTTAGAGACCAAAAACTGGTAAACAAGATACCAGTTTATTATTTATTCAGCTGGCAAAGATCAGCTGTCTCTAGGATGACTTTTCAATGAAATGTCAATTTGTACAAGAGCACTGTCTTTTTGGTGTTTCATGCTTTTTCCCTGCAAAAGGAAGTCCTCTTAGGTCAGTACGTGGTTGCAGAGTGTGTGACCACCTCAGTTGGTACCTCTTCAGCAGAGCAGAGCAGGGTCTCTCAATCACCTGAGCCCAAGGAGCGCTGGGTTCCCTTTCTTTGAGAAGCTTCTTTGGAGCCTTTGAAGATGCTGCTATGAATATTACTTTCAGAAACAAGGTTCATTGCACCTGCAGGCCTAAATTGGAAGAGTTGCTTTACTTGGTTCTTTCCTGAAGCGTTTGAATGTGTTGATTATCCCAAAGACCTATCTAAGCCAACCTCTACCATAAGACAACTCCTGGAATCCAAAACTTAGATTGTGACAGGGCAAAAACTTCGCATCATTTTTATTGATGTTTTCTCTGCCAGTTAAACAATAACAACAAAAGACAAAAAAAATTCTCCGCTGTTATTTAGAACTGAAATTATATAAGCAAAGCAGCAGTTACAGAATACATAAATAGTTCAAGATGAACAATGCAAATAGGCTCACAATTATTGAACTCTTTGTCTTTTTTACAATCTCTCAGAATATTGCCTTAAACTTGAAAGTAATCAAAGAAAGAGACAATGCTTTCAAAATCATGTACTAAAACTAGGCCTTTATAGATTTTCAAACAAACCTGTATTTAAGGCTCTTGTTTAGCATATAATTAACAACCTAGTTGAATGTTACAGCAACCTACCTTAAGATTCTAAGGGCCCAACTCAGGGAGTGTGTGAAGGCAGGTGAACAATACTGCCACCAGAAGTGACAGCCTGATACCCTTTTGGGAGGAGGAGCCCAAAATATAAACACAGGTCAAATTTTGTCATTTTCTTAGCATGTTAAAGAAAAACAATGCCACACCTCTGCGCATACTTGAAGCCTACATAGAATGAAATGGCCAAAGTCAGTCCCCATTGTCAAATGAATCAGCCAAAATCACACTTACTTTCTGTGGAGAAGAGCCAGACTTAGTTTTTCAATATAGATTGTAGCATTATTAGTATATGTTTCAAGGAATATCATAAAAAATGAGAAATAAATTAAGAAAGATTTCCTGTAAAATAGGTTTTAAAATGCTTGCTGAAAGTGAAGGGGACTCGAAGCACTAACTGATGAAGATCAAAGACTACAGCCTTCAGTATGGATTACACTTCAACTTAAAACATAAATCCTCATATCTGGACGAATAAGCAGTATCATGATAAATGGAGAAAATATTGAAGCTGTCAAGGATTTCACTTTACTTGGATCCAGAATTAACGCCTATGGAAGCAGCAGTCAAGAAATCAAATGATGTATTGCACTGGGCAAATCTGCTACAAAAGACTTCTTGAACGTATTAAAAAGCAAAGATGTCACTTTGAGAAGTAAGGTGTATCTGACCTAAGCCATGGTATTTTCAGTTGCCTTATATGCATGTGAATATTGGACAATGAATAAGGAAGAAAAAGAAGAATTGATGCCTTTGAATTATGGTGTTGACAAAGAATATTGAATGTACCATGGACTGCCAGAAGAACAAACCAATCTATCTTAGAAGTGCGGTCAGAATGCTCCTTAGAAGCAAGGATGGCGAGACTTCAACTCATGTATTTTGGATATGTTATGAGGAGGGACCATCCCTAGAGAAGGACATCATGCTTGGGACAGTAGAGGGTCAGCAAAGAAGAGAAAGACCCTCAACAAGATGGATTGACAGAGTGGCTGCAACAATGGGCTCAAGCATAGCAATGATTGTGAGGATGACACAGGACCGGGCAGTGTACACAGGGTTGCTTTGAGTTGGAACTGACTCCAGGGCACCTAACAACAACATAATTAACATATCTATTTTATAAATACTAAAAACAAAACAAATTACTCTGCTGTTGCTGGTTGCCGACGAGTGCATTCTGACTCATTGTGACCCCATGTGTGCAGAGTAGAACTGCTCTATACAGTTTTCAAGGCTGTGACCTTTCTGAAGCCTGTCTTCTGAGGTACCCCTGAGAAGGTTTGAACCTCTAGTCTTTTGGCTACTAATCCAGTGCTTAACCGTTTATAACACCCAGGGACTCCAAATTAGTTTCTATTTCTCTCTAATTTATAATAACGCAGAATAATGTGTAGCTAAAATGGTAAGTTAGTTATTAAATGAGTGTAAGGAAAAGGGTATTCTTTCCATGTGTGAGTGTATCAAGCTCTAGTATTGGGTTTCCCAAAAAAAAAAAAGTTGCTGTTGAGTCGATTCCAACTCACAGCGACCCTATAGGACAGAGTAGAACTGCCCCATAGGGTTTCCAAGGAGCACCTGGTGGATTTGAACTGCCTATCTTTTGGCTAGCAGCCATAGCTCTTAACCTCTACAACACCAGGGTTTCCGTTGGGTTTCCAATAATGTCAAAGTATAATTTTCAGAAAGTTAAGAACATGACTGTCACACAAATATAAAGTGAACAGTTATCAAAGATTTATTTATCTCATTAATAAGGGAACCAAGAGGAAGCTAAAGCTAGGTCAAAGAGAATTCCTAAGACGGAGTATATCTAATCACTAGAAGAAGGAACACTGGAATCAGATTGCTAGGTTAGATAAAAAAAGTGGTTAACATTCTACAGTGAAATAAAACTGTAACCTTTAGGGTAATCTTTTCTATCTGATAGAAGTCATTCGCATCTCTGCTGGACAAAAATCTACAAGACATGTAACTTCATGGTGTGAAAGCCCACATCGTTAAGAAATAATAAGTCAAACTCCCAATCAATCCTTAGGTGAGCCTGTTGGGCATGACATAAAAAGGCCATGCAATCATTCATTTGCCTTATTTCCATGCTTTGGACAATTTTTCCTACCAAAAACCAAAATAACCCTTTGCTGTGGAGTCGATTTCAACTCATAGTGACCCTACAGAACAGAGTAGAACTGCCCCATACAGTTTCTAAGGAGCGCCCTGTAGATTCAAAATGCCAACCTTTTGGTTAGCAGCCATAGCACTTAACCACTACACTACCAGGGTTTCCTTTTTCCTACTAGAGTTGATTAAATAAGAATCAAGTATAAAAATGAGGATCAACTCCATTAATATTTTTGATGTGTTATCAAGTGCTTTCCAAAAAAATTAATGGAAATAACAGTATATGATGCTAGAAAACCAAAATCAATTCCCTTAACTCACCATGCTCGTGTCCTTGGAAGGTCTTTACATGCCCTTGTGTACTTGGTTTGAAAATCCTGGCTTACAGCATGTCTTCAACCAGTGTTACTGTGATGCTATTCATTAAAATAACCCTCTGAGGGCTGTAGGGCCATGGTCTTGGGGAACATCTAGCTCAATTGGCATAACATAGTTTACAAAGAAAATGTTGTACATTCTACTTTGGTGAGTAGCGTCTAGGGTCTTAAAAGCCTGTGGGTGGCCATCTAGGATACTGCACTGGTCTCGCCCCTTCAGGACCAAGGAAGAATGAAGAAAACCAAAGATACAAGGAAAAGATTAGTCCAAATGACTAATGGACCACAACTACCACAGCCTCCACCAGACTAAGTCCAGGACAACTAGATGGTGCCTGGCTACCACCACTGACTGCTCTGGCAGGGATCACAGTAGAGGATCCTGGACAGAGCTGGAGAAAAATGTAGAACAAAACTCTAACTCAAAAAGAAAGACCAGACTTGCTGGCCTGATAGAGACTGGCAAAACCCTGAGAGTGTGGCCCCTGGATACCCTTTCAGCTCAGTAATGAGGTCACTCCTGAGATTTACCCTTCAGCCAAATATAAGACAGGCCCATAAAACAAAATGAGACTAAAGGGACACACCAGCTGAGGGACAAGGACTAGAAGGCAGAAGGGGACAGGAAAGCTGGTAATAGGGAACCCGAGGTTGAGAAGGGAGAGTGTTGACATGTCTTGGGGTTGTTAACCAGTGTCATAAAACAATATGTGTAGTAACTGTTTAATGAGAAACTAGTTTATTCTGTAAACCTTCATCTAAAATACAATTAAAAAAAATGTTGGAGAGGCTGCAGGGAGATTGGAACTCTTATGCACGCTGGTGGTAATGCAAAATGGTACAACTGTTTGGGAAAACAATATGGTGTTTAGAAAGCTAGAAATAGAAATACCACACGGTCCAGCAATCCCACTCCTAGGTATGTATCCTAGAGAAATAAGAGCTATCCCATTAATAGACATATGCATACCCATGTTCATTACAGCATTGTTCACAATAGCAAAAAGATGGAAACAACCTAGATGCGCATCAACAGATGAATGGATAAACAAACTATAGTACATACACACAATGGAGTACTATGCAATGATAAAGAACAATGATGAATCTGCAAAGCATCTCACAACGTGGAGGAATCTGAAAGGCATTGTTGTTGTTGTTAGGTGCCATAGAGTCAGTTCTGACTCATAGTAACCCTATGCCCAGCAGAACGAAACACTGCCCGGTCCTGCATATTCCTCACAATTATTACTATGCTTGAGCCCATTGTTGCAGCCACTGTGTCATTCCATCTCATTGAGGGTCTTCCTCTTTTTTGCTGACACTCTCCTTTACTAGGCATGATGTCCTTCTCCAGGAACTGATGCCTCCTGACAACATGTCCAAAGTAGGTAAGACATAGTCTCGCCATCCTTGCTTCTCAAAGAGCTCTGAAGGGCATTATGCTGAGTGAAATAATCACAAAAGGACAAATATTGTTTGAGACCATGACTTTAAAAACTCATGAAAAGTTTACACGCAAAAAAGAAACAATCTTTGATAGTTACAAGGGAGGGGAGGGATGAGGATGGAAAAACACTAAATAGACAACTGAAAAGTGGTAACTTTGGTGAAAGGTGAGACAGTGTACAATACTGGGGAAGCCAGCACAGCTTGTACAAGGCAAGGTCATGGAAGCTTCATAGATACATCCAAACTCCCTGAGAGACCCAATTGCTGGGCTGAGGGCTGTGGGGACCATGGTCTTGGGAAACATCTAGCTCAGTTAGCATAACACAGTTTATAAAGAAAATGCTCTACGTTCTACTTTGGTGAGTAGGTCTTACAAGCTTGTGAGCAGCCATCTAAGATACTCCACTGGTCTCACCCCTTCGGAGCAAGGGAAAATGAAGAAAACTAAAGACACAAGGGACTAATGGACTGCAACTACCATGGCCTCCACCAGACTGAGTCCAGTACAACTAGATGGTGCCTGGCTACCTCCACTGACTGCTCTGACAGGGATCACAATAGAGGGTCCCCAACAGAGCTGGAGAAAAATGTAGAACAAAATTTTAACTCACAAAAAAAGACCAGACTTACTGGCCTGACAGAGACTGGAGAAACCCTGAGAGTATGGTCCCCAGATGCCCTTTTAGCTCAGTAAAGAAGTCATTCCTGAGTTCACCCTTTACCCAAAGATTAGACAGGCCCGTAAAACAAAATGAGGCTGAAGGGGCATACCAGCCCAAGGGTGAGAACTAGAAGGCAGGAGGGGACAGGAAAGCTGGTAATAGGGAACCCAAGGTCGAGAAGGGTAAGTGTTGGCATGTTGAGGGGTTGTTAACCTATGTCATAAAAGAATAAGTGTACTAACAGTTTAATGAGAAGCTAGTGTGTTCTGTAAACCTTCATCCAAAGTACAAAAAGTAAAAGGAAAAAAAAAACCCTCTGAGGCATTAGCCCATGCTAAAGATGAGAAAACGTATCCAAATCCACACAAATACTAAAGAGCCAGAGTTAGGAGCAGAACCCACTTGTGTTCGGCTCCTAATCCCACCTGCTGACCCTTACTTATTATAAAAATTAGTAGATTAAACTTGGTATTTTTTTGGTTCTCAATATACTTACTGCTCCTATTAGAAACTTCTACCACCCATCTATCAGTGTGTCTACCGTGGTGGCTTCAGTGTTGCTGTGATGCTGGAATCTATGCCACTGGTATTTCAAATACCATTCAGGTCACCCATGGTGGAGAGGTTTCAATGGAGTATCCAAATTAAGACAGACTAGGAAGAAAGACCTGGTGAGCTACTTGCAAAAATTAGCCAATGTAAACCTTATGGATCACAACAGAACATCGTCTAACTTGATTGCTTTGGACATGTCATCAATAGGGATCAATCGCTGGAGGAGACGTTACGTTCGTTGAAGTAGGGGGCCAGCAAGGGAAAGGGAGACCCTCAGTGAGATGGATTGGCACAACAGCCACAATGCTGGACTCACACATGCCAGCTATCATGAGGATAATGCAAGATAGGTGTCGTGGATTGAACTGTGTCCCCCCAAAATATGTATCAACTTGGCTAGGCCATGATTCCCAGTATTGTGGGATTATCCACCATTTTGTCATCTGATATGATTTTCCTATGTGTTGTAAATCCTACCTCTATGATGTTAGTGAGGTGGGATTAGTGGCAGTTATGTTAATGAGGCAGGACTCAACTACAAGATTAGATTTTGTCTTAAGTCAATCGCTTTAGAGATACAAAAGAGAAGTGAGCAGAGAGACATGGGGACCTCATACCACCAAGAAACAATACCCAGGAGAATAGCACACACTTTGGACCCAGTGTCCCTGAGCGGAGAAGCTTCTCCACTGGTGAAGATTGATGACAAGCACTTTCCCCAGATCTGACAAAGACAGAGGGCCTTCCCCTGGAGCTGATGCCCTGAATTTGGACTTGTAACCTCCTAGACTGTGAGAGAATAAATTTGCCTTTGTTAAAAGCCATTCACTTGTGGTATTTGTGTTATAGCAGCACTAGATAGCTAAGACAATGGGCAATATTTTGTTTAGCTGTACTAAAGGTCACCATGAGTCAGATTGACTCCTTGGCGGCTATCTATCTCTTAGAAACTTAACAAAACCTGATTAGCATCCTTCAAGGTAGTTCTGAGGAGGAATCACATCTATCCTATTTATCACTTTCCTAAACCCAGCAAACAAAATGGAGAAAGCCCATTTAGAAGGGAAAAGTAGACCATCTGTTTTGACTGTTGATGGTCATTATCTGATTGATGGATGTCACCTGGAACCCCTGAAGTCATTACCAAAACGTGAGTAAGCTTGACCTTGGAAGGGGCCTCACTGACTGGTTAAGAGAGAAAAAAGCAAGAGGTTGCTAGGGCCAAATGTAAGGATGTTGACTTATCCTTGCAGGGCCGTTCCCCAAGGAGGTGGCCAGGTCTGAACCATCCTGTCCAGGGTGATCTGACTAACTTGAGTCTGGTTCAAGGTGATTTTAGAACCCAGGGACCAGGTCAGTACAGGGTGCTGAGGTGATGAGCATGTTGAAGT
Source organism: Loxodonta africana (assembly GCF_030014295.1). Classification (NCBI taxonomy): domain Eukaryota; kingdom Metazoa; phylum Chordata; class Mammalia; order Proboscidea; family Elephantidae; genus Loxodonta; species Loxodonta africana. The sequence goes on from NC_087356.1 coordinate 15,124,643, forward strand.
CTGGCACCTGGAAGTCTATCATGAGGGCATCAGTGTTATCGAAGCAGGACTCCAGGCTACACCAAGAATATAAGGAGCAGGATTCAACCCTCCTGGGCTAGAAAAATGTCAGTACTCTAGTGGATCAGGCAGAGGTTCAGCAGAAAAGAACCAGATGACATGTCATGACCTGAGGCCATTCACAAGCTTGTTCACCTTAGTGAAGAGAGGAAAAGAGGGTGCCCAGGCCCACCAGAAACTTGACTTAGGGTAGTAGACTGATCCCAGAATCCTCTCCTCGTGGGGCGGGAACTCTTTCTTTTGCCAGGCAGTGCTGTCTTTGCTGCTGGCCAGGGTGAGGGTAGGCAGGAACTGATAATATCTGTTCACTCTCTAGTACATGGTACAGTGCCTGGCACACTGTAGGTGCCCAATAAATATTAGTTGAATAAATGAATGAATGGGCTTCTCACATGTATGCAAATGAAAGGACTATCAGGAACCCTGGCACTGGGCCTGGCCTTCTGGAGCAGTCGAGTTTCTTTATACATTGCCAATTTATCATGACAGTGCAAAGCCAAATCTCTTTTCAAACAATCCTATTCAGCTCCTGTGAAAGGGGGGGCAGAGGGCAATTTTCTGCAAATAGGGTGCCCCAGGAGCTAAGGCAACCTGTTCTTGCTGATTAAAAAAAAACAAAACAAAACAGGAGTGCTGAACATAGAAACCATTCCAGAGAAGCAACTCGACCTGGCCCTGGATGCTGTTGGTGATTGTGGAACTGCAGAGCGAACCCATGACTTCTCTCCTGCCCAGGGTTCTGTATGAGATCTGTAGCCAGGCTCCTTCTCCGAGCAAGGACTTCCACCACCTGGCCGTCACCCAAACTGAGGTAAAGTGCCGGCAAATCTAAGGGCCCGATTTCTTGGACGTTACAGCTTTCATATTTGAATGGCAAATACCCCCTCACATACTAGTAACAACATAGTGGTTAAGAGCTTGAGTAGTCAAGTTACATAAACCTGTGGTGGAATTCTGCCTCCAATCCTTTCTGTGTGTGTGTGTGTGTGTGTGTGTGTGTTTGTGAATGTGAACTTGGGCAAGCTATTTTTTCATATGCAAAATGGAGTAGAATTGTAGCACTGACTTCATATATTTTTATGGTATAAAATGGCATAATGCATTCAGAGCACTTAGCAAAATGCCTGCCACACTGAATATACTTAATAAATGTTAAGTGCTATTATTACTTCATGCTCTGATAGAATTATAATGGCAAGACTTTTGCCCACTGGTAAGGAAAATAAGTTAATATTAAAAACTGAAGATTTTGTGAGCTTTACTCTTACTGGTGATGAGTTAGGACTTTTGAAGCTTTCATTCTATCAAACATCTGAGTTATGAATAACCAACATACAGCCACCCTGGAAATACTGATGATGGACTCCCATTGCTGATGTTGGAGCTCCAGTGAGTTAAAAGCAGTATCTGATTTTCCATGCACCCTTCCTGCTGTCACTGTAGAAGTGAGGCCTGATTAAAACGCAGCCCAAGCACCACTTCCTCTAGGCCTTTCCTGCCTTCCCAAGGCCGAATACGGTACCTCTTCTCTGGGAGCTCCCATAGATGCCTCCACCACACCCCTACATACTTCATTGTAATTGACTTTGATTGGTGTGTCTTCCCTTCTAGACTATGAGCCTCTGAAGGAAAGTGAGTTGCATGCCTTATTCCTGGAATATAGTACTTTCTTAAATATTTATTGAATAAGTGAATGGCTAGAGGATGGAGCATTCCTTGGTGTCACCCAGCATTTTCCCCATAGATACAGTGCTCTATAGATCGGTGATTCTCCACCCTAGCTGCAGGTTAGAATCATCCTGGGAACCTTTAAAAATACTTGTGCCTGGGCCCCTGCCCAGGCTAATTAAATCTTTAAGGGTGGAGCCCAGACACGGGTGTTTTCTAGAATCTCTCAGATGTTTCTAGTGTCAGCAGGGTTGAGAACTGCTCTTATAAACCATGCTCGATAAGACCTCGGGCTTACTCATAGCCTATGTAGCCCATAACCTGCCTGTGCCACAGTCAGAGAAGCTCCACACGTGGGAATTAGGAGACCTGGCATCAAGTCACGGACGGCACCTTACCTCTCTCTCCTTCAATTTATCTGTCTTTAAAATGGGAATGTAGTGACATCTGCTTCATGAAGCTGTTAGAATAAAACAATGTTTAAGTGAAAGTAGCTGCAGAAGTTGTGCATCACATTTTAAATGTGAAATATTATGACTATAATGAAGCAGCAGTGTCCTATCACTGTATTTTTTTAGTTTTAAAATGCAGTGTTTTCATGAGCAGAGAAAGAGGATAAAGAAATCTGGTTCTTTAAATTATTGTTTCTCTAGACTCAGGGTGGGAGAGGGTTGAAACGGGGCCACAGTGAGTTATATTGGTGCCAAAGCAGACAAATAATTTGGTTCACGTTTAAACTGATATTTTTAAAATATTTGCTCAACCTTCGTTCCAAGAGGAGGCTATGTGCCAGGAGGGGGAGGGCAGAGGAGGCCGGGCTCAGCTGCTTATCCTCTGCTGTCCTGAGCAATTCACTTCTTGTCTCTGAACAAACTCGTTAGAAAGTAGGCTAGTGACCAACCATTGCCCCTGTAAGATGCTCATGGGAGAACCCATCCCTACCAAGCAATTTTTCCTAGTATTCCCTTCGACCATGTGGAGTTCTCCAAAGGGGTTCTGGTGAATAGAATTTTCACCATCTTGGTACATTTCCAAAACCAGCAAAGTCCTTTTCTTAAAGCTCTAGAGGTCAGAGGCTGGGGGCGGGGCTGGGCCCTCTGGGCTCAGAAACAATGAAGCAACCTCCCTAAATGATCTTGTTAGGGGCCATCGAGTAGGTTCCAACTCATAGCAACCCTATAGGACAGAGAAGAACTGCCCCACAGGGTTTCCAAGGAGCAGCTGGTGGATTTGAACTGCCAAAGATCTTACTGGGACTAACTTAAGTTGGAGTGCCCATTAAAAGATCAAGTGATTGCTCAAAATGGATGGCTTGGGACTTGGGGGAAATGCTAACGCCCAGGTTTCATCCATGGAACTTCCAATCATTTGTGGAGCAGACTGTGTACCTTTGTTTCAAGAGAAGCACAGAGATGTGAGCTAGCTTGCCCAGAACTCACTGCAAAGCTCCACATGATCACAACCTCCATTCTCCCACCCGGCCTTCAGTCACTTAAAATAGCATTGGATTTACTCTGGACATGGATCGGTATGAGTCAGAATCGACTGAATGGCAACTGGTAAGATGATTTTAAGATAATCAATTTCTGGAGGCTAAGCTTTCAGAAGTACTCTTTTTGCTAACATCCGCCTGCTTGAGAACTGACCTGCAAGTCTACACACTTTCTCCATTCCCTCCATCCCTTTCACAATAGTCCTTTTTTCTCGTTACATAAGACAAGCTCCCCCTTTACCTATCCTAAATCTCAGTACAACGCACCGCCCCTACATAAAAACCTCCTGGGCCAAAAGCAAAAGAATAATTTCAATTATTGGTTTGGAGAAATCACTAATTAATGATTAATCAAAGTGCCATAAACCTGGTCAATGCTTGTCTTTTCCTGCTTTAAATATATTTCTGTTAAGATTGAAGTGTGGCCTCAGAAACAAGTTGTATAAGTTTTGTATCATGGCTCTAACAAATTACCACAGACTGAGGGCCTTTGAACAGCATACATTTATTTCTTTACAGTATTGGAGGTCAGAAGTCAGACATGGGTCCCTCTGGATTAAATCAAAGCATTGTCAGGGCTGTATTCCTTGTTGGAGACTATAGGGGAGAATTTGTTTTCTTGCCTTTTCCAGCTTCTAGAGGCTGCCAGCATTCCTTGGCTTGTGGTCCCACTTCTTTTATCTTCAGAACCAGCAGTGTTGCATCAGTCTGACCCTTCTTCCATTGTCACATCTCTGACTACACTCAGGAAAGGTTCTCTGCTTTTAAGGGCTCATGAGATTAGACTGGGCCCACCTGGATAACCCAGAATAATCTCCCTATCTCAAAGTCTTTAACCTTAGTCACATCTGTGAAGTCTCTTTTACCATTTAAAGTAATACATTCACAGATTCCAGGGATCAGAGTGTGAGCATCTTTGTTTGTTGTTGCTAATTGCTGTCCAGTCAGCTCCAACTCATGGCAACCTATGTGTAACAGAATGAATTGTTGCCTGGTCCTGCACCATGTTCATGATTGTTGGTATGTATGAGTCAGTTGTTGAGGCTATTGTATCAGTCCACCTCATTGAGTTTCCCTTGTATTTGATGACCCTCTCCTTTATCAGCCATGATTATGGTTTTATTTCTTCTAGGACTGATTTGTTCATTCTTCTGGCAGTCTATGGTATATTCAATATTCTTCCTCAACACCACAGCTCAGATGCATCGATTCTTCTTCTGTCTTTTTCATTGTCCAGCTTTTACATGAGTTGGAATCAACTTAATGGCATCTGGATATCTCTGAGGGAGGGGGCATGTGTGGCGCTATTCTGTTTACCGCTCAGAGTATTTTGTCCTGTGTTGGGATGTTCTGAATTCAAACATATCATAGAGTCCTGTGACTCTGCCTCTTCCTCCTTCGTTATTATTAAAGTATATGTAGTCCTTGAGGGAGAAACTATTAGGACAAAACAAAGCGAGACCTTTTCCCACATATTAGGCAGTAGGAAAGCTTTTCAGTGACTATGAGTTCTTGTCCTTAAACTATGTCATTAGCTGAATAGGAAAGTGCCCCCAAATAGCTGAAGCAGAGCACGTTAGAGATGCTAATTTCCTTGAAACATAGCCGGAAGTTCTCTGGGACTATTTCAAAAATCCATGCTACAAAGCCTATGGATAAAAATTTTATGTGATTGCTTCCAGATAAGATGTGCAATGATCATTAATAGAGTTAAAATCTATTTTATCAAATCATATCAACTGTGTTTTCCAATTACATTTGCAATTACAGCTCAATTAAATATTTTATTATTTCTACTTTCCATTGATGAGAAAATACAATTATATGATAGTTACCAGACAGGTTGGTTTTTAGCAGTATATATTTTTCTCTTTTATTAAATACGTAGGAAATGTTTGGTCGTGGTGCAAAACAAAATTAATGGGTTTATTTGTGAGTTTTAAAAATAAATGAATCTTATTTAATTATTCCCAAAAGCTCAATGCTAAAATGTGATACACTCATGCAAACATATTTACTGACAAAATAAAATTCCTATCACACTCCTCACTTTGTCAATAACTCGGACTTAGCTGCACCTTATATTGCATTATTTTAAATTGAGTAATGGGAATCAGAATTAGCACTACGTAATTCTAATCTCGACTTTGCTACTTGTAGTAATCTCTTACTAGATATGTTCTGTCTTAGCTAGTGCTGCTGTAATGGAAATACCACAAGTGGGTGGCTTTAAAAAAACAGAAATTTATTTTCTCACAGTTTAGGTGGGGGCTAGAAATCTGATTCAGGACGCTGGCTCTAAGAAGGCTTTCTCCCTCTGTTGGCTCTGGCGAAGTTCCTTGTATCTTTTCAGCTTCTGTTCCTTGGCTCCTTGATGATTTTCATGTGACATGGCATCTATCTTCCCGCATCTCTGCTGGCTGGTTTCCTGGTTTAATCTGCTCTTTTATATTTTAAAAGAGTGACTTAAAATGCTAATCCTGCCTCATTAACATAGCAAAGTAAACCCATTCTCCAATGGGATTATAACCACAGATACAGGTGTTGGAATTTACAACATGTATCTTTTTATTTTTTTTATTTTTGGGAGACACAACTGAACCCATAACATGTTCCAAATTTGTTTTTATAAGTAAGTCCTCATTTTGAAACAAATTTCACATTTGTTTGAATTGAAAAATAAAGCTTTAATGTCTGATATAAGCCTGATTTGGCTGATTGGTTTGATAATAAGTACATTTTAGCTGAAGTTTCAGGGTGACTATTTTTAATAAATTTTATATTTTAATAAATTGAATGACTTAAATCTGCAACCCAAGGCTCTGGATTATATTTAAAGGTATAATTTGATAAGTCTTGGGAAAGCCTTTATGACTACTTTCCAGAAACTGAGAAACTGAATGACTGTAATGATTGAATAACAAAATCCTTTCAACAGTCAGATAGTTTCCAATCCTTTGCTTTCAATAAAATTGAAAGAATTATCAGATGATGGACCATTGGAAGTCTTTTTTGATATAGAAAACTACATGTATTTTTGCATATAACTTGAAAGAAATTCAAAGAACTAAGTGGTATTAATATAACAAAATGCCTTCCAGTTCCCGTCTAGTTATTTATGTAAATCAGTTTCCTCAGCAATTATATCAATAAAAATGAAAAATTGAAATAGAATGTCCAACACTGTTTTATTTTATTAATAAAAAGATTCATCTAATTCAGCCACTGATGCATGAACCAGTTGGGAAATAAGCCCCCATTTATCTGAGATAATTTTTTAAAACATTTTATTATTGAAAAATTTAAACATCCACAAATGTAAACAGAGTAGTAAAATAGACCCCATGTACGTTCACCAGCTTCAAACAGTTACCAGCATCCTACATTTTTTAATTCAAGATGTATTTTTAACCATTTTACTTTTTATGTTTAGATATTGGCTTTAATAAAAAATGCACTTATCATAACAAAGATCTTTTTAATACTTAGGACTTTATGATAGGATGTTAAATTTTTTTATATGTATATTTTTATTACAGCGAAGTATGATACAAATTATCACTAGGATAAATCAGGTAGGGGAAATAAAGTTGAAATATGAAAAGTTTTTTAGGAAATATAGGAACAAAAAGTTTTGAAGACGATTTGGTAAGGAAACGACAGTTGGCTAAGAATAGAAATTGACGTTTGTAACTGGGACCAGTCTTCCCTGATTCCTCACCCACTTTTTGTTTTTTTCTGACACACGCAAACTGTACACATTGATTATCAGTCAGTCTTTTGGGGCCTGGAAAGGGTAAAAAAAAAATCAGACATATCTTACCTAAGAATCATTAGAGTACTAGATAAAGGCAGAGTCTGATCAGTGGATCTGGTCTATAGGGTCGCTACGAGTTGAAATCGACCTACGGTAACGGGTTTGCTTTGATTTGGGGTAGGGTCAAAGAAGCTTTATTCATAGGTAGCTGTCCCAGAGATTCCAAGATAGGTGATTGGCCTACCTTGGACAAATCCTTCCCAGGCTGGAGTGGGGCAGGGTCCTGCACATGTTAACACTGGTGGCCTCTCCAAGCTGTACCTAAGGACCATGTAATGTCAACACTCATGGATTGTCCAAAGGAGTTGGCCAGATCTGTCTTTATTGAAAATGTTGATATTTCGTTTATCATGCATTTTTTGCATTAATTTAGATTTTAAAGATATTGCATTAAAATGTTACTTATCTTGACGGATGAGTTTTTCTGCCACCCTCTTAAATTTCGCACTCCAGGTGTGTGCCTCACTCTACCCACCCAAGTCTCCGCCATGCTTGGCTAGGTCATTTCTAAAGACTTGTTTTGAAAGCCCCTTTTCTCTGGCCTCTATGGTGTGCAACTTGGCCTACATTTAACCAGACTACATTTGTTTGCTTCTTTTGCAGGTTGTCTGGAAGTCGTGGGTGGTTTCTCTTTGCCTGGAACAAGAAACAACCCTCCCAAGAGAAGTGAAGAAATCCCACGCGGATTTTCTGCTGAGCAAGCAGCAACACAGCAAGTATTGGGCTGGCAAACAGCGGGGATGGTCTGCGTGTGTCGTGTGGCATGGTTTTGAGTTAACCCTGGGCACCCCGGTGTAGATGAACGGCCTGGGCTTTGTCTTCCTTACTCTTTCAGGAAAGCTGTTTGTTCTTGGTGCTAGATGCCTGGGGTGGGAGATGTGAGCAATTCATTACAAATTCGCCAAAGAGGCTGCACCAGCTTTGCCTAAATTCCTATAGGCCCTTCCTGTGATTTCAGGAAGCCCAGACGAGAGCTGAACCCAGGCTTCTGAGGCTTTCTGAAAATCTTCGGGCCTCTGGCTGGTGTGTACCTCTTGTCTGGCAGCTATCAGGGGTTCATCCCAGACTCCCCAGAGGACTGAACCTTGAGTATTATTTTATCATGGCCACATCGTCAGACCCTCTCTTGTTCTATCCAGGAACGTCACAGTGAGTAGAACCAATGAAGGATGCATTGGACTATTCACTCATTAGGCATTTAGTAAGTGTCCACTGTGTAGGAACAGCTTTAGGCTCTGGGATGCAAAAACGAATGATGCAGTGTGCTTTTGTGGTACTTAAAAACTGAACCACTGAACAGTTGCCATCGAGCCGGCCCCAACTCATGGTGACCCCATGTGTGAAGAGTAAAACTGCACTCTGTAGGGTTTTCAAAGGCCATGGCCTTTCAGAAGCAGATCATCAAGTCTTTCTTTTGTGGTACCGCTGGGTGGGTTCAAGCTGCCAACCTTTAGATTAGCAGCCAAGAGCAAACCATTTGCACTGCCCAGGGAACTGCCAAATGATTTAAAACCAAAACCCAAACTTATTGCCATTGAGCCGGTTCCCATTCATAATGACCCTGTAGGACAGAGTAGAACTGACCCATAGAGTTTCCAAGGAGTGACTGGTGGATTTGATCTGCCAACCTTTTGGTTAGCAGCCGTAGCTCTTAACCACTATGCCACCAGGGTTTCCTGCCAAATGACATACACCCTTTAAATAGTAATTGTTAGTCTGTTATGGGGTCCTGCTGGAGATAGATGATGTCACTGAAGAAACAATAACTCTCAATAGCCCCTCTCCGCCCCTACCACCACCTCTGCAATCATGGCAGAGTTCTTGAGTTCCTAGGAGCCAGAGGGTGGGAACAAGGAGGACTTGAAGGGTATTATGGATTGAATTGTGTCCCCCAAAATGTGTGTCAACTTGGCTAGGCCATGATTCCCAGTGTTGTGTGATTGTCCACCATTTTGTCATCAGATGTGATTTTCCTGTGTGTTGTAAATCCTACCTGTATGATGTTAATGAAGCAGGATTAGAAGCAGTTATTTAATGAGGTAGGACTCAGTCTACAAGATTAGGTTGTATCTTGAGTCCATCTCTTTTGAGATATAAAAGAGAGAACCAGCAGAGAGATGGAGGACCTCATACCATCAAGAAAGCAGCATAGGGAGCAGAGTCTCTGCACTGAGACACTCCTCGATCAGGGGAAGACTGACAATAAGGACCGTCCCCCAGAGAGGAGAGAGAAAGCCTTCACCTCGAGCTGGCACCTTAAACTTGGACTTCTAGCCTTCTAGACTGTGAGAGAATAAATTTCTCTTTGTTAAAGCTATTCACTTGTGGTATTTCTGTTATAGCAGCACTAGATGACTAAGACAAGGGGTAAGCACACTCTTTGGCAACTGCTCTGATATGTGAATGGATCGACTGTGTCTTAGCCTGGGCTCCCCCAGGCTGCAGAGCCTGAGACAAGGGCTTGCATAAAAAACCAAACCAGTTGCTGTCATGTTGACCTTGACTCATGGCGACCCCACGTGTGTCAGAGTAGAACTGTGTTCCATAGGGTTTTCGATGGCTGATTTTTTGGAAGCAGATTGGCAGGTCTTTCCTTCCAAGTTGCCTTTGGGTGAACTTGAACTTCCAACCTTTTGGTTAGCAGCCGAAAGCATTAAATGTTTGTACCACCCAGGGACTCCAACAACTTGCATACAAGTAGTTTATCTTTAGAAGTAACCCCAAAAAGTAGGCGTGGAGAACTAAGAAAGTAAATTAGGAAAAAAAGGAAAAGTCAAAAGAAGGGTGTGTTTGAATTAGTCTGGGCAAGTGTGTCTCCATCCTGCAAATGGAAGGCATCTCGGTATTGTCTACTGGAGGACTAAGAAGCGAATATTTATCTCTCACCTCTCAACTCTCTTTGGTCAAGGGTTGACTGATGGTGTGCTAACTTCCTTGTACTATTGCATATTCTGGCTGATCAGACTTTTTTAATGAGCCTCCAATGGCCAAGAGGCCAACTGAGGAAAGAACACATTTTCTCCTAGATAGACCTGCTATGTCTCTCCCTTCTCTCCCTAGGGCAATTGGACTGAGTTGGCTAAATGGAAGAGCAATATAAGCTCTAGCTGGCACTAGGTGGCTTTGGTATTCAAACTCCCTAGCTGAGCTCCAAACAGTCTCCTTTACAAAGAAGGCCAGTGTTACCGTCTTAGTCACCTAGTGCAGCTGTAACAGAAATACCACAAATGGATGGCTTTAGCAAAAAGAAGTTTATTCTGTCACAGTCTGGTAAGCTAGAAGTCCAAATTCAGGCCACTGGCTACAGGGGAAGACTTTCTCTCTTTGTTTGCTCTGGAGAAAGGTCCTTGTTATCAGTCTTCCCTTGGTCTTGGAGCATCTCAGCGAAGGAACCTCAGGTCCAAAGGACATGCTCTGCCCCCGGGGCTGCTTTCTTGATGGTATGAGATTCCCAACTCTCTGCTCGCTTCCCTTTCCATTTATCTCTTGAGAGATAAAAGGTGGTGCAGGCCACACCACAGGGAAACTCCCTTTACAGTGGATCAGGGATGTGTCCTGAGCAAGGGTGTTACATCCCACCCTAATCGTCTTTAACCACAGGCAGAGATTATGATTTATAACACATAGGAAAAATCACAAAATGGAGGGCAACCACACACGGCCTAACCAAAGTGACACATATTTTTGAGGGACACAATTCAATCCATTACAGTTACACAGTCACAGTGCATAGGAGTTTCCTGCTCTTTCTTATAACCTCACTTTAAATATGCAAAGTCATATGAGGATGGGGTCCTCTTCCTGGAAGACCACCATTATGCATCCATCTGGCCATGTCCCTGCCTGGGCATGTGTGCCATTTTTTTTTCTAATTGTACATTAGTGGAAGGTTTGCAGAACAAACTAGTTTCTCATTGAACAGTTACTACACATATTGTTTTATGACATTGGTTAGCAATCCTACAACATGTCAACACTCTCTCTTCTCAACCTTGGGTTCCCTATTACCAGCTTTCCTGTCCCCCTCCTGCCTTCTAGTCCTTGCCCCTGGGCTGATGTGCCCCTTTAGTCTCGTTTTGTTTTATGGACCTCTCCAATTTTTGGCTGAAGGGTGAACCGCAGGAGTGACATCATTACTGAGTTGAAAGGGTGTCCGGAAGCCATACTTTCCGGAAGCTAGTCTCTGTCAGGTCAGAAAGTCTGGTCTTTTTTTCTTTTTGCCTGCTATAAAACATATTTCTTTTTTTTATTGCACTTTATTTAGATGCAGGTTTGCAGAACAAACTAGTTTCTCATCAGTTAGTACACATATTGTTCTATGACATAGGTTAACAACCCCATGACATGTAAACATTCTGCCTTCTCAAGCCTGGGTTCAGTATTACCAGCTTTCCTGTTCCTACCTTCCAGTCCCTGCCCCAAGGCTGGTATGCCCCTTTAGTCTTGTTTTGTTCCATGGGCCTGTTCAATCTTTGGCTGAAGGGTAAACCTCTGGATTGACCTCATTATTGAGCTAAAAGGGTGTCTGGGGGTCATACTGTCAGGGCCTCTCCAGTCTGTCAGGTCAGCAAGTCTGGTCTTTCTTTTTGAGTTAGAATTTTGTTCTATTTTTCTCCAGCTCTGTCAGGGACCCTTTATCATGATCCCTGTCAGAGCAGTCAGTGGTGGTAGCCGGGCAACATCTAGTTGTGCTGGACTCCAGTCTGGTGGAGGCCGTGGTAGATGTGGTCCATTAGTCCTTGTATCTTTAGTTTTCTTCGTTCTCCTTGCTCCTAAAGGGGTGAGACCAGTGGAGTATCCTAGATGGCCACTCGCAGGCTTTTAAGACCCCAGATGCTACTCACCAAAGTAGAATGTAGAACATACTCTTTATAAATTGTTACTCCAATTGAGCTAAATGTTCCCTGAGACCCTGGTCCCCACAGTCCTCAGCCCAACAATTTGGTCCCTCAGGGAGTTTGGATGTGTCTACAGAGCTTCCGGGAAACCCTGGTGGGGTAGTAGTTAAATGCTAAGGCTGCTAACCAAAGGGTCGGCAGTTTGAATCTGCCAGGTGCTCCTTGGAAACTCTATGGGGCGGTTCTACTCTGTCCTATAGGGTAGCTATGAGTTGGAATTGACTCGACGGCGCTGGGTTTGTTTTTTTTTTTGGTTTTTGATGGAGCTTCCATGACCTTGCCTTGTACAAGTTGTGCTGGCTTCCCCAGAATTGTTGACTGTCTTACCCTTCACCAAAGTTACCACTTATCTATAGTCTATTTAGTGTTTTTCCATCCCCACCCCTCCCCTCCCTCATAACCATCAAAGATTGTTTCTTTTTGTGTGTAAGCCTTTTCATGAGTTTTTAAAATAGTGGTCTCAAACAATATTTGTCCTTTTGTGATTGACTTATTTCACTCAGCATAATGCCCTCCAGATTCTTCCATGTTATGAGATGCTTCACACATTCTTTGTTGTTCTTTATTGTTGTGTAATACTCCACTGTGTGTGTGTTCCACAGTTTGTTTATCCATTCATCTGTTGATGGACATCTAGGTGGTTTCCTTTTTTTGCTATTGTGAACAATGCTGCAATGAACATGGGTGTGCATATGTCTATTTGTATGATAACTCATTTCTTTAGGATATATCTGTAGGAGTGGGACTGTTGGATCATATGGCATTTCTATTCCTAGCTTTCTAAAGAAATGCCATATTGTTTTCCAAAATGGTTGTATCATTTTGCATTCCCACCAGCACTGCATAAGAGTTCCAATCTCCCCACAGCCTCTCCAACATTTGTTATTTCCTGTTTTTTGATTCGTGCCAGTAATGCCAGGATGGGATGGTATCTCATTGTGGTCTTGATTTGCATTTCTCTAATGGTTAGTGATCAAGAGCATTTCCTCATATGTCTGTTGGCCGCTTGAATGTCTTCTTTGGTGAAGTGTCTGTTCATTTCCTTTGCCCATTTTTTAATTGGATTATTTGTCTTTTTGTTGTAGAGGTGTTGGATTTTCTTGTAGATTTTAGAGATTAGACCTTTGTCTGATTTTTAATAGCCAAAATTTTTTTCCCAGTCTGTAGGTTCTCTCTTTACTCTTTTGGTGAAGTCTTTTGATGAGCATAAGTGTTTAATTTTTAGAAGATCCCAGTTATCTAGCATATCCTCTGGAACTTGTGCGTTGCTGGGTTGTAATTTGTATCCTGTTAATGCCATGTTTTAGGGCCTCTAGTGTTGATCCTATTTTTTCTTCTATGCACTTCATACTTTTTGGCTTTATATTTAGGTCTTTGATCCATTTGAATTAGTTTTGTATATGGCGTGAGGTATGGGTCCTGTTTCATGTTTTTGCAGAGGGACATCCAGTTTTGCCAGCACCATTTGTTAAAAAGACTGTCTTTTCCCCATTTGACGGACTTGGTCCCTTGTCAAAGATCAGGTGACCATAGGTGGATGGGTTTACATCTAGGTTCTCAATTCTGTTCCATTGGCCGATGTATCTGTTGTACCATTACAGGCTGTTTTGACTACCGTAGCTGTATAGTAGGTTCTGAGGGAAGGTAGTGTGAGTCCTCCTACTTTAGTCTTCTTTTTCAATAGTGCTTTATTTACCTGGGGTTTCTTCTTTTCCATATAAAGTTAATGATAAGTTTTTCCATCTCTTTAAAGAATGTTGTTGGTATTTGGATCAGGATTGCATTGTCTTTGTAAATTGTTTTGGGTAGAATTGTCATTTTCATAATGTTGAGTCTACCTATCCATGATGATGGTATGTTTTTCCATTTATGTAGATCTCTTTCGGTTTCTTGCACTAGTATTTTGTAGTTTTCTTTGTATAGGTTTTTTACATCCCTGGTTAGATTTATTCCTAAGTATTTTATTTTTTTAGAGACTCTTATAAATGGTATTGTTTTCCTGATTTTCTTTTCATCATTCTCTTTATCGGTGTATAGGAATCCAATAGATTTTTGCATGTTTATCTTGTATCCTGCTACTCTGCTGAATCTTTCTATTAGTTCCAGTAGTTTTCTTGTGGAATTTTTTGGGTTTTCTATGTATAGTATCATATCATCCACAAATAGGGACAGTTTAACTTCTTCATTACCAATTTAGATGCCCTTTATTTCTTTTTCTTGCCTTATTGCTCTAGCTAGAACTTCTAGCATAATGTTAAATAGGAGTGGTCATAAAGAGCATCCTTGTCTTGTTCGTGTTCTCAAGGGGAATGTTTTCAGTCTCTCCATTAAGAATGATGTTGGCTGTTGGTTTTGCATAGACACCATTTATTATGTTGAGAAATTTCCCTTCTATACCTATTTTACGGAGAGTTTTTATCAGGAATGGGTTTTGGACTTTCTTGAATGCCTTTTCTGTGTCGATTGAGATGAGCATGTGATTCTTTTCTTTCCTTTTATTTATGTGGTGGATAACGTTGATTGATTTTCTAATGTTGAACCATGCTTGCATACCTGGTATGAATCCTACTTAGCTGTGGTGTATTTTTTTTTATATGATGCTGAATTCTACTGGCTAGAATTTTGCTGAGAACTTTTGTATCTATATTCATGAGAGATATTGGTCTGTAATTTTTTTTTTTGTGGTGTCTGCCTGGTTTTGGTATCAAGGTTATGCTGGCCTCATAGGATGAATTTGGAAGTATTGCTTCTTTTTCTGTGTTCTAAAATATTTTGAGTAGTACTGGTGTAGGGTCTTCTCTGAATGTTTGCTAGAATTCTCCAGTGAAGCCACCGGGGCCAGGGCTTTTTTGGTTGGGAGTTATTATTTTTTTTTAATTACCTTTTCAATTTCTTCTCTTGTTATGGGTCTGTTCAGATTTTCAACATCATTTTCTGTTGGTTTGGGTAGGTAGTGTGTTTCTAGAAATTTGTCCATTTCCTCTAGGTTTTCAAATTTGTTGTAGTTTTTCGTAATACCCTGTTATGATCCTTTTTATTTCAGCTGGGTCTGTTGTAACGTCCCCCATTTCATTTCTTATTTGGGTTGTTTGCATCCTCTCATGTTTTTCTTTTGTCAGTTTGCCCAGCAGTTTGTTGGTTTTGTTGATCCTTCAAAGAACCAACTTTTGGTTTTGTAGATTCTTTCTATTTTCTATTTCATTTATTTCTGCTCTTATCTTTATTATTTCCTTTCTTCTGATGGCTGTTCTCTTTCTATTTGTTCATGTTGTGTAGATAATGTTTTGATTTTGTCTCTTCTTTTTTGATGTGTGAATCTGTTGCTATAAATTGACTTCTGAGGACTGCATTTGCTGTGTCCCATAGGTTTTGGTGTGAGGTGTTATCATTCTCATTTGATTCTAGGAATTTTTTTATTCCATCTCTGATTTCTTCTATTACCTAGTCGTTTATAAGCAGGGTGTTATTCAGTTTCCATGTAATTGATTTTTTTCCTCCCACTTCCTTTTGTTAATTTCTGCTTTGAGGGCATTGTGGTCAGAGAATATACTTTGTATTATCTCAATATTTTGGATTTTGTTGAGGGTTTGAGTGGTGGGTGTTGAGGGTTGTTCTGCAGCCTAAGATGTGGTCTATTCTGGAGAATGTTCCATGTGCGCATGTGTACCCTTCTGACCCTCTGTTGATAACCTTGCTCAAATAAAACCTCTTTATCATGCCTGCATGGTGGTTGTTAGAGGTATTTTGTCCATGTCTCTTGACTGGTTGCAATAGTTTCCTAGGACTGCCATAACACAGCACCACAGTCTGGGTGGCTTAAAACAAGAGAAATGTATTCTGTCACAGTTCTGGAGAACGTAAGTCTGAAATCAAGGTATCAGCAGAGCCATGCTTCCTCTGAAGGCTCAGGGGAAAAACCTGTTCCATGCCTTTCTCTTAGCCTCTGGTGTTGCCAGAAATCCTTGGTGTTACTGGAATTCCATGGCATTCCTTGGCTTGTAGACACATCACTCCAATCTCTGTCTCTGTGGCTTCACATAGCTATCTTCTGTCTGTGCCCAAATTTTCTTCTTATAAGGACATCGGTCATAATAGATTAGGGCCACACTATTCCAGTATGACCTCATCTTCACTAATAACAACTGCAAAGACCCTATTTCCAAATAAGGTCACATTCTGAGGTTCCAGGAAGGGTGTGCATTTTGAGGGGCACTTTTTCCAGTCCAGTGACATTAGAGAACTTTGCCCTTTTTGATATGAATTACAGATATTTTAAGGAGCCCTTGTGGTGCAGTGGTTAAGTGTTTGGCTGCTAACTGAAGGGTCAGCAGTTCAAACCCACCAGCCGCTCCACGGGAGGAAGAGGTGGCAGTCCGCTTCCGTAAAGATTTACAGCCTTGGAAACCTTATGGGGCAGTTCTACTCTGTCTTATAGGGTTGCTATGAATCGGAATCGACTCAATGATGAGTTTGGGTTTTTTGGTTGGGCAGATATTTTTCCAGTTTCTGATTTGTCTTTTGATTTTTTTTGCATGGAAAAATACCACAAGTAGCTTTTGATTTTATGTGGTTCAATACATTAATCTTTTCTTTTATGGCTTCTTAATTTTCAGTCTTAGTTAGAAAGGCTTTCCCCATTTTAGGACTTAAAAAAATTCTTTCTCATATTTTCTTTTAGAATGTTTATATTTGAATCCTTTATCCATTGATATTTATTCTGGTTACAGCTGCACATTATGAATGCAGCTTTATTTTTTCAAAATGGCAATCCAGTTGTTTGTACAATGTTTATCGAGTAGTCCATCTTCTCCCTCCTTCACTCATTTAGATGCCACTTTTATTATATAAAAATTTTCCATATTTTTCTACTTCTGTATCTTTCTTTGCATTCTATTGTCTGTTTGTCAATCCACACTACCTTTAATTATTGAGTTTAAAAAAAACACATTTTAATATTTGATAGGACTAGTCTATGTTCAGAAACCCGGTGGCATAGTGGTTAAGAGCTACGGCTGCTAACCAAAAAGTTGGCAGTTCGAATCCACCAGGCACAACTTGGAAACCCTATGGGACATTTCTACTCTGTCCTATAGGGTCACTATGAGTCAGAATCCACTCAATAACCATGAATTTAGTCTGTTCATTTATCTTTTTCCAAATTTGATTTTGCTATTTTTATTCATTTCTTTTATATGAACTTTAGTTTAACTTGTCTAGTTAAAAAAAAAAAAACTGGTGATGTTTTTATTGGGATTGTATTTCATTTATAAGTTTATCAAGGAGCATTACTTATTTTTGCTTCCTTGTGTGTTACAGAATTTATTATTGTGAGCTGATGTTTACTTAAACTTAATTTATGGGAGTCATGAAGGCCAAAAATAGAACGTTTTCCTCCAGAGAAGATTTGCATTTGCTTTTGCCATGGGCCAGGGAGTACTTTTAGTTTGGGGTATTTTGGTTCCCTTTAAGGGTCCCCAGCTTGATGTGGAACCTGTACGTTTGGCACTCCAACCATGTGATGATCTCTTCTATTATTGTTCTGTTTGTTGGTTTCTATTTCTTTACTTTCTGCTCTCAGCCTTTATTTCCCTCCTTCCTCTTCTTAGTTTTCCTATTGTTTCTTTCTAACTTCATGAGTTAAAAGTTTTTCATTAATTCTTATTTATTTCTGTTTAATAATATATCTGCATTTAAGTTTTTAAAATTCCCCCTAATTATTGCCTTAGCTAACACTGGTCCGCCAAGGTAGCCTGAGTTGCCAGTGGGTCTGCTCTGTTGTATTCTGAACCTTACCTGAGCCTCTATCTTCACATTCTTGGGCTTGGCTCTTTGGAGCTTCCTTGGGCTGTTGGTTGTTCTCTTGAAGCCTGACCTCCATGTTCCTGACACCAAGATGGCTGTCTGGGGTTATGCTAGTTCCTGACTTCTTCCTTTGCTTGGGTATGTGGCTCTTGAAGGCAGCCTGAGGCAGAGATTAGTCCTTTGAGAGGTGCTCAGAAGACAGCATATCCTTCCCTTAAAAGTTTAGAGTACCCAGAAACTTCTTCAGGGGCTAGAAGTGGTAGAGGTAAGAGTGGGGTAGGGGACACAAAAGACTGGGCAAGATTTCACTCATATTTCTTTAAGGACAGGTATGTCATATGATCACATTCAAAAGTGGTGGCCATATCATTATGGGAAATGTGCTCTTCCACTTGTGAAGAAATGTATAGGCCATTGCACGTTTTTGAATGTAGGGTTGTAAGAAGTCTTAGACCACGAAGGCCATACCCTTTATTTTGTTGATGGAGGGAAGTGAAGGCCAAAGAGGTTAAATGATTTATCCAAAATAATCCAGCTGGTAAGAGACAGGACAGGTGTTGAAACCCATATTTGACCCTAGCCTGGGTTTTTTTTTTTTTTTTTAATTGCGGTAAGTATATATATATAAAACCAAAGTGTGTGTGTGTATATATATATATACACACACATACACATATATATACCTAACCAAAAAACCCAAACCCATTGCCATCGAGTCACTTTTGACTCATAGCAACCCTTTAGGACACAGTAGAACTGCCCTATAGGGTTTCCAAGGAGTGCCTGGTGGATCTGAACTGCCAAACTTTTGGTTAGCAGCCATAGCTCTTAACCACTATGCCACCAGGGATACATACATACATATATATATATATATATATATATAACAAAATATTGGCCATTTCAACATTTTTTACGTCATCCCAGTTTTTTCCCCCTCTACATGCTACCTTTATGAAAACAAAAAATGACTCCTTTAAAAAAATTTTTTAAAAATGCAGTATATCAGAAACCACTTAAATAGAGACCAGCTGAATAAATTATGCTATAGTGTCACAATGAAATTATATCAAAAAACTCTATTCAGTTATTCAATATCACATTTTAGAAAAATAATAGTGATATGGGATAACAATAACAATATAATGCTGTATACTACGTTATATGTAGAATGATTCAAATTCCATTTTATTTGCTGGGTGAAAGACTTGAAAGTCAACTCCAGGGATTTATTTTTTTTTATATCTGGTGAGATGACACACGGTTTTAATTTTCTTATTCATGCTTTCTGGAATTTTCTAACTGATCTCCAGTGAGCATCTGATTATATTTTTCACTGAGCAAGACAGTTGGAATTCCTTTTAAAGGAACTGGGAAGCTCAGCATTTAGGTCTGTTTTCATCTCTCTGCAGAGGGATGGCTTTTGAGATACAGTGTATTTGTGAGATATGTATTTGTGTATCTGAGATAGATGCTATTTTCCATTCTAAATTTATAATTATTTACAATTACTGGAAAAAAATTTTTTTTTGCTGTAATTCCAAGGAATCTGTATTTAAAAAAAATAATTGAGGAAGGCCAAACCCCAAAATAGCACTTTAAATAAATCACCACTAAATACTTTCAGGATTAAGCCCTCTGTGAGAGAATACCATAATCGGCAGTTTCACTCTCACCGGAAGGGTTTACCACTCTTCTCTAATCCCTGCCTTTCACTTACTAGCTACAAACACTTGATCACTGAGTCCGAGTGGCCACATCTGTAAAATGAGGACAATACTGATTTCACGGAGTTGTTTGCTGTTGTTGTTAGGTGCCATCAAGTTGGTTTTTGACTCATAAAAGAGAAAAAAAAAACAAAACCCAGTGCTGTGGAGAGACAGAGCAGAATTGCCCCATACGGTTTTTTAGAATGGAATCGTCACGGCAGCAGATCACCGGGTCTTACGTTTATGGAGCCACTAGGTGGGTTGGAACCACCAACCTTTATATCAGCTGAGCTCTTAACCATTGCGACACTAGGAATCCCTGGTTATTGAGGCCAAATAAAAATGTATCTGTAAAAGGGCTTGGCATGTTGGGGGAATTAAAGATATATGGTTCTGTCTTGTTCAGAGGTTTATCACAATACGGAAGCCAGGCTCTTCACTGGTTCAAGGGGCCTGACAGCTATACTTCGCAAGGGCTAAAGGGGTGGCGGTTTCCACAGGGTGAAGGGGGACATTTGTAGTATTTTTAGGCCTATATACGTCAAAATTACCTAGAGTGTCTTTAAATCTTTAAATGCAAGTTCCTCGCCACACCCAAAACCATTGAATCAAACTTTCTGGTGGATGGTGTCCAAGAATCTACACTTAGAAAGCTCTTTAGATACTTGCCTACTCAAATCTGAAACTACTAGCCAGGACCCTGTATTTCCCTAGCTGGAACCTCCTTTCTCACTCTCCCTAAGTTATTCATGAAGGGCTCTGGGATTTGTAAGGTATTGTAATTCAAATTAAGAATTAGATATAAGTATTTTCTAAGTTGCAATTCTAAAAATCTGGTAATATGTAATCAAAAAGTTCCGTTCGGATAGATTTATCATGGAAGAGAGGGCAAAATGTGCCTCACAGCACACCCCCTCTTTATCCCCACCACTTAACTTTATAGAAAATAGCCCTGGCCTAGTTAAAATGCTAGTTCAAGACAACAGACAGTGGTGCAGAAGGGTAATACCACTGTAAAATAAATACTCTTTCTCTAAGTGCCTGTATTAGTGCTTAAACGGTGTTCACGCTAATGACTCATAAAGCCCTATCTCCACTTTAAATTTCTGCCAAGAATGCCAGATATACTAGCAGACGTCGGCCCCCAAATCTGTCCTTTCTCTTGAATTTCCTGTCTCAGAGAATGGGCTCATTGTTCATCTAGTCGCCCAACATAGAAACGCAGGGGCCATCTTTCAGTTTTACTTGCAACATCTAATTAGCTCCTGAGTTCTGTTGATTGTCTCCCTGTTGATTCCACACCCTTACCATCTCTTAAATTTGTTCACTTTTCTCCTGGTCTCCCTACTTCCAGTTTCACTTTACCTAAATTCATTCTTCTGTTGTTACCAGAAGGAGCTCTGGTGGTGCATGATTAAACTCTGGCTAGTAACCAAAATCCCCATGCGTCTGTCAGTTTGTCTACTGCAGTGGCTTGCGTGTTGCTGTGATGCTGGGAGCTATGCCACCGGTATTCAAATACCAGCAGGGTCACCTATGGTGGACAGGTTTCAGCTGAGCTTCCAGACTAAGACAGACTAGGAAGAAGGACCTGGTGATCTACTTCTGAAAAGAATTAGCCAGTGAAAACTTTATGAATAGCAGCGGAACATTCTCTGATATAGTGCTGGAAGATGAGCCCCTCAGGTTGGAAGGCACTCAAAAGATGACTGGGGAAGAGCTGCCTCCTCAAAGTAGAGTCGACCTTAATGACGTAGATGGAGTCCAGTTTTCGGGACCTTCATTTGCTGATGTGGCACGACTCAAAATGAGAAGAAACAACTGCAAACATAATTGGGTGCAACTATAGGGTCAAGATTAACAATGATTGTGAAGATGGTGCAGGACTGGGGAGTGTTTTGTTCTCCTGCACACAGGGTCACTATGGGTCAGAACCTACTCAATGGCACCTAACAATAACAGTAACCAAAAGGTCGATGGTTCATGCCCACCTGGTGGCTCCCCAGAAAAAAGACCTGGAGACCTGCTTTCATAAAGATTACAGAAAAGAAAACCCCATGGGGCAGTTCCACTCTGTCACATGGGGTCACTATGGCTCAGGACCAACTTGATGAGACCCAATCTGTAAACTAAAATCTTATCATGTCACTTTTATGACACTACTTTAATGGCTCTCTATTGAGTTCAAGATAGGTCTTAATTCTTTAGATGGCTTACAATGTCCCTCATGATCTGGCCCCTGCTTACCTCTCCAGCTTCCTCTCCTATGTCTCACTTTCTAGTTGCTCATTCTTCTATGTGATATTCATTCTTCTGGCTTTGTTGCAATCCTATCTTGATGTTATGTAACCAAGGGACTAAATCTGCACTGTTCAATATGGTAGTCCCTAGCCACATGTGGTTATTGAACACTTGATATGTGGCTAGTCTGAATTGAGATTAAAGAAACCCATTGCCGTTGAGTTGATTCCGAGTCATAGTGACCCCATAAGACAGAGTAGAACTGCTCCATAGGGTTTCCAAAGAGCGCCTGGTGTATTCGAACTGCCGACCTTTCTGAACTGAGATATGCTGTGTTAAATACATGCTGGATTTTAAAGGCTTAGTATAAAAGGATGTAAAATGTCTCATTAATAATTTTTGTACTGATTACGTATTGAAATGGTATAACACTTAGGATATTTCAGCTAAAATATATTATTAAAATTAATTTCACCTGTTTAACTTTTTAATGTTTTTTAATGTTGCTACTATAAGATGCTGAAAGAACTGAAGGAAAAATTCAAACCTCGAGTTGCAACAGTGAAGGATTCCATGGGGAAAATATTAAACAATGCAGGAAGCATCAAAAGAAGATGAAAGGAATACACAGAGTCATTATACCAAAAAGAATTAGTCTATATTCAACCATTTCAAGAGGTGGCATATGATCAGGAACCGATGGTACTGAAGGAAGAAGTCCAAGCTGCTCTGAAGGCATTGGAGAAAAACAAGGCTTCAGGAATTGATGGAGTATCAACTGAGATGTTTCAACAAAGAGATGCAATGCTGGAGGTGCTCACTCTTCCATGCCAAGAAATATGGAAGACAGCTTCCTGGCCAACTGACTGGAAGAGATCCATATTTATGCCTATTCCCAAGAAAGGTGATCCAACCGAACGCGGAAATTATAGAACAATATCATTAATATCACACGCAAGCAAAATTTTGCTGAAGATCATTCAAAAGCGGCTCCAGCAGTATATCAACAGGGAGGCGCCAGAAATTCAGGCTGGTTTCAGAAAAGGACATGGAACCAGGGATATCACTGCTGATGTCAGATGGATCCTGGCTGAAAGCAGAGACTACCAGAAGGATGTTTACCTGTTTTATTGACTATGCAAAGGCATTTGACTGTGTGGATCATAACTATGGATAACACCGCGAAGAATGGGAATTCCACAACACTTAATTGTGCTCACGAGGAACCTTTACATAGATCGAGAGTCAGTTGTTCAGACAGAACGAGGGGATACTGATTGGTTTAAAGTCAGGAAACGTGTGCGTCAGGGTTGTATTCTTTCACCATACCTATTTAATCTGTATGCTGAACAAATAATACTAGAAGCTGGACTATATGAAGAAGAACGGGGCATCAGGATTGGAGGAAGACTCATTAACAACCTGTGTTATGCAGATGACACAACCTTGCTTGCTGAAAGTGAAGAGGACTTGAAGCACTTACTAATGAAGATCAAAGACGACAGCCTTCGGTATGGATTGCACCTCAACATAAAGAAAACAAAAATCCTCACAACTGGACCAATGAGCAACATCATGATAAATGGAGAAAAGACTGAAGTTGTCAAGGATTTCATTTTACTTGGATCCACAATCAACAGCCATGGAAGCAGCAGTCAAGAAATCAAAAGACGCATTGCATCGGGCAAATCTGCTGCAAAGGACCTCTTCAAAGTGTTGAAGAACAAAGATGTCACCCTGAAGACTAAGGTGTGCCTGACCCAAGCCATGGTATTTTCAATCACAACATATGCATGTGAAAGCTGGACAATGAATAAGGAAGACCGAAGAAGAGTTGACGCCTTTGAATTGTGGTGTTGGCGAAGAATATTGAATATACGATGGACTGCCAAAAGAACGAGCAAATCTGTCTTGGAAGAAGTGCGGCCAGAATGCTCCCTAGAGGCAAAGATGGCGAGACTGTGTCTTACATACTTTGGACATGTTGTCAGGAGGGATCAGTCACTGGAGAAGGACATCATCCTTGGCAGAGTACAGCGTCAGCGGAAAAGAGGAAGACCCTCAACAAGGTGGATTGACACAGTGGCTGAAACAATGAGCTCAAGCATAACAACGATTGTAAGGATGGCGCAGGACCGCGCAGTGTTTCGTTCTGTTGTGCATTGCGCCGCTGTGAGTCGGATCCGACTTGATCTCTGCAATTTGCATCCACATTGTTGGCTCCATTCTGAGGCTGCTTTCCCTTGGAGCTTCAAGTTGGCTGCCAGCAGCACTAGGGAAACTTGCCTCCTTGATGAGACTCGAGAGAGAAATTAAAATCTTTTATTACAACCACAGAAGGTAAATTTGCCCTGAAATCTCATTGTACTCATCGAGCTCATGTGCCTACCACTTGACCAATGACAGCTGGGAGAGCGTATGCAAGAAACAGATTGGTTTATTCCTGAGGCCGGAACTGAAGAAAGCCAGCCCTGAGCCGCATGGGCTACAGAGCAGGTGTAGGTGGTATCTGGTAGGTGGTATCTGCCTGTGAGCAGAGTTCTGCAAGGAAGAAAGACGGGGGTAACGGGTGCCTGTAGGGAACAGTGGCAAATTCTCAACAGTGACTGCAGTTGAGAAATAATGCATATTAAGTGTTTGTTATTTTAGGTAATAGCTTTTGCCTATAATATTGAATGGTTGCATTTTATGGCAAGAAGATTGTGGAAATCATTTTAAAGATACATATGTATTTGTGAAGAAGCATACAGTCTATGTACTTTAAAGCCAAGTGATTTTTTTTTTTTGAGGGTGGGTGGGAGTGAGTTTGCATGTTAGATAACCTAATTTCTCTTTCTGTTTCTCTGCACCTAGCCCCCCCGCCCCCCCGCCGCCCCATATTTAGGGCAGATACAGAAAGTGTTTGGCAAAGAAGTGCTGAATTATTCTTTGAATCTGTGCCAGGGAAAATTTGATTTGTTGGTTCGCATGCCTGACAACATAACCATACAGATCTTCTCTTTTCTTGACGTGGATGACATTGGACAGCTGTCAAAAACCTGCAAAAAATTCCAAAAGGTAAAGTCTTCAATTTTTTTTTTTTAACTAAATCATTCCCTTCCTCTTTGAAATTACACAGAATTTCAAAGAGGAAGGGATGATTTAGAAAATCATAATTTCATCTAATGATAAATACTGTATTTGGGCAATAGTAAACAAGTGTTTCACCTATGACCTAAGAAACTACTTAATTTACCTCCCAAAAGGGAAACAGCACAAGTAGCAGAGTGAATGATGCTGATTTTTAAAATAAGGTTTAATAAGAATGGTCATTTGTAAAATAATAAGGCCAATGAAGGTCAGAGACAAAGCTTTTTACAACAAAAATGAATCAATCATGCCACCTTTGAAGATAAACTGGATGTAAAAAAAGACAAATATTAAAGAGAATGTTAAAAATAGTGCTAATATAGTTTCTATTCATTCTTGACCTTGACAAACAGCAACAAAAAGGGAAGTTGCACAGGAATTCGTAAATGCAGATCTTCTCTCCGGCACTTCCGTGTGACCTCGGCAGATTAACGAAGGTCACTGGGGGAAGAACTCATTTTCATATTCCTCATTTCAGAGACTTGTACATATCTGATAATACCTAAATTTTTAATCTAAAATTTGGAAAGAGAGCTAAGGTTCATCTATTTTTTGGACATAATCAGTGTTAAAAAATTAGAAACTTCAGAAAAATAAAGAACAACAAAAAATCATCCGTAATCTTCCGTTCAATTGCTGTTAAATTTTGGTATGTAAAAGCTTGAGTGTTTTTAAAGGTATTTCACTATGAGGTTTGTGTGGTTTCAAAACCAAAATGCGTAACTAAAAGGATCCAGTCAGTCAGATATTTTAGTCATAAAACAATTTTTATTTGTAAGATAAATACTAGGTTGAAGGTAAATTTTCTTATTTAAGAACCAGGAAGTTGCAGTATGAGGCACTGTCTGTTTGCTCATTCATGTACTCATTCAGCAAGTGTTTCTGAATTCCACCTACGTGCCAGCACACTGTGCAATACACCAGGCTTACAGAGCAGTAAACAACACTTAGTTCCTGCCTTCATGGAGTTGATTGTCTAGTGGGCAGGCTAGAGAGATGAACTCAATGCCCCACATAAAAATACACAGGTAAAGCTGTTAAGGGACGTCAGCTGGGGGACACAGGAAGGTCTCTCTGAGGAAGTGATGTGTAAACCGAGTCGGTCTGAGACAGGTGAGGGGTGATGGTGTTTTCTGCAGAGGCACAGCCTGGCACTGTTCTCAGGTGCTAGAGAGAAGGGAGCTTTTCTGGATCTGAATGGCTTGTGTGGCCAGAGTGCAGAATAAGGGGGAGAGGGTGTGAGATGAGGCTGGAGACCCAGGTACGGTCAGGACTTTTAGACCATGTTGCTGTTAGCTGCCATCAAGTCTGCTCCTGACTTGGTTGAGACTCCATGCGCGAGAGAACAAAACGCTGCCCGGTCCTGTGCCATCCTCATAACAGGTTGCAGGTTGGACAATGTTCTGTTATAATCCATAGGGTTTTCACTGGTTAATTTTTTGAAGTAGATCACCAGGCCTTTCTTCCTAGTGCCTCTTAGTCTGGAAGCTCTACTGAAACCTGTTCAGCATCACAGCAACATGCAAGCCTCCACTGACAGACAGGTGGTGGCTGAGCTTGAGGTACACTGGTTGGGAATCGACCCTGGGTCTCCCCCGGGGAAGGTGAGAATTCTCCATCGAACCACCAGTGTCCCTTAGACCATGCTGAAAGCTGAATTCTAACCTACAAGCAATAGGAAACATTGGCATGTTCCCCTAACTTGATGGAAAATGACTGAGAAAAGCAGCCTGGATACAGGGAGGGGAGTAAGGAGGTAACTGTAGGGTCTGGGTGAATAGTGATGGCTGGAGTGGAAGTGTCTGTGCTCATTTTGTGCAAAAACATCAGAAAAGATGTTCACTCTCACTCCTCAGGTTTTCTGGAGGAGGTCTGCCTTCAGATACGCTCTAGTATGGTTCCTATGATTCATTAAGCTACCCTAGAAACACCAGCAGTTTGGTGTCCAAACAGCATCTCCTACCTTGGCCCTCAAACCCCATAGTGGCACAAGAATTCTCTGTCATATCACTTGTTCCATGTTTTGGTTAAGAAAGGAATCATCATAGTTATGTAGAAAATGACTGCTCCATGAGCTATGTAACGTGGATAACCCTCTGCAGGCATACTACTGTCGACTTGGCACGTTCATTTTTCAACCATGAAAATAATTTAAAATTATTCTACTAAAAATGGAAAATACCATTCCTTCTCTGGGGTAGGCTGCTTGTATTTAAACTGACCAAGGCATCTTTGGTTTATCCTTTTTGTGACACAAGGTCACTTGTGTAATTATCTTCCTTTTAGATGTGTAACAGCAAAGAATTCTGGGAGAAATTTAGAACTTTACAAGATAAACATGCTTTTGATGCAAAGAAAATAGGGATTACAACTTACAAGAAGCTTCTAGCTTTCCACCAAAATGCAGCCCACCAGAAGCTCACGCAGAGAAGACAGACTGCATTTTTCTAAACTTCACTGGAGCAGCAAAATAAAAACAAAGATTCTCAAACTGAATTTTCAAGTAATTATTACCATTAAATCTCACCTATAGCTCAGAGTGGGTTGAAGCGATCATATATGATGGACTTAAGTAGGATGATTTATGTGTTTTTTTTTTTAAACTCTCAACTCCGGGATATTGTTCTGAAATTAAAATTTTTTTCTTTTCCCTTTTTTTTTGGGTACTAATGTAGTAACACAGATAAAATAGATTAAATAATTCTTCATTTTAATCTCTGTTTTAAAGACTTAACCTTAATCTTAAAGACAGAAAAAATAGAATAGAAAGTATATTTGTTTAAAAGTGTAGATGACTATATCCTAGAGAAGGTGGTAAACACCATCTTTTTACACCAGAGTTAAGAAGGAGCACCAAAATGAGAATTTAATGATAGAGATTAAAAAAAAAAAAAAGTCTCACAGCATGATGTGAAGAAATTAATGACCTTCTACATCTCAGGTCCTCTGGATGTGCAGAACTCATTCACTTCAGAAAGACTATGGCTATTAAACAGTCAGTGAGCTAGGGGAAAGCAGCAGCTTGTACCTCTACCGCCTTAGTTAACGGTAACTGGAGGGGCCGCTAGAGAACAGCCCACCTTTCGGCTAGTGGTGGAGCGCTGAGCTGTTGGCGCCACCCAGGGACCACACAGAGAATGACCGTATGTGCCCCATTCTATGGGGAAGACATTCTCCTTTTTGAGATGCCGGGTATGCCCTGGTTGCTATGAAGAATGGTAGCAACAAACGCTTACTGGCAAGCATTTGCTCAACATTTAAAAATGGAACCTATTATCCTGAGTTGCTGCATCTTCCACAAGTGTTTTAGTGCTGTGGAATCCATACAACAGGAGAAGATTGCTCAGTAAGTACTACTATTACGCAAGTACGAAATTTTCTTTTCCAAAGACTGCAAATGAGATTTCTCAAGCTGCCCATTTCATGTCAGATTTGAAAAATTATTTCCATCGGTTGGTGTTTATCATTTACCAGCAAGGTTCTGCGCAACTAAAGTAATAGTAGTTAACTCCTCTCCCTTGCTGTGCTTATGTTTAGAACCAAAAAAACCAAAAACCCAGTCCTGTCGACTTGATTCTGACTCATAGCGACCCTATAGGACAGAGTAGAACTGCCCTAGAAAGTTCCACAGGGCGCTTGGCGGGTTCGAACTGCTGACCCTCTTGTAAGCAGCCGTAGCACTTAACCACTATGCCACCAGGGTTTCCATGTTTAGAACAGAATCATTAAAACTGAGTAGTTCAATAAACCCAAAGATTAGAATCCAAAATGGGAAACAATAGAAAATGTTAAAGCAAAGTTTTAGAAAAGGAATTACTAAAAATCTAGAAGAGGCCAACCTCCCAACAGCCTCTTGGTCATGCTGAGAACCTTAGTCCCGCCCCCAAATGATCTACTATAATACCCACTGGATTCCAATTCTTTCCTTAGCATTTTTACCATTTCTTAGGCAAACGATAAACCCAAATGTTTTCATTTTTTTTCTTTTTGTAGTTGGTAATAAAAACTTTACATGTTTGTGAACAGCTGTAGATCTTAGCAGTCACAAGCTGCTAGACATCTCTGAACCTCAGTTTCCTCATTTATAAAAAGGAGTGAATAATGTGTGTACTACTCAGCTAATCTTTAAAGAGAGTCTAAGTCTAAACTGAGAAATGGATATGAAAGTATATTTGCTACACCATTGCTGTCGAGTCGATTCTGACTCATAGCGACCCTACAGGGTTTCCGAGGCTATACATCTTTATGGGAGCAGACCACCACATTTTTCTCCTGTGGAGCCGCTGGTGGTTTCAAACCACCGACCTTTCGGTTAGCAGTCGAATGCTTTAACCACTGTGCCACCAGGGCTCCTATTTTATAACAAACCATCGTTATTATTAATTTTTATTGTACTTTAGATGAAGGTTTGCAGAACTAGTTTCTCATTAAACAGTTAGTACATATATTGTTTTATGACATTAACAACCCCACGGCATTTCAACACTTTTCTTTCTCGACCATGGGTTCCCTATTACCAGCTTTCCTGTCCCCTCCTGCCTTCTAGTCCTGGCCCCTGGGCTGGTGTGCCCCTTTAGTCTTATTCTGTTTTATGGGCATGTCTAATCTTTGGCTGAAGGGTGAACCTTGGAAGTGACTTTATTACTTTATTTATTATTAAAAAGGCATCTGGGGGCCATACTCTCAGGGTTTCTACAGTCTCCGTCAGGCCAGTAAGTCTGGTCTTTTTTTGTGAGCTAGAGTTTTGTTCTACACTTTTCTCCAGCTCTGTCTGGGACCCTCTATTGTGATCCCTGTCAGAGCAGTCAGTGGTGGTAGCCGGGCACCATCTAGTTGTACTGGACTCAGTCTGGTGGAAGCCATAGTAGATGTGGTCCATTAGTCTTTCGGACTAATCTTTCCCTTGTAGCTTTAACTTTCTTCATTCTTCCTTGCTCCTGAAGCGGGGAGACCAGTGGAGTATATAAGATGGTTGCTCACAGGCTTTTAAGACCCCAGATGATACTCACCAAAGTAGAACGTAGAACATTCTCTTTATAAACTGTGTTATGCCAATTGAGCTAGATGTTCCCTGAGACCATGGTCCCCACAGCCCTCAGCCCAGGAATTCAGTCCCTCAGGGAGTTTGGATGTGTCTATGGAGCTTCCATGACCTTGCCTTGTACAAGTTGTGCTGCTTCCCCAGAATTGTGGACTGTCTTACCCTTCACCAAAGTTACCACTTATCTATTGTCTATTTAGTGTTTTTCCATCCCCACCCCTCCTCTCCCTTGTAACCATCAAAGATTGTTTCTTTTTCTGTGTAAACCTTTTCATGAGTTTTTACAGTAGTTAAATACAATATTTGTCCTTCTCTGATTGACTTATTTCACTCAGCATGATGCCCTCCAGATTCATGTTATGAGATGCTTCACAGATTCATTACTGATCTTTATTGTTGCATAATACATCTTTGTGTGTAGGTACCATAGTTTGTTTATCCATTCATCTGTTGATGGGCATCTAGGTTGTTTCTATCTTTTTGCTATCGTGAACAATGCTGCAATGAACATGAGTATGCGTGTCTATTCACGGGATGACTTATTTCTCTAGGATGTATTTCTAGGCGTGGGATTGCTGGATCATATGGTATTTCTATTTCTAGCTTTCTAAGGAAGCGCCATGTTGTTTTCCAAAATAGTCGTATCATTCTACATTCCCACCAGCAGTGCATAAGAGCTTCGGTCTCCTTGCAGCCTCTCCAACATTTGTTATTTCCTGTTTTTTTGATTCGTGCCAGTGATGCCGGGGTGAGATGATTGTGGTTTTGATTTGCAAAAAAAAAAAATTTTCTTTTAATGGCTAGTGATGGACAGCATTTCCTCATGTGTCTGTTGGGTGCTTGAATGTCTTCTTGGTGAAGTGTCTGTTTATTTTCTTTGTCCATTTTTTAACTGGGTTATTTCTTTTTGTTGTAGAGGTGTCACATTTTCTTGTGGATTT
Source organism: Loxodonta africana (assembly GCF_030014295.1). NCBI lineage: Eukaryota > Metazoa > Chordata > Mammalia > Proboscidea > Elephantidae > Loxodonta > Loxodonta africana. The sequence continues at coordinate 15,155,441 of NC_087356.1, forward strand.
TAGAGATTTCTCTGATTTGCAATAGCCAAAAAATTTTTTACCAGTCTGTAGGTTCTCTTTTAACTCTTTTGATGAAATCTTTTGATGAGCATAAGTGTTTAAT